>NW_012109141.1:1841187-1842480 GCF_000951045.1 Mandrillus leucophaeus
CATCAGAGAATACTACAAACACCTCTACACAAATAAACTAGAAAATCTAGAAGAAATGGATAAATTCCTGGACACATACACCCTCCCAAGACTAAACCAAAAAGAAGTCAAATCGCTGAATAGACCAATAACAAATTCTGAAATTGAGGCAGTAGTTAATACCTTACCAACCAAAAAAAATCACAGGACCAGATGGATTCACAGCCGAATTCTAACAGAGGTATAAAGAAGGGCTGATACTATTCCTTCTGAAATTATTCCAAACAATATAAAAATAGAGGCTATTCCCTAACTCATTTTATGAGGCCAGCATCATCCTGATACCCAAACCTGGCAGAGACACAACAAAATAAAGAAAATTTCAGGCCAATATCCCTAATGAACATCGATGCAAAAATCTTCAATAAAATACTGGCAAACCGAATCCAGCAGCACATCAAAAAGCTTATCCACCACGATCAAGTCAGCTTCATCCCCGGGATGCAAGGTTGGTTTAACATACACAAATCAATAAATGTAATCCAACACATAAACAGAATCAATGACAAAGACCACATGATTATCTCAATAGATGCAGAAAAGGCCTTTGATAAAATTTGACACCACTTCATGCTAAAAACACTCAATAAACTAGGTATTGATGAACCAGATCTCAAAATAATAAGAGCTATTTATGACAAAACTACAGACAATATCATACTGAATGAGCAAAAACTGGAAGCATTTCCTTTGAAAACTGGCACAAGGCAAGGATACCCTCTCTCGTCACTCCTTTTCAACACAGTATTGGAAGTTCTGGCCAGGGCAATCAGGCAAGAGAAAGAATAAGGGTATTAAAATAGGAAGAGAGGAAGTCAAATTGTCTCTGTTTGCAGATGACATGATTGCATATTTAGGAAACCCCATCGTCTCAGCCCAAAAACTCCTTAAGCTGATAAGCAATTTTAGCAACATCTCAGGATACGAAATCAGTGTGCAAAAATCACAAGCATTTCTATACACTAATAATAGACAAACAGTCAAATCATGAGTGAACTCCCAATCACAATTGCTACAAAGAGAATAAAATACCTAGGAATAAAACTTACAAGGTATGTGAAGGACCTCTTCAAGGTGAAATACAAACCACTGCTCAGTAAATAAGAGAGGACACAAACAAATGGAAAAACATTCCATGCTCATGGATAGGAAGAATTAATATTGTGAAAATGGCCATAATGCCCAAAGTAATTTATAGATTCAATGCCATTCCCATCAAGCTTCCTTTGACTTTCTTCACAGAATTAGAAAAAA
>NW_012109141.1:1842530-1843486 GCF_000951045.1 Mandrillus leucophaeus
AGCAAGTTCTTAGAGACCTACAAAGAGACTTAGACTCTCACACAATAATAGTGGGAGACTTTAACACCCCACTGTCAATATTAGACAGGTCAACCAGACAGAATACTAACAAGGATATTCAGGACTTGAACTCAGATCTGAACAAAGTGGACCTATTAGACATCTAGAGAACTCTCCACCCCAAATCAACAGAATATGCATTCTTCTCAGCACCACATCACACTTATTCTAAAACTGACCACATAATTGGAAGGAAAACACTGTTCAGCAAATGCAAAAGAATGGAAATCGTAACAGTTCTCAGACCATAATGCAATCAAATTAAAAGTCAGGATTAAGAAACTCAAAACTACACAACTACATAGAAACTGAACAACCTTAATCCTGAATGACTACTGGGTAAATAATGAAATTAAGGCAGAAATAAATAAATTCTTTGAAACCAATGAGAAGAAAGACACAATGTACCAGAATCTCTGGGACACAGCTAAAGCAGTGTTTACAGGGAAATTTATAGCACTAAATGCCAACAGGAGAAAGTGGGAAAGATCTAAAATTGACATCCTAACACCACAATTAAAAGAACTAGAGAAGCAAGAGCAAATCATAAGAGCAATTCAAGAGCAAATCCAAAAGCCAGCAGAAGACAGGAAATTGAGATCAGAGCGGAACTGAAGGAGATAGAGACACAAAATCCCTTCAAAAAATCAGTGAATCCAGGAGCTGGTTTTTTGAAAAAATTAACAAAATCAATAGACCTCTAGCCAGTCTAATAAAGATGAAAAGAGAGAAGAATCAAATAGACACAATAAAAAATGATAAAGTGGAGATCACCACTGATCCCACAGAAATACAAACTACCATCAGAGAATACTACAAACACCTCTACACAAATAAACTAGAAAATCTAGAAGAAATGGATAAATTCCTGGACACATACACCCTCCCAAGACTAA
>NW_012109141.1:1844501-1873547 GCF_000951045.1 Mandrillus leucophaeus
AAATAAGAGAGGACACAAACAAATGGAAAAACATTCCATGCTCATGGATAGGAAGAATTAATATTGTGAAAATGGCCATAATGCCCAAAGTAATTTATAGATTCAATGCCATTCCCATCAAGCTTCCTTTGACTTTCTTCACAGAATTAGAAAAAACTACTTTAAATTTCATATGGAATAACAACAACAAAAATGCCTGCATAGCCAAGACAGTCCTAAGCAAAAAGAACAAAGCTGGAGGCATCAGACTACTCGACTTCAAACTGTACTACAAGGCTACAGTAACAAAAATTGCATGGTATTGGTACCAAAACAGATATATAGACTAACAGAACAGAACAGAGGCCTCATAAATAACACTACATGTCTACAACCATCTGATCTTTGACAAACCTGACAAAAACAAGAAATGGGGAAGGATTCCCTATTTAATAAATGGTGTTGGGAAAACTGGCTAGCAACATGCAGAAAACAGAAAATGGACTCCTTCCTTACACCTTATACAAAAATTAACTCAAGATAGATTAAAGACTTAAATGTAAGACCTAAAACCATAAAAACCTAGAAGAAAACCTAGGTAATACCAATCAGGGCATAGGTATGAGCAAAGACTTCATGACTAAAACACCAAAAGCAATTGCAATAAAAGCCAAAATTGACAAATGGAATCTAATTAAACTAAAGAGTTTCTGCACAGCAAAATAAACTATCACATCACAGTGAAAAGGCAGCCTACAGAATGGAAGAAAATTTTTGCAATCTATCCATCTGACAAAAGGCTAATATCCAGAATTTACAAGGAACTTAAACAAATTTACAAGAAAAAAAAAAACAAACACCTCATCCAAAAGTGGGTGAAGGATATGAACAGACACTTCTCAAAAGAACACATTTATGTGGCCAACAAACATGAAAAAACTCATCATCACAGGTCATTGGAGAAATGCAAATAAAAAACCACAATGAGATACCATCTCATGCCAGTTAGAATGGCAATCATTAAAAAGTCAGGAAGCAACAGATGCTGGAGAGGATGTAGAGTAATAGGAACGCTTTTACACTGTTAGTGGGAGTGTAAACTAGCTCAACCATTGTAGAAGACAGTGTGGCAATTCATTAAGGATCTAGAACCAGAAATACCATTTGACCCAGCAATCCCATTACTGGGTATATACCCAAAGGAATATAAATGATTCTACTATAAAGACACATGCACACATATGTTTATTGCAGCACTATTCACAATAGCAAAGATTTGGAACCAACCCAAATGCCCATCAGTAATAGACTGGATAAAGAAAATGTGGTACAAATTAGCCGGGCATGGTGGCTGGTGCCTGTAGTCCCAACTACTCAGGAGGCTGAGGCAGGAGAATGGCATGAACCTGGGAGGCAGAGCTTGCAGTGAGCCAAAATTGTGTCACTGCACTCCAGTCTGGTTGACAGAGCAAGACTCCATCTCCAAAAAAAAAAAAAAAAGAAAGAAAATGTGGCACATATACACCATGGAATACTATGCAGCCATGAAAAAGGATGAGTACATGTCCTTTATGGGGACATGAATGAAGCTGGAAACCATCATTCTCAGCATACTAACACAGGAACAGAAAACCTAACACTGCATGTTCTCACTTATAAGTGGGAACTGAACAATGAGAACATATGGACATAGGGAGGGGAACATCACACACTGGGGCCTGTCAGGGATTGGGGGGCAGAGAGGCAGCAAAGGGAGGAATAGCATTAGGAGAAATACCTAATGTAGATAACAGGTTGATGGGTGGAGCAAACCGCCATGGCACATGTATACCTATGTAATAAACCTGCATGTTCCGCACATGCATTCCAGAACTTAAAGTATAATAATAATAATAAAAAGAAGCAAAACAAAATACGTGAAACAAAAACTGACAGAATTAAAAGGAGAAGTAGATAATTCAGTAGTAATACACCTCAATTCACCACTTGGAATAGTGAGTAGAACACTTAAAAGATCAATAAGGAAGTAGAACACTTGAAAATATTCTAATCCAACTGGATTAAACAGACCTCTGCAAAATGCCTCACCCAACACCAGCAAAACATACAGAGTTCTCAAACATACAAGAAACATTCTGTAGGATGAACCATATGCTAGCAATGAACAATTCAAAATGATATCAAGAAACAATTTCATTGTGTTAACATAGAAAGAATAAAATTTTTAGAATTTCACTTTTTTAAAAGTTCAAGTGTTGTATACTAAAAATGACAAAACACTGGTAAATGAAATCAGCAATCTAAATAAATGAAAATATATTTCTTGTTCAGTGACTAATATAATATAATATAATGGTGAAAATTCTCCTCAAATTGATCTATGGATTTATCACAATCCCTATCGGTGTCCCAGCTGGCCTTTTTGCAGAATTTGAGAGGCTGATTCTAACATTCATATGGAAATTCAGAATAGCCAAAGTAATCTGGATAAAGAAAAACAACATTGGAGGGCTTATGCTTCTAGATTTCAAAATTTACTACAAAACTACAATAATCAAGATTTTGTGGAATTGGCATAATGATAAACACAGATTTCAGCGGTAGAGAATTCAGAAGCCAGGAATAATCTCTCTCATTTACAGCTAGTTTTTGTTTGTTTGTTTGTTTTTGTTTTTTTTAATAAATGTGTCATGGAAATTCAGTGGAGAAGAATATTCAATGGGGTTTCTCCATGTTAAGCTGATCTCGAACTCCCGACCTCAGGTGATCCGCCTGCCTCAGCCTCCCAAAGTGCTCGGATTACAGGTGTGAGCCACCACGCCTGGCCAATTGCTTATCATTTTTATGCTACACATAGAAATTAATTCAAAATGGATCACAGACAAATTTAAAAGATAAAATTGTCAAACACTTGGAAGAAATCATATAAGGAACCCTCAGTGACCTTGGAATGGGCAATAGTTTTGTAAAGTTATGACATCAAAAGCACAGGTGGTAAATATATACATATATATACTTCAAATATAATAAACTCATATAAGATTTCAATAAAATTTACCAATTCTGTGCTTAAAAGGACACAATCAACAAAGTGAAAAGACAACTCATAGAATGGTAGAAAATACTTGCACATCATACATCAGATAAGGAATCTGTATATAAGATATATGTATATATAATAGCTATACATATATCTTGCATATCTTGTATACAAGTCTCATATCTATATCTTATACCTCAATACTAGAAGACAAATAATGCAATTAAAAATAGGCAAAATATTTGAAATATATCTCCCTAAATAAGATATACAAATGGCCAATGAGACATGAAAATATGCTTAATTATGGAAAAATGCTCCATCATTAGATATGAGGAAATGGAAATGAAAACCATAAGGAGAGTGTACCTCACATACCTACTAATAAGGCTATGATTAAAAAAATATAATAACAAGCACTGTTGATAATGTAGAGAAATTGCAATTCTCTACCACTGCTGGTGGGAAGTGTAAAACCATGGGGCTGATTTAGAAAACAGCTTGACAACTTCTCAAAATATTAATCATGAAGTTACCATATGACCAAGCAGCTCTATTTCCAGGGACCTGTTCTCTAGAAATGGAAACTTATGTTCACACAAAAACTTGTGTACAAATGTTCTTAGCAGGATAATTTTTAACGGACAAAAAAAAAAAAAAATGGAAATAATCTACATGTTGATCAAATTGATGTTTGGCTCCTTGCCACACCATGACTTTCACCCTCCAGTAATCAAATCCTTCTGTACTACTCTCTCTTTTCGTGTCAGCGGGGCATAGTGACTAGATTCTGAGAAATTAAATAATTGCAAAGTGATAGATGCCACTACTGAGATTATGTTACAAAAAATATGATTTTCATCGTGAATACTCAGTCAGCTTGTCACACTGTTCATGTAGAGGTTTTGAATTTCTGATGGATTATCTAAGTTTGTAATTTTTGCAGATTTCTAGTTCTTATATTTGATGTACCTTTATTCAGACCTGGTATTAAAGGTATAATATATTCATGAATGAACTGGAAACTTTCCTCTTTTATAGGCTTTTCTGATAGCTTGTGTAAGATTGGGATTATCCGTTTATTGAAGACTTGTAAGATCTCTCAGGCCTCAAAACTTTCAAAGTGCTATCAACAGGGTTATTTATTTTAATTCTTGTTTGTAGCTTAAATGGTTCTTTATGTATCGAAGCTTAAATTTTAATTTGTTTAATGACTGTAGGTCCATTCAATTTTCCTATTTTTTGGAATGAGTTTGATAGACTTTTCTAGAAAATTGTCTCTTCTCTCTAAGTTTCAAAAATGTTTTATGATAAACCTATTCAAAGTTTGTGTTACTGGTTTTTTTATTCTTTTCTCCAGAAGTTGGTGATGGTAAATGCAGTTTTTTTTTTTTTTTTTTTTTAACTACTCAGGACTTAAACAAATCCCCCTAATGACCTGTCACTGAGCGGACCCCTACAGGTAGAATCTGCAGATGAAATCCCTTCAGCTAAGTTCCATCCGGTTCAATTTAGAATGGGGTTAAGCTATAAATATTACAAAATTAAAAATAAAATGGCTAAATATGATTAAAGTTTATTTATCTTATGTTAAAAGATGCATAGGGATGGTATAGAATTTGCACAATTATCAGCTAACTTGATCCTTTTCACCCTTCTAAACCAATATACTTTGCAGGTAAATAATTCCTACAGATGATAGTTTCGAGTGATCTTTTAAAGAAAACTTTTGTAATTCCCGAATAGATATATTAAGCCCAAAATGCATATATTCTGGATACATACTTAAATACTTGTATCCAGAATATATATCATATATACATATCTCACCCATAAAGACCAAATTGCATTTGTAAACTGTAATGCAAAATAGTCTAAAATATTCTTAGCATGATACAATGACACATCATGTAAATGATTGGTTCTGATATTGGTGAAGAAGGAGTAAGGGATATGAAGTAGGTGTTCTTCCAGTCTTAGTCCATTTGTGCTTTTACAACAGAATATCTGAGACTGAGTAATTGATAATAGACAGAAACTAATTTTCTCACAGTTTTGGAGGCTGGAAATCTAAGATATAGTTACTACATCTGGTGAGGACCTTATTGCTACATCACCGCCTAACAAAAGGCAAAAGGGCAAAGAAGCAAAGAGGGCCAAACTCCCTCTTTTATAATGGCGTTAATCTTACTCATGAGGTCCAAGCCCTCAGGACTCAATCACTTCATAAAGATTCCACCTCTTAATGAAAATGAAATTCCAACATATGTTTTGCGGGGGACAAATGTTATAGCTTCTCCTGATTCGCCTATCATCTTCATTTATCTGGGCTTTAGTTAATACTTGTCTCCTCAATCACTATAATGGCTATTTGTTAAATGGTCATCTCATTGCCTTCTTTACTCTTTACCTTAAAACATACACAGACAGAAATTAGGCTTTCATTTTAGATTTGTGAATACACTATGTCTTGGAGGCATGCTGTTGTTTATCTGAGGAGAAGATCTTTTCATGTGAGGGAGAATCCAGTCTCGGCCTGCAAACTCCATCTCTTTTCCTAAGTTTAAGATCTTAGGGCAGTTTATATTTCTGCTGCTGCTGTAACTAGTGTCAATGTGTGTTTGGAAATGCCCATGTTGTTTCATAGGTGGTGGCTCTAAACATGTCTCCTGGTTTAGCTTTTCATGTTTTAGATTCAAGGATCCACTACTCTTATAAAAGATAATTTAATCAGATCTTAAGGCTCAGAGTTGTTGGATCTTTCTCCAAACCAAATTTGACCCTACCGCCCATAGAGTTATGGTGGCCAGCTGGCAATAGTCCTTGCCAGAGTGATTTCTCCTTGGGAGTCTCAGAGAAAGAGATGAAACCCCATCAGCAACCTCAGTTGATTAGTTAACTGGTCCAGCAAATGAATAGTAGAGACAATGTATTCACAAAACTGAGTTTGACTATGTTTGTCTGTGAAGTGTGTGCATGGAGAAAGTGAGATGGTGGTTAGGAAACTTGAGAGACTGATGACACTCAGAGGAAGATATGACAATTACTTGAGCTTTCCTGTGGAGACAAGGTTGTGGATGGGAAGCTTTTCCAAAATAACCACAAAGGAAAACAGCTGCTGGCATCTGCAGAAAAAGGAGAAGCAAAGTGGTAGAAGGAACATCAGGCTGAGAAGTGGATTGGTGTTTTAGTTTTTTTTCCCACAACCATTGGATAGTGGTTCAGACACTTAAATTCTCTGAACCCCTGTCCTCTTGTAAGAGGGAGAAATGAACCACAGGTGATTTCATCCATGTATAACTTTCCATTCTTTCCAGTTGTTTCAGAATTTTGCAGCTTTTGCAGGGTGAGTGATAGAGCAGAGAGGTGAAGAGCACAGATCCTGGTGTATTGTTGGAACCGAACGCTATCTGTGCCACTTGTTGTAATTACTGTGCCATCCTGGGCAAGTCACTTTACCTTTCTGTGCATGAAGGTTTTATCTTTTTGCCACTGGTATCTATCTTCTATGGAGGGAGACTGAAAAGGAATCAACATATTTAAAACACTTATATTTTTCAGAACATGAAAATCATAGTGCAAGTGTTTGTTAAATGAAATAATATGGACCTACTCTGGACTAGAAAAGGGTGTATTTGAATACTTTGTACCAGAATTATAGTTTAAGCTTTAATCATTGCTATCATGTGTTTAGCAGAAAGACAATAGTTTTCAGAGGTTGTTAAGCTGCATGAATTGTCATTACCATTACTTTACTTCCCTTCCTCCTCACTGCATCTGGCAACAGTTCTGAGGAGGCATTAGAGTTGTTTTATTAATTTGGGGCAGTGAGGTGTAAGGTGCAGTTCCCAGAACCCTTTAGCTTCTTCCATTGGAGTTTCTCCTTTCAGTGCATGCCTGGTCAGGAGAGGAGGCCTCTATGATGAATGATGTTAACTTGTGTCTCTCCCTTTCTCCATTGTCCCAAGCAGGATGCTCCACTTCTTCTCCTGCTGCCTCCCTCGCCCCACAGATAATTCTGCTCCAGGCTGACACACTCGGTGCCCCTCCTCCCAGGGTCCTCCACTCACACCCATTATCATCATTCCTGGAAGGTCTCTGCTTCTTCCTGGGCTGCTCAGGGCCCTGGGAACTGGGCATCTCGTTGCTGCTGGGGAAGGGCAAAGCCTGCCCTTGACTCGCACAGTTTGCCAAGTTGTTTGTGGAAGGGAACTCTTATGTGACCACTCCCAGGATGTGCCTGAAAGAGGCTTCCCCTGATGCTGGGCTTTCCTTGTATCAGTGCCCTCTGTAGGGCCTGTGAACTTCTCTCATTGCCCTCTGCTTAAAATTCCAACTTAAGACTTTCTTTATAGACAGGGGTTCGCAGGAAAATAACTTCTCTTCTTGGATTTGAGGAATTCACAACTTTTCTTAGACTCCATACTCAAATTAAAAAGCAAATAATGGGGTCTCGATACACTATGTGTTTTTGAATGCTCAAGGATGCAAGACTTAGAGAGAGAGAGAGATCTTGGATGGCTTTCTCTATGACTTTAGTTCTTTCTGAAGAGTTTTGTGTCCTTTATTTTCACGGACAAGTCCTGAGACATGAAAAAGAGAGAGGAAGAGTCCTGACTTGCTTCCTGTCTTTCCAAGTTTCCATCAAAACTTCAAGTGTTATCTGACTCCATTTGTTTGTGACTTTTGTTGGAGGTTGGCCATATGTGTGCTAAGATGAAAAAAAAATTCTCAATGCCTCCAAACACACACAAATACGATTGTGGTACTGGTCTATACAAAAGTCAAATTTAATTGTGCCCTAAGGATTCAGTGCATAGTGTCTCATATTTATTTACTTTTTAAGATCTTCCTGTGGGGCTTGTGGCTGTGGCTATGATTCATAGGTATGTTTTTACTGAATCCAGTAAGGCTTCAGAGAGCTGGATGAATTGAATGTGAAGAAAACTAGAGGGATTTCAGAAAGATAATTGTGATAACTAAATGACCCTAGAGCAAACCTTGTGCTTGTGTTTGATTTTCACTTCAATATATAGTAGCTGCTTGATTCTAGGTAGATTACTTAGGTCTTCTCTGACTCTCAGTTTCTTCATCTGTTAAATATGGTTGCAAATGGCACCTCAGTTTTTAGGATGTCATAGGGATTAAGTGGGTTCCTGTTTGTCAAGCATTTAGAATAGTGCCTGGCATAGAGACCATACAATGTAAGTTTGTTTTAAATAAACTAGAGTTTTCCTGTGAAGCAGAAGAGGCTAAGTTATAATGAGGTTTTCTTACATCTACAGAACACATCAGGCCATGGAAGATCCTCGGTGCATCTGGTATTTCCTTTTCTTTCCAGTCTGAAGTTAGCAGAAAGGCTGTTATTCACATTGCCTGTCAAGAATTTAAACAAGAGGGTGAATATCTCTCCACAGCAAGTTTAAAATCTAGATTATAAGGTGAGAAAGCAGTAAAAAGCTTCTGGAAGATGGCCAATAACATAAGATATCATCCATCTATTTGAAACTTCCTAAATGTTATTGGAGGCTTATCAAGGAATTGCCCCACTTGGGGACACGTTAACACTAGATGTGCAGGATATATTCACCATTTCATCTATAAGAATACTCTCAGAGAAAATATGATGGGAAAGACCTGAAATGAGTTTCCTAGAACTTTGCAAAACTAGGTCAGAGAATAGGACCATGTGGCTGCTGAAGACAAGGAGATACACTTTTAAGGGACAGGAAATATGACTTCCCTGAAAAAGGCATGACTTTGCAACCAAAGTGACTGCCAGTAAATGTCCTCAATTTTATTACCATACATGTGAAATTTGGCCTGCTACATATGTAAGCAATAAAGGTAACTATCTCAATGGGTGTACAGCTATTGGGGCAATAAATATTTTTTATGAGAGAATTTTGTCAGTTGTTTTTTGTTTTAAATCTCTCTCTTTTCCATATTGTGCTAGTGAAGCAGGATATTTCCCTGACCCCTTAACAAGCCTCACAACAGGGGTGCCTCACTTAGCCTACAGCTGTCAACCCATTGCAGGTCGGGGAGCACACATTTGAGCAGGTGCAGGAGCCAGGGCAAGCGCTACTGGGCACCAGCAGGAATGAACTCCATACCGGCCCTGGGACAGCATCTGGGGGGGGGACTGTGACCTCTGAAGCCCCGGAGGGAGAGTTATGGTCAGTGTTCTTTTAGCGTTGCCATCCCTGGATGGCTTATGTGTTAACAGCTCAATGGAAGGTCAGTGTGACCGTCTTTTGCATGCAAACTTGTGGGTCCGAGCTCTTGTCTGCTATCCAGGAAAAATGAGGTCACATAAATGAATTGAAGATGGTAAATGCAGATTTTATTGCTGACGAAAGTAGATCTCAGCCAGTGGGGAGCTTAAAGGGGGACAGAGTGGGAAGGTAATCGTCCCCTGAAGACTGGCTGTCCCCAGCCGGACCCCTCTTTGAAGCTATGCTGTCAAGCTGCCCCTCTGAATTCAAGCCACTTCTCTCTGACATCAAATTCTAGTCTCTGACATCCAGCTGCTTCTCCTCTCTCTGCCACCTGAGCCTGCGGTTTTTATGGGCACAGGATGTAGGGGGTGGGCCATGGGTGGTTTTGGAAAATGCAACACTGGAGCAGGAAAACAAAAATTCAAGTTCTCGCTTTGGGCCGTGGTTCCAGGCTTGAGGGTGGGGCCCTCACTGGGGAGCTGCCCTGCCCTCTTCTGCTCAGAATTTCCCTGCTTCCTGTCCCTATCATTTCCCGCCGCTGAAGAGACACATCTAACTGTTGTTAGAATACAGATGAAGACCGGTCTTACTACTTTCTTCCGACAGGGGGCATTGTTTTGGGAGAATGGCACTCAGACTCTTCCCAGAGGCCTACCTAAGGGTTCCTGGCAAATGGGAGCCATCATCTGAGGCCCCAGTTGCCTGACTCTTTGGAGTTTGATGGCCTCTGGATGAGAAGAAATAAGCTTTACAAGGTTAAGCATGCATGGATCAAATATGTGTATTGTACAAAGAGGAGTTAAAAAGGAGAGAATCTAGTGCCAAAATGACAGAAGTAAGTGAAATATACAAATCATTCTAAAAACAATATGGTGCCCCATGGTACAAAACAGAATGAAGGTAAGAACAGCAAGCATAGGCAAGACTATGAAAAGGATGACTCACCTTATGGAGATTCTGCCAGTTTCATTTTGTATAAACAACCCCAGCTGAGTGTGGTTTAAACTGTAGAATGCTATTGATGTTAAGGGCTTTCTAAAGATCCTTCTATGAATTTGGCCACTATCATGAGAGCCATTCTCTCACAGACAATTTTCAAAGATGTTTTGCCACCTTTCAGATTGATGTCAGTGATTCTTCCTTAGTAGTCTCTTCCCATGTGTGAAACCATCTTTGTGGAGGGATGGATAATGGGGATGCACACCAAAGGTCTTTTAAGATTCTATTCAGCTTGTTACATATTGTATTAGGGTGCTCTTGCAGCTGTAACAAACTTGGTGGCTTAAAACAACAGAAATGTATCCTTCCACAGTTCTGGAAGAGAGAAGACTGATACTATCATTACTCTACTTCCCTTCCTCCTCACTGCATCTGGCAACAGTTCCAAAGAGGCATTAGAGTTGATTTATTAATTTGGGGCAGTGAGGTGTAAGGTGTAGTCCCTAGAACCCTTTAGCTTCTTCCATTGGAGTTTCTCCTTTCAGTATCCCTGGGAAAAATTTCAGGTGTTGGCAGCGTCGCATTTCCTCTAGATTCTCTAGTGGAGCATCTTCCTGCAGCTGGCGGTTTCTGACCTTCTTCAGCTTGTTGCTGCATCACCCAATCTTCATAGCCACCATCTTCAAATCTCTTTATTCTTCATCTTCACATTGCCTTCTCCTCTGTGTATATGAGCCAAATCTCTCCCTTATAAGAGCAGCTGTGATTACATTTAGAACCCACCAGTATAACCCAGGATTATCTCACTGTCCCCAAATCCTTAATCACATCTGCAAAGACTTTTTTTGTTCTCCAAATATGGTAACAATTACAGGTTGTAGGAATTGGAACATGATAGCTTGGGGACCGTTTTTTCATCCTACACACAGTTTATCTCAGTTAATCCTGAAGTAAGTATGTATACCCTCCCTTTACAGGTGAGGAATCTAAGACTCAGAGAGCTTGAGGTTTTTACATTAAGTTTTTTATTGGCCTCCTAATGTGTTTTAAATGCTCTTTCGGTTTCTAGGACACCACAATCTCTTGGTATCATTTTTACCTCATTGGCCACCCTTTTGTTCTCCTTTGTGGCTACTCCCTGCTCCTTTTCTTTAGCCTCAATATCCGACATTGCAATTCTTAATTGCTGAACCTCTTCTTCTCTTCCCTTTTCTTCTTTATTCTCTCACTACACCCTAACCCCCAAATCTTCCTTCTAGGAGTCTTAACCTGAATGTTTTAATAGATACATCAAACTCAAGTTCAAAATTGAACACCTGATTTCCCCCTCTCTCTTACCCCATAAAAAACGTTGCTCCAGCATCAGCCTCTCCCATCTCACTGATCCATTCTTCTGGTAGCTCCAGCCAAAACCCTGAAGCCATTGCTCATTCCTCTTATGCTTTGTTCCACTCCATATTCAAGAATTCCTGTTGGTGCTTCCTTCAAAATAGATCTCTCCTGGGCCACTCCCCACCCCAACTTCTCCAGGACTGTTTCAAGCCCCATCTTCTTCTTGCTTGATTTACTGCAAGTAATTCCTAACTGGTCCCCTGCTTCTACTTCATTGTCTATGTGTCCTGTTTACTAGCTAGCCAGAAGGAGCCTTTTAAAACGTGAGTGAGATGATGTACTCAGACCTCTGCTCAAAATCGTATACTGGCTCCTCACTTCACTCATAGTGAAAGCCTGCAAATGCCAGCATGATTTGGTGCTATTTCCTCCCTGATTTCTGCTCTTTTAACTCTTCCACCCCTGACTGTGTTTCAGAAATCACCACGTATTCTCTTAATTAAGTCTTTGCATGGCTGTGCCTTCCCCTAGAACATACTTCTAAATACGTTTGCGTGGTTAACGTCCTCAGTTAAATATTTTAATGAGCCAACTCTAACCTGTATAGTTATAATTTTGATAACATTCATCTCTTCCTCATGCTCTCCAGTTCTATTGCTTCTCTGCATTTTATTTGTATCCGTAACCCTTCTTATCTTCCAGATAATTTACTTGTTTATTAAAGACTGCTCAATGTAAGAAAAAAACCCTGAAGGTGACCTTGGGTTCTTTCTTATTCGTGCTGTGATCTGGAGCCAGACCCAAGACCACTGTCTTTGTCTGTTTTGTGTTTCTATAAAGGAATACCTGAGGCTGGGTAATTTACAACAAAAAGAGGTTTCTTTGGCTCACAGACCTGTAGGTTCTACAACAAGCATATCACCAACATCTGCTTCTGGTGAGGGCTTTAGAGAACTTCCACTCATGGAGGAAGGTGGAGGGGAGTAGGCATGACATGGCAAGAGAGAAAGGAGAAGAGAGAGAAAGGAAGGTGCCAGACTGTTTTTAACAGCCAGATCCTACAGAAACTAAGAGTAGTAACTCACTGAATCCTGCAAGAATGGCACCAAGAAGTCCATGAGAATTCTGCACCTTTACCCCCAAAACCTCTCACTAGGTGCAACCTCCAACATTAGGGACTAAATTTCAACATGAGATTTGGAAGGAACAAATATCCAAAATACGTCAACCACTATATTGATAACCTTGGCTAAGTTACTTAATTGTGTTGTGTGTAAAATCAGGATAGTAATGGTATTTGCTTCATAGAGTTGGTTCGATGATTAAATAAGTTAATATACGTAGAGCCTTTATAAAATATCTGGCACTTGGTAAATATTTAATAAATGTTAGTTATTATTATTAGGGTAAGGACATTGTTCATTCTGAAGTAATAACCAAATAAGTTCCCTTTTATAAATTATGGGTCTTATGTGTCCAAAGCCTAAGCATTTTGTGATATAATCTAGTGCAAAGATAAACATGTCACTGGCAATAGAATGACTGTGAGGCAGAACTTACAAATTATGCCAGTTGTTCTTTGTCCATAGTTGAAGGCTTTTGGACACCTTTTTTGTGAATAATTGCTTCAGCGACTCCCTTTAGGAATGTTAATTGAGGAAGTGTAGTCACACATTTCTGTAATTTATACACACTCTAAGCCTGAAAGGCAGAACTTGGGGGAAGAGCTAGGCTAATATTCATGTATAATTGTGAGACCTTCTGGAAGGAAGAGTTTCAAGAATACAGATTTTCTCCCCTGAGGGTTAATCAAAACTAGTTTCTGAAAGGTCATCTGGAGAGAGGAATCTGCTGGAGGGTCACTCAGTACCCAGAGTAAGGGTTTAGCTTTGGGTATTGCTGTTTTCCTAAAAGATGGGTAATAACACTGCTTTTGGATCTAAGTGCTCTGAATCCTCTGGATTTACTGGAATTTTCTTTAGGAAGCTTTCCCTGATCCTGACCTACTCCCCAGTTCCTTCCAGGGCTGGATTCCTTTTGCCAGAGACAAAATGTTTTTATTTTTATTTCAAGAGAAAAAGTTTAAAATGAAGATTTTGATAGTGGGATGTGCAGAGCAAAGAGAAGAGAAGAATGTCATGAAAGCAGTGGAAGCATTAAGAAGATATGAGAGAACAAAGCACCAATGGTTTTGGTTTAACAGGGGAACCAGTTTTCTACCTAAGATAATCTATAGGTTTCCAAATACCTTAGGAACTTGGCATTTGGACATAGATACTCTGTTAGGCCATTCTTGCATTGCTATAAATAAATACCTGAGGCTGGGTATTTTATAAGAAAAGACATTTAATTGGCTTACAGTTCTACAGGCTGTTCAGGAAGCATAATGCCAGCATCTGCTTCTGAGGAGGCCTCAGGAAGCTTCCGGTCATGGCAGAAGGTGAAAGAGAAGTAGGCACCTCACACCGTGAGAGCAGGAGTAAGACAGAGAAAGTGGTTGGGTGTGAGGGGCATGGGGCGAGATACCACACATTTAAACAACCAGATCTCAGGAGAACTCACTCACTATGGTGAGGACAGCACTAAGCCATGAGGGAATCTACCTCCCTGTCCAAACACATCCCACCAGGCCCCACCTTCAACAAAGGATGGCATCTCAACATGAGGTTTGGAGGGTACATCCAAACTTTATCAGATGCTTTTCTATCTGGGGGAGAATAAATAGGCTGTGTCAATTTCGAAATGCTTCCAGTTACTGCTTTTTCTCCGTCAGAGGACAGCTTATTTAGCACCCAATGGTGTGGGGAGTTGTCAGCTTGAAGCTGGCAAGAGTCTTCAACCAGCTGTTCTCACTTCACACTAAGATCCAGAGAGTGGCTGGGATCTCCTGAAAAGATCTTCCACTTCTCTTTTTGGTGAGCATTTTTGGGTTTTACTCAAGGAAGAGCTGGCACTGCTGGGATGGAAGAAACAGATGGAATATACGGTCTTCAGAGCTCAGATTATGTTGGCAGATGGGGGTGGAGGGGTGTTATAGGTGCCAAGAACCCAAATGGTGGCATACCACATTTAGTAGGCTGCTGGCATGTGCATATTTTGTTTAATTAGCAGTTTTTGTAAGTCATAAGCATATGCTTTGTTACTTTTTGTTGTTTTAATGTTAAGCTATTATGTACTTTAGTGAAGTCTTATGCCTTCTCTGAGTGAGTTTTGCTTATAATTAGCAACTCAGCACTATATGTCATCCCCAGCCTTTCCTGAACATGGCCCATCTCCCTCTACCACACTGCCTGGTACTGTCTTGCTAATAGGCACTGTGGGAGATACAAAGGAAAGGTAGATGCAGATTCTGCTCTAAGTTCCCTTGTAGGAAAGGAGTAGAAAAGTGGGCCAGAGAAAGGCTCTAGTACCAAAACAATTCAGTGCTTACCTAGGAACAAATGTGCCCTGGTAAATTCCGGTAAGAGATGGAGTGGAAGCCAGAGGTTCCCAGTAGAGTTGGCAATAAAAACTTGGAGAAATCTGACTGAAGCTAGGCAAAGAGAAAACAGACCAAGGGTGCCATTTGCAGGAATAGAGCCTGATGCTGAATTGAAAGGTTGCGAAGGTAGAGGCTCCTTGTCTCTACTCCTAGATGCTGAGGATTTCACCAATGTATAACTACCAAATTGAGTAACATTGTCCAGTTTGCCAAGAGTCAGGCTCTCATACCAGTTGACTTTTTTGGAACCCAAGTTTTTATAATGTTCTTTTCTTGTGTGATTGCTACTGTTTTCTATTGTGTGGCTTCATGGCAGTCATGGGCAGAGACCTTTTATTAAAAGCCACAAGTAATTTCTGGGACCAGGCTATATGTTTCAAAGATTTTATTGATAGATGAAGAAAGTAAACAGCAGAAAATTAATTCCAATGATAAGATGTGGACTTTCTTGTGTCCTATAAACCCAGACTATAGCCCATTGTATTAGTTCATTCTTACATTGCTATAAAGAAGTACCGGAGACTGGCTAATTTATAAACAAAATAGGTTTAATTGACTCACAGTTTCATAGGATGTACAGGAGCCATTGCTGGGGAGGCCTCAGGAAACTTACAATCATAGTGGAAGGTGAAGGAGAAGCAACTGCGTCTACATGGCAGGAGCAAGAGGAAGGGGGAGAGATAAAGAGGAGATGCTGTACACTTTCAAACAACTATATCTCATGAGAACTCTATCACTAAGAGAGCAAGGGGGAAGTCTGCCCCCATCATTCAATCACCTCCCACCAGGCCCCTCCTCTAACACTGAGAATTACAATTTGACAAGAGATTTGGGTGGGGACAGAGGGCCAAACCATATCACTTATCTTCCAAAATGTTTCCCTGCCTAGTCTGCAGGTGGATGCCTTGAGTCAAGGGACAGTTTATCTTGCCAAAATGTTAGCACTCTAGAACATAGAACAGTATGTCTCAGACCTTAATGTGCATTTAAATCACCTGGGGATCTTGTTAAAATGCACGTTATGATTCAATTGGTTGGAAGTGGGGCCTAAGGTTTTGCATTCTAACAAGTTCCTAGGTGATGCTGAAGCCCAAATTTGAAGTAGCAAGGCCTAGACCATGCCATTCTTTCTCAGAATTTAAGTGCAAACAGTGGGAGTTCTAGAAAGAAGAGGGACATTCTTGTTTCATGAGCTTGTAGTCTGTTCTTTAGCACCTATTTCCCTTCTTATTTCCCTTCTCTTTTCCTAGGTTAGGTCCTGCTCTAACCTAGGACGGTTGACAGTGTATGCCCTATTCCCATCTTAAGGAGACTCACAGTGGAATAGTAGAGAAAGTATAGAAAACACAGCATTAAGCATTATTCATTTTCAAATGACTCCATGCATGAAGTTTCCATTTTCTAATTTGGACTGTGCCTGGTCAGGCCTAAGCCATTCATTGTTTACTTCTAGCTTAAAGTGAAAGTTAGCTCTTGACATTCTTGGATAAACATATTGAACAAGAGCTCTTTCTGTGCCTGTCTGTCTCTGTCTTTTCTTACTCTTTCCTTGTCTCTGTCTCTCTCACCCCCTGACCCCCCTCCCCACACACCTTCATATATGGACAAGAAACAATGAATGGGAATAAGGCCATCAAGTCCAACCATTCATACACAGAAATATCTCTCCATTAAAAAGCAAAACAAATTCCGGAGACAATTTTTTGAATAACATACACTCAGTTTATATGACCAAACTGAACACCAAGTACCAGTTTGAAACATTTGAATTCAAGTACAACAATGACTAGCTGCTTTTATTTGCACAGCTAATGCATCTAATTTGGTGCTTTTCCTAGAAAAAAAGAAAAATATTTGCCTCAAAGGTAAATTTGTGTCTGTCCTTTTATTGTACTAGAAAACCGCTATATTCGTTATCCTCTGCTACACAACAAATTACCCAAAATATAGTGGCTTAAAAGCAACCACTTATTATCGCAGTTTTTATAGGTCAGAAATCTGGGCATAGCTTAGCTGGGCTCTCAGCATCAGTTTTTCGCATAAGGTGGTGAACAAAGCGTCATCCATGGCTGTAGTCTCATCTAAAGGTTTGGTAGGAGAAAGGTTCAATTTCAAACTCAGTGACATAGTTATTGGAAGGATTCATTTCCTCATGGGCCATTGGACTGAGGGCCTCAGTTCCTTGTTGGTTGCTGGCTGCAGGCTTCCCTCAGTTCCTTGCCACATGGCCCCTCCATGTTTCTCTCCATATAGGCAGCTCACAATACTTTAGCTTTCTTCATCGGAATGGGTGACTGGGTGAGCAAGAGAGAGTGTCAACAATAGAGAAAAGAGTAAAAGCAGACAGAAATCCTGGTCTTTTATTACCCAATCATGGATGTGGCATCACATTACTTCCATGGTATACTATTGGTGAGAAGCAAGTCATTATGTTCATCTCACATGCAAGGGGATGGGATTAGACAAAGGATGTCAAACCAAGATGCAGAGATTGTTGGAGGTCATTTCAAAGAGTGCTAATCGTAGTGACCAAAGACTTGAAACTATATGTTTTCTGCTTTTATCAAGCAAAGCTTAAAAATATTAGAAATAGAGTAATTTTAAGTGATTTCTTTAATTATTGCCAGAAAGGCACCTGACATTACCTGGCTTCACCTGTGACTGCCTCCTTGCATTCTACTCCTATTCAGAACAAAACTCCGAGGGGCAAGTATAGCGAAAGTGTTGGGGCAGTCAATATCCCTTCCAAAACCAATATTCATAGTCTTTTTGTATTATTTCTGGGGTACTAGATATTGTAGGTGTGCTGGAGTTGCTGTTTGACTGCATTTTAGGTAGTTTATAATTTTAGAAACTACAGGGGGACAAGATGAAAGGTAAAACAGGATGGGCTTAAAAAATGTAGGATGATTTTTGTGTGTGCCAACTTTCAATGTGATAGGAATTCCCTGCACCAATCTTCACTGCTCTTTGCTAGTACATGGCAATTGCTATAGTTAAAATTGCTAGTGAACAAAACTTCTTTTCTCTGTGGTGGCTATGACTTATAAATCCTTAGCATGTCCTCCTATAGAATACTTTCTCTTCTTCCATTCAGTTTCTTCAGTGAATAATTGATAATATTCAGAAGGCAAAAGAAGAGCACTAAGGAAAAGAGTGTGTCTGTTTCTCTCTCTCCTCTCAGGATGGTGTGTATCCAAGGACAGATGGTTAAACTTTCTCTATTTATGCCACGTTTGTCCTTAACTTATCCCTCAAAGAAAATTCTTCCTGTCCTTCTTCAAAGAGAAGAACTTTTCCAACAGCTCTTGAGGAGCAGAATATGAACTTGGGTAAAGAAAATATGAACAGCAAGACTTTATTTTTAAGAAAATTTAATTCACAGGTACTGCTCATTCACTGGCCTAAAGAAGGGAGAATTTTTAGAAGCAGGAAGAGCAGGCTGTTTTGGTTTCCTAATGGGACTGAGCTGAGGAGGGGTTACCTGTGTTTTAAGGAATTTCTATCCCGTTCCAAACTTTGCTAGAGTCACAGCGGTAAGTAATACCTTTCTTAGTTTTCCCTCTTTTAAAAAATTTAGGCTAGAATGAGACTGCAGCTTCCTCAAAGAAAGAAACACAAATGTTGAGGTAGGAATTTGCCCTTGCCTGGGGTAGGCACCAGCAGAGGAAGAAGAAGAGATCAAATTTATATCTGAACTGTTCAAGCATTCAAGGTTAAAGAGTTGAGTGTGGACTGAAAATAAGATGAATCCCAGAGGCTAAGGGGTGCTATAACACCCAGAAAAATCTGGGGGATGTATTCTAGCTCTGTGATATTAGGCAAGTTATCAACTTTTCTGAGTCTTAGTTTACTCACCTGTACAATGTTATAATATCCCACAGGATTGTTGTTCATTTAAAATGGGATGAGGTATATAAAGCTCAATAACTCATGATCATTATTATTGTTGACTTGTTGATCAGGAGTGAGAACATATGATAACCTCAGGTTTACTACTTCTGTGTGAAGATTACTGATTCTACCTTTTATACACATTTTGCTAAATCCTTCATTCATCCTCTCAAAATGTATTACATTTTACTAGAAAACTGGCATTGCTTTATGTCAGCGTTTTGCAACAGCAGTATTATCGTCATTTTGGACAAAATAAGCATTTGTTGTGGAGTGATATCTTGTGCACCATATTTTTTTTAGAAACAACCAGGGTCTCTATCCACTAGATGCCAATAGCTAGCACAATTTCCCCTGCTCTGCCTCAGTTGTGACATTCAAAAAGCTCTCTGGACATTGCCAGATGTCCCCAGAGGACAAAACTGCTCTCCACTGAGAATCAGCGTTCCAGATTCTAGGGATAGAAAGATAAGATAAGATGACTGTAGAAGTCCAGAGGGCTAGGCAAAGGGATGAGATAAAGATCCACAACTGGAAATAAAAATAGGTAACGAAAACCAGGAAAAGAGATGAAATCACTATTTGAGAATGTGTAAGTTAAGAAAAAAAAAAAATACACCAATTAAGAATGGAACCCTGATGAATACTGCCAATATAAGACTGCTTGTGTCCCTTTCAAATCCATTATCCCTCTCTTCAATGGAAATCAAGCTTGACGCTTCATGGCCTTATGATCCAGTTTAGCCACTGGCATATGAGGGGTGGTGATCTGTGCAACTGTTGGGTCTTCTCTAATTTAGGGATAAGCTGATTCTCTTTGGAGGACACTTTGTCCTCTCATGGGCTGGAATACAGACAAGGCTGTGTCCCTGCTTCAGACAAACAGATGAGAACAATTAAAGATGCCTCAAAAACAATATGAAAAGAGCCTGGGTCCAAAATCTTATGTGAATGGAAAATAAATTTATATCTTGTTTAATGTTTTGTGTCTGCATTTTGGCACCTCAACTGATACACAAATATTTAAATATCAAGTAGAAAATAGGTTTTTATGCAAGAATCAGAGACTCAAAAATGTGAAGGGATCCAGAAAAGTGTGGTGTCATGGAAGTTAGAGAGCCTCAGGAAAGAAAAGGTAATCAACAGTACCATAGAGGCAAGTCTGGCTAGATGGGAGGTGGAAAGGTAAGTTGACAAATGTTGATTCATAGATATCTTTAGTGATGGTAAATTCAGAAGAATGCTGAAAGCAGAAGTAAAATTGCAATGTAATGAGTCAAGTGGAGATGTGAAATTGAACATGAATAATATAGGTAACACTTTTTCAAAGTTTGAAAAACAAGGGGAAGAACTAAATGTGAATTACTTGGTGAGGATAATGGATTCAAGGGAGGGTTATTTTCTCGACTTTTAAATTTGAAATAATTATAGATCCATAGGAACATGCAAAGTAATATACAAAAGATCCCAGGCACTTTTCACCCAGTCTTCCCAAACATTAACATTTTACATTACTGTAGTACAGTATCAAAACCAGAGAAAATAATTTAGTAAAATGCATAAATTTTATTCAGATTTTATCCTTTATACATTCACTTAGGTGTATGTATGTGTATGTGTGGCTCCCTGAGATTTTATTAGATGTGTATCTTTGTGTAATCACCACCACAATCCCAACACAATATAAAAAAATACAACTACATAATAAGACTCTCTCTTGCTATCCCTTTATAGCCATACCCATCCCTTCTTCATCCCCAGACCTCTGCTATCACCAGTTTTCTAAAACTAATACTCAACTTTTTCCAGCTTTGACCATTGAAAGCTCTTTCAGACTGGCACCTGTCCCCTTTTAATATGACTCGATTCCTTTACATCCATCTATCTATCTATCTATCTATCTATCTATCTATCTATCTATCTATCTATCTATCTATCTATCTGTCTGTCTGTCTGTCTGTCTATCTATCTATCTATCTATCTATCTATCTATCTATCTATCTATCTATCTATCTATCTATCTATCTACCTACCTACCTTAGGGTTCTTCAGAGGGACAGGCTTAATAGGAGATTATATATCTGAAAGGGAGTTTATTAAGGAGAATATTGACTTGCATGCTCACAAGGTAAAGTTGCACAATAAACTGGAGGAAGAAAGCCAGTAGTGGCTCATTCTGAGTCCAAAAGCCTCAAAAGTAGGGAATCCCACAGTGCAGCCTTCAGTTTGTGGCCAAAGGCCCAAGATCCGCCAGCAAGCCACTGATAGATGTCCAAGAATCCAAAAGCTGAAGAACCTGGAGTCTGATGTTCAAGGGTAGGAAGCATCCAACATGGGAGAAAGACAAAAGACAGAAGACTCAGCAAGCCAGCTTATTGCACCTTCTTCCACTGCTTTATTCTAGCCATGCTGGCAGCCAACTGGACAGTGTCCACCCAAATCGAGAGTTGGGTCTTCTTCTTCCAGTTTGCTGACTCAAATGTTAATCTCTTCTGGCAACACCCTCCCAGACACACACAGAAACAACACTTTACCAGCTATCTAGGTTTCCTTCAACCAAGTTGACACCTAACATTAACCATCATATTCTATCTATCTATCTAGCTAGCTGGCTAGCTAGCTACCTATCTATCATCTAAGTGTCTATGTATCTATGTATCTATCTATCATCTATCTATTATCTATCTATCTATCTATCAATCATCTATCTATCTATCATCTCTATGTGCGTTTTTATATTATGGGATCACCAATGCCTTAGTTATATTTTGTATTTTCTCTGGCCCAGTGTGAAACCAATTGCCTCTCTATAAGGCCCTGATTCCTTTTATAGGAGAATTATTTCTAAAAATCAAGATCCTTATCATAGCTATGCTCATTGCTCTTGGGACACCCCTGTTTATAGGGGACAGATATAGGAAATAAACTCATGCATACAGACATACCAATTTTTATTTCTATCTCTTTCTCTGGCAATCCAACCGCAATCCAGAAGAACGGAGTTCCACCTTTCCTTATTTGTAAGTTTTATCTTCCACAGAGAGAAACACGGTTTTCATTATTTACAACGTATTTACCTATTGATCCAACCCTTCTATATATATAAAGTAGTTTTAAATTGTTATTCTATAGCACTGTGAGAAGCAAATTTACGAATTATAATACAATGTTTATGTAAAATTATTTTTTGTCTTTAGTCTTTCTAAGTATCTAGTCAAAATACTGTTATCCAACTTAAGTCAGCTCATTTTCTCCACCATATACACGTAACCATAGTATAGTTTTATGATTCTTTGAAAAAGAGTTAGATTCATTCATTTTAGTTTGCATTCTATCTTGAGTTCCTCTTAATTTTGTTCTCTCAAAAAAATTTGGATTCTCCTAAATTTGTATTTTTTAATTTTTGTAGGTACATAGTAGGTGTATATATTTATGAAGCACTAGAGATGTTTTGATACTGGTAGACAATGTGAAATAATCACATCATGGAGAATGGGATATCTATCCCCCCAAATCTTTATCCTTTGTGTTACAATCTAATTATACTCTTAATTATTTTAAAATGTACAATTAAATTATTACTGACTATAGTCACTCTGTTGTGTTATCAAATAGTAGGTGTCATTCATTCTTTCTGAGTGTTATTTTTGTAGCCATTAACCATCTCCACACCCCCCACTACACTTCCCAGCCTCCAGTAACCATCCTTCTACTACCTATCTCCATATGTTCAATTGTTTCTATTTTTAGATCCCCAAAATAAATGAGAACATATGATTCATGTCTTTCTGTGCTGTTTTGTTCACACAGCATAATGACGTCAAGCTCCATCCATGTTGTTGCAAATGACAGAATTACATTCTTTTTTATGGCTGCATAGTACTCCAATGGGTATATGTACCATATTTTCTTTACCATTTTGTTGATGGACACTTAGGTTGCTTCCAAATTTTGGCTACTGTGAACAGTGCTGAAGCAACTTGGGAGTACAGATATCTCTTCAATACATTGATTTCCTTTCTTTTGGGTATATGCCCAGCAGTGGGATATCTATTCATATATTTTGCTTATTTTATAGTTTTCTCATTTTTTGGATCAGATCATTACATTTTTTTCTATAGAGTTGTTTGAGTTCCTTATATATTCTGGTTATTAATCCCTTGTCAGATGGGTACTTTGCAAATGTTTCCTCCCATTCTGTGGATTGTCTCTTCACTTTGTCAATTGTTTCCTTTGCTGTGCAGAAGCTTTTTAACTTAATGTGATCCCATTTGTTCATTTTTGCTTTGGTTGTCTGTGCTTCTGAAATATTACCTACTAAATTTTTGCCCAGCCTCTAATCCCAGCAATTTGGGAGGCCGAGGCAGGCTGATCACTTAAGGTCAGGAATTCAAGACCAGCCTGGCCACCATGGTGAAACCCTGTCTTTACTAAAAATACAAAAATTAGTTGGGCATGGTGGCATGCTCCTGTACTCCCAGCTACTCAGAAGGCTGAGGCAGTGAAATGTCTTGAACCTGGGAGGCAGACATTGCAGTGAGCTGAGATTGAGTCACTGTACTCTAGCCTTGGAGAGAGAGTAAGACTCTGTCTCAAAAAAAAGGAAAAAAAAAAAGGAAAAACAGAAATTTCAGAAACTTTTGCCCGGATCTGTATCCTGGAGATTTTTTTTCTCCAATGTTTTCTCATTCTTGTAGTAGTTTTGTGGTTTGAGGTCGTTTTTTTTGTTTTGTTTTGTTTTGTTTTGTTTTTTTGAGATGGAGCCTTGCTCTGTGGCCCAGGCTAGAGTGCAGTGGTGCAATTTCGGCTCACTTCAAGCTCTGCCTCCTGGGTTCCCACCATTCTCCTGCCTCAGCCTTCTGAGTAGCTGGGACTACAGGCTCCCGCCACCACGCCTGGCTCATATTTTGTATTTTTTAGTAGAGACGGGTTTTCTCCGTGTTAGCCAGGATGGTCTCGAGCTCCTGACCTCGTGATTCACCTGCCTTGGCCTCCCAAAGTGCTGGGATCACAGGCATGAGCCACCATGCCTGGCCGGTTTGAGGTCTTATATTTAAGTCTTTAATGCATTTTTATTTGATTTGTATATATGGTGAGAGATAGGGGTCTAGTTTCATTCTTCTGCACAGGGATATCTCAGTTTGCTCAGCACCATTTATTGAAGAGAGTATCTTTCCTCTAAAGTATGTTCTTAGCACCTTTGTCAAAAAGGAATTCAGGGCAGATGTGTATATTTGTTTCTGGGTTCTCTATTCGGTGCCATTGGTTGATGTGTCTGTTTTTACGCCAGTGTCATGCTGTTTTGATTACTGCAACTCTGTAGTGTAGTTTGAAGTCAGGTAATGTAATTCCTCCAATTTTGTTCTTTTTGCTTAGAATAGCATTGGCTATTCTGATTTTTTGTGTATGTGGTTTCATATAAGCTTTAGCAATGGTTTATTTTCTGTTTCTATGAAGAATGTCATTAGTATTTTGATATTGATAGGGATTGCATTGAAACTGAAGATCACTTTGGGTAGCATGAGCATTTTAACAATATTGAGTCTTCCAATCCATGAACATAGAAGTTTAAAAATTTTTTTGATTACCTCTTCAATTTCATTCATCAATGTTTTACAGTTTTTATTATAGAAATCTTTCACTTATTGGGCTAATTCCTAGGTATTTAATTTTATTTGTGGCTATTGTAAATGGGGTTAAATTCTAGATTTCTTTTTCATATTGTTTGTTATTGACATATAGAAATGCTACTAACTTTTGTATGTTGTTTTTGTATTTTGCAACTTTACTGAATTTGTTTATCAGTACTAATAGTTTTTTTTTAATGGAATCTTTAGGTTTTACCATAATGGGTTTTTTTATGGATTCTTTAGGTTTTTCCAAATATAAGATCATATCGTCTGCAAACCAGGATAATTTGACTTCTTGCATTTCAAATTGGATGCACTTTAATTTTTTTCCTTGTCTAGTTGCTCTAGCTAGGACTTCCAGCACTGTGTTGAACAACAGTACTGACTGCTGTTCACAGTGGATCTTTGCCGTGTTCCAGATCTTAGACGAAAGGCTTTCAGTTTTTCTCCATTTAGTATGATACTTGCTGTGGATCTGTCATAATGGCTTTTGTTACTTTGAGGTATGTTCCTTGTATTGCTAGCCATTTGAGACTTTTTATCATAAAAAGAGTTGAATTTTATCAAATGCTTTTTCAGCATCAATTGAAATGATTCTATGGTTTTTATCCTTTATTTGGTTGATATGAAATATCACATCAATTGATTTGCATATGTTGAACCATCCTTGGATCTAGGAATAAATCCTACTTGGTCATAATAAGTAATCTTTTAAATCTAATGTGAATTTGATTTGGCAATATTTTGTTGAGAATTTTTGCATCAATATTCTTCAGAGGTATTGGCTTGTGGTTTTTTGTTTGTTTGTTTTTTTGATATGTCTTTGTCTGGTTTTAGTATCAAGGCAATTTGCTTTATATATCTGGGTGCTCCAGATATATAAAAGATACATGTTTAAAATTGCTGTATTCTCTTATTGAATTGACTTATCATTATACAGTGGCATTCTTTGTCTCTTCCCATAGTTTTTGTCTTGAAATCTATTTTGTCTGATGTAAGTATAGCTACTCCTGCTCTTTTTTGGTTTCCATCAGTATGGAATATCTTTTTTCTATGCCTTTATTTGCAATCTATGTGTGTCTTTATAGTTGAAGTGTGTTTTTTAGGCAACAGATCAATGGGTCTTTTTATTTTATCCATTTTGTCACTCTATGTCTTTTGATTGTAGAGTTAAGTCTATTTACATCCAATGTTATTATTGATAGGTAAGGACTGACTCTTCATTTTGTTATTTATTTTCTGGTTATTTTGTGATCTTCTCTTCTTTCTTTATTTCCTTCCTGTTTTCTTTTTAGTGAAGCTGATTTTCTCTGGTGATGCAATTTCATTTCTTTCTTTGTGTGTGTGTGTGTATCCATTGTATGTTTTTTGGTTTGAAGTTAACATGAGGCTTGCAAATACTGTCTTATAACCCATTATTTTAAGCTAATAACAACTTAACACTGTTTGCATAAACAAAGAAGCAAAAAGAAAATAAAGACTCTACATCTTACCTTTGTGCCCCTAACTTTTTAACATTTTGTTGTTTCTATTTTTACCTTATTGTATTTCCTATGTCTTGAAAAGCTGTTGTAGGTATTATTTTTTATTGGTTCATCATTTAGTCTTTCTATGAAGAATAAGAGTAGTTTACACACCACAGTTAGAGTATTATAATATTCTGCTGTTTTTCTGTGTGCTTACTATTATCAGTGACTTTTGCACCTTCAAGTCATTACTTATTGCTCATCAACATCCTTCTCTTTCTGATTAAAATACTCCCTCTAGCATTTCTTGCAGAAAAGGTCTAGTGTTGATGAAATCCTTCAGCTTTTGTTATCTGGTTAAATATTTCTCCTTCATATTTGAAGAATATTTTAAGTGGATATACTATTCTAGGATAAAAGTTTTCCTGTTTTTTTTTTTTCTTTCCTTCAACACTTTAAATATGTCATGCCACTCTCTGTTGGCATGTAATGTTTCCACTGAAAAGTTTCCTGGATTGTCTTGATACCTGTAGATGTTCTTCTGTGTCCAAGCATTGAAGAGATAGGTGTTTATTATAGCCTTGGAAGTCTGGGCTTATTTGCACCTGCTCTTCTTAGGAAAGCTTCCCAGTTACTCAAAAGGAATTGGATGTTGCAATCTAAGCTGTATCTGCTTTAGGAGGCACCCAAGCCCAGTAACACTGTGGTTCTTGCAGACTCACAGAGGTGCTGCCTTGATGGTCTTGGACAGGATCTGGAAGAATTTTCTGTATTACCAGGCAGCAGCTCTTGTTCTTTTCCCTTACTTTCTCCCAAGTAAACAGAATCTCTCTCTTTCTGAGTCACATGAAACTGAGGGTGGAGTGACACAAGCACCCCTGTAGCTACTACCACTACGATTGTGCTGGGTCCGACTCGAAGCCAGCACAACATTGGGTCTCACCCAAGGCCTGCTGTAATCACTCCTTGGCTACAGCCTATGTTCACTCAAGGCTCTGGGGCTCTACAATAAGCAGGTGGCAAAACCAGCCAGGACTGTGTCCTTCACTTCAGGATGGTGAGTTCCCCCAGACTCCTGGCAGATCCACATATGCTGTCCAGTAATCAGAGATTGGAGTTAGAAACCTTAGAAGTCTACCTAGTGTTTTACTGTACTGTGCCTGAGCTGGCACTCAAACCATAAGATGCTGTCCTTCTCACCACTTCCTCCCCTTTCCAAAAGCAGAGGAGCCTTACCCTATGGCCACCACTACCACAGGCCCATAAGGAGTGTTCTACCTGATATTCCCTTAAGGCTCAAGGGCTCTTAAGTTAACTTGTGGTGAATTCTGTCTGGCCTAGGAATCCATCTTCAGAGCAGTGCACTCCTCTCCAGCCCGGGGGCGGGGGGTCAAGAAATGCAATCCAAGAGCCACGTTCTGGAATCAGGGATCTCAAGAATCTGCTTGGTGCACTACTGCTCTGTGGCCAAGCTTGTACGAATAGTGCAAGACAAAGTCCCTTTTACTTTTCCCTCTGCTTTTCTCAAGCAGAGGGAGTCTTGCCATGTAGCTGCTGCAGCTGATTATGTGCTTAGTCTCACCCAAAGTCAGCAAGTCTGAGACTCACCCAAGGCCCTGGATATAGTACCTGGTTATCACTGCTGATTATTCAGGGCCCAAGGGCTTTTCACTTAGCAGATGATGAATGCTGCCAGGACTGAGTAATTCCCTTCAAGGCAGCGGGTTCCCTTTTGTCCCAGGGTGTGTCTAGAAATATCCTCCTCGAACTAGGGCCTGGAAAGGGGGCCTCACGACTCTGACCCATTCTCTATCCTGCTGTGGCTGAGCTGGTCTCCAAGATGCAAGACCAAGTCCTCCCTACTCTTCCCTCTCTTCTCTTCAAGCAGAAGGAAGGGGTCTCTTCTGGACCTGCAAGTTCTGCAGCCTGGGGTTAGGGGAGGACCGATGCCAGTACTGTCTTAGCCATCCTTGCTGGTGTTTCAGCAGGTCGTGTGCTCCCCAGTCCACTGTCTCTGGGGTCAGTTCAGCAATGGGACTCTCTTAGGATTTGCAGTCCTTGTGGCCTAGACTGTCTTTTGGGTTTCTTTAGAGCCCAAGAGCACTTTCGTCCTTGGTGATGAGGTTTGTGGGAACTCAAGTTCCCACCAGTGGGATCTGTGATTCCCCTCTGGCTAGGGCTGGTTTAAATGCTCCCTTCATGGGTGAGAATCAGCAGAGTTTGGTCTGGTTTTTCTTTCTGCTGTAACAGGTCAGCACTGAATTCAATGTCTTAATTGCTGTGCTCCTTTGCCCAGGGCACAGAAATACTCTCTGTACCCCACCACTGATGTTGGGGTGTGGGATGGGGGAAGTTTGGGAAGTTTGGTGTTGCTAATTCAAGACAGTTTTTTCTACCGCTTCAGTGCCTCTTTTAACAATATAAAGTTAAAACCGGGTACTGTGAGTACTCAGTTGGTTTTTGGTTCTTATGAAGGTGCTTTTTTCGTGTAGGTAGTTGTTAAATTGGTGTCCTTGCAGGGAGGACAATCAGTGGAACCTTCTATTCCACCATCTCACTTTGCTTCTTCCCTCCTAAATTTAATCTATAGATTCAGTGCTATCCTTTTCAAAATCCCAGTAAACTTTTGATTTAAAAATGTGTATCAAAATCAAATGAGCTGAAATAGCCAAAACAATTTTGGAAAACAACAACAAAGTAACAAAGCTGGAAAAACATATTACCCAACTGCAAAACTGCTTATAAAACTACTGTAATTAAGGCAGTATGGTACTGATGAAAGGATAGACATGTAGCTCAATGAACAGAACAAAGATGGCTAGTCACAGACCTACAAAATAGAGTCAATTGATTTTTTGTTTCTTCTTTTGAGACAGGGTCTGGTTCTGTCACCCAGGCTGGAGTGTGATGGTATGATCTCAGCTGACTGCAACCTCTGACTCATGGGCTCAACCCATCCTCCCACCTCAGCCTTCTTGGTAGCTGGGACTACAGGTGCACACCGCCATGTCTGGCTAATTTTTATATTCTTTGGTACGGACAGGTCTTCACCATTTTGCATAGG
>NW_012109141.1:1873597-1905448 GCF_000951045.1 Mandrillus leucophaeus
AAGTTCTCCCTACTCTTCCCTCTCTTCTCTTCAAGCAGAAGGAAGGGGTCTCTTTTGGACCTGCAAGTTCTGCAGCCTGGGGTTAGGGGAGGACCGATGCCAGTACTGTCTTAGCCATCCTTGCTGGTGTTTCAGCAGGTCGTGTGCTCCCCAGTCCACTGTCTCTGGGGTCAGTTCAGCAATGGGACTGTCTTAGGATTTGCAGTCCTTGTGGCCTAGACTGTCTTTTGGGTTTCTTTAGAGCCCAAGAGCACTTTCGCCCTCGGTGATGAGGTTTGTGGGAACTCAAGTTCCCACCAGTGGGATCTGTAATTCCCCTCTGGCTAGGGCTGGTTTAAATGCTCCCTTCGTGGGTGAGAATCAGCAGAGTTTGGTCTGGTTTTTCTTTCTGCTGTAACAGGTCAGCACTGAATTCAATGTCTCAATTGCTGTGCTCCTTTGCCCAGGGCACAGAAATGCTCTCTGTACCCCACCACTGCTGTTGGGGTGTGGGATGGGGGAAGTTTGGGAAGTTTGGTGTTGCTAATTCAAGACAGTTTTTTCTACCGCTTCAGTGCCTCTTTTAACAATATAAAGTTAAAACTGGGTACTGTGAGTACTCAGTTGGTTTGTGGTTCTTATGAAGGTGCTTTTTTCATGTAGATAGTTGTTAAATTGGTGTCCTTGCAGGGAGGACAATCAGTGGAACCTTCTATTCCACCATCTCACTTTGCTTCTTCCCTCCTAAATTTGATCCCTAGATTCAATGCTATCCTTTTCAAAATCCCATTAAACTTTTGTTTTAAAAATGTATATCAAAATCAAACGAGCTGAAATAGCCAAAACAATTTTGGAAAACAACAACAAAGTAACAAAGCTGGAAAAACATATTACCCAACTTCAAAACTGCTTATAAAACTACTGTAACTAAGGCAGTATGGTACTGATGAAAGGATAGACATATAGCTCAATGAACAGAACAAAGATGGCTAGACACAGACCTACAAAATAGAGTCAATTGATTTTTTGTTTTTTCTTTTGAGACAGGGTCTGGTTCTGTCACCCAGGCTGGAGTGTGATGGTATGATCTCAGCTGACTGCAACCTCTGACTCATGGGCTCAACCCATCCTCCCACCTCAGCCTTCTTAGTAGCTGGGACTACAGGTGCACACCGCCATGTCTGGCTAATTTTTATATTCTTTGGTATGGACAGGTCTTCACCATTTTGCATAGGCTCATCTGGAACTCCTGGGCTCAAGCAATCTTCCTGCCTCGGCCTTCCAAAGTGCTGGGATTAGAGGCATGTGCCACCACACTTGGCCAAGTCAATTGATTTTTGACAAAGGTGTCAAAGGCAATGAATAGTCTCCTCAAGACACAGTGCTGGAGCAAATTGATGTCTATATACAAAACAGTGAACCTTGATATAGATTTCACAACTTATGCAAAAATTAAGTCAGAATGGATAGTAGCTCTAAATATAAGCATAAAACTTTAATGCGTGAAAAAGAAGCTATAAAAATAATTCTAGTAGCTTTGAGTTAAGCAAAAAAAAAATAATAATTAACTATGTGCCAACCACACAAGAAAAAGTTATTAAGTTAGACCCAATGAAAACAAAAATATTTTGCTCTTCCTGAGAAATTGTTAAGAATATAAAAAAGCATAAACTTTTCTCCCATAAACTGGGAGAAAATGTTTCCAAAACATATTTTGATCAAAGTAAATCTGTCTAAAATATTTAAAGACCTCTTGCATCTCAATAATAATAAGACAACCCGATATAAAAAATGTGCAAAACATTTAAACAGGCATTTTACTGGAAAAGGTCTTTACATGTTAACTTGGCACATGAACAATTTATCAACATCATTCATTATTAGAGAAAGGGTTTTTTTTTTAAATTTTGACTTTTGTTTTAGGTTCAGGGGGTACAGGTGCAGGTTTGTTACATGGTTAAATCGTGTGTCATAGAAGTTTGGTGTAGAGATTATTTCATCACCCAGGGAATAAGCATAGTCCCCAACAGGTAGTTTTTGTGTCCTCATGCTCTTCTAGGTGCCAGCGTCTACTGTTCCCTCCCTTTGTGTCCCTGTTTACTCAATGTTTCGCTCTCAATTATAAGTGACAACATGCACTATTTGGTGAGAAAGGCAAATTAGTGTCACAGTGGGATGCTTTATGAACGGCTTAAATTAGAAAGACTGCATGCAGAACAACTAGAATGCTCATACACTGCTGGTGTTACTATAAATGATAAAAATTTCTTTAGAAAACTTATAGCAGTTTCTTAAAAGTTAAATGTATACCTAGTGCACAATCCAAGGATTTTGCTCCAAGATATTTATGTGAAATAAATAAAAGCATTTATCTCTACATAACTTGTACACGAATGTTCATAGCAGCTTTATTTATAGTAGACAAAAACTGAAAACTACCCAAATGTCCATCAAAAGAGAATAGACAAATTGTATTATATCCACACAATATTTATTACTCAACATAAAACTAAGTGAGTTATTGATACATGGAATAATAGGAATGAATTTCAAGATAATTATGCCAAATATAAGAAGTAAGAGAAAGAAGTATATAAATTACTCCATTTATATAAAATTCTAGGAAATGCAAATTAAACCTACCTACAGTGTCAGAAAACAGATCAATTATTGACTTACATTGAGGAGTTTGTGAAAGTTGAAGGTGGGAGGTGGGGGTGGGTGAGGAAGCCTTTAATGTTGATAGATATGTTTATTGCATTATTTTTATGATTTCATGGGTGCATGCATATGTCAAGGCTTTGTATACTTTAAATATACATAGTTTAAACTATCTCAAATATAACTATATAAGGCTCTAAAATAAAAATAAACAGAATACAAAAGCTGTTCATCATATCAAAGACTCATTGGGATACAGGGGAGCCAGGTGTGGAAAACAAGAAGGAACCAGGAAAGTTTGGCAGCTAAAAATACAAGTGAGATCATGTAGTTAGAGCCATTTGATTACAAAGCTTAAAGCAAACCACAGCCATTGAGCTCTTATTATCACCACTGTGGGGCCCCAGCTCAGAGCCATTATGAATTATCTAATAATCTCTGTGTCACCCCCTGGCTGGGGCATCCCATTGGCATGCCGCAATTATATCTCGGGCTCTAGCCTCCAGACAGTTGGGAAATGGAGAATATCTGCTACCTTTGCTTCTGTAGTAGTGGGAGTTGTGATCCTACCTCTCACTATGAACTACACCAAGGGACATTTCTCAACACATAGGAAACGTTTTCATTCTGAGTAGCCAAGAGGAGATAAGAGAAAAAAAAAAAAAAAAAAAAAAGACAAATGACTCTCTAGGCAATCACATGACTCGTAATTTCAGAAGCCATAAGAAGTCTTTGAGTCTTAGGTCTCTCTGACTTATTCTGCATATATAGCTTTCTGCAGTCCAGACTCTTGACTCTAGTTAGCTAGTGACACAGATGATTTACCCAGTTCTAACCCCTCTGTTATTTACGCACTGTGTATTTTCATTTGCAAGATTTTCTCCTTCAGTTCCCTGTAATGTGCTACTGTAGTATATATGTAATCTTAGAAAGCGTAGGAGTAGATTAAACTTTCTTTTCCTTATGTCTTTTTATCTAAGCCCTTCTGTTCTTGGAAGCATCCAGCTCATGCTTCTCATTTTCCCAGCTGCTATACTCAGTGCTGGTCCAACTCTCCCTCTAGTGGTAATTTGTTTCATCTGCCCATAGTTACCTAAAAGTGTATGCTTTAGATTGTTGGCATTCAAAAGTTTGACTGCTATTCATAATAAAAAAATAAATTTTATATCTCCACACCACTCATACATGAATATATAACTAAAATAAAAATTTCACGAAACAGTATTTGCCCTAAATTTGTGGAGTATCCTGTGGCATTTGCTATTCTATTCTACTCTACTTTCCTTTAGAAAATTATGCTAGTTATTACCCACTGAATTCAACCATCAACAAACTGCAACCCATGCTTTGAAAAACCATGCTTTAGACTATAATTAAAATTGTATTAACCTTGTGTTCTACAAATTGGTGTTTCTCCCAAATAGAGGCCCACCGACAAGCACACAAAAACCTCCTATGACCAAATACATGAAGACTTGCAAATCTTCTTTTATTTGCCTTTTGTTACCTTTATTTTCCTAACACATTTGCATATAATGACTTGGAAAAATCTTGCAGTGAAGAAACCAGCCTAAGTTTGCATAATTCAGTGTTTGCTGAATTTAACCATGGAAGGAATATTTCCAAAATACACACATAACAACAAAATTAAACAAATCTAGGAGTAGCTAATGAAACTCATGAAAGGACTATACCAAGGGATGAGATTTCGAGAAATTCTGCTTCCTACATGAGAAGAAAATTCACAAATAAGTCTAAATGCCAAATATACACATAAAACTTAACAAAGATTTATACAGGTAGGCAATGGCATCCTGGAGGTGTACTTTAAAAGCTACTTAGGAAGAATAGACAAATATGGTTTGATGGTAGGAGTTTTGGAGGTAAAGAGGAAATAACTCTGTTAAAGCTAAAAGGGGTGATTTACGAAGTTATACCCAGGGATGTGAGGAAATAGAGTAGCTTGGTTTAGCTAACTCTTATCCAGATGCTCTTTGGGCCTGCTATTGATATCAAGTGATTTTGTCTCCTGCAGTCCAGATGGAGAGTAAAGTCAGTGGTAGAGGGCACCATCAGAGGCCCAGGAGCCTATGAGGGAGGATTTGCTGATCCAAATGGGAAAAATATTTTGTTCAGGTCACTAACTCACAGACAGTGACTGGTAGAAACCCAAATCTCAACATGTTAAATACATAATTTTAAATACAGATTAGGATTGGGGTAAATCAGTGGGAGTAGTGAACACAGAAGCCAGCTGGACAACTTTTGGAAATCTGAAGAACAGTCCAAGGTGATATGATCCCTGGGGCAATATAGCAGTATCTAAGGAAGGAAATCTAGGTCAGAAAACCAGCCAAAGCCAGCAGGAGAGGCTGACTCGGACAACAGTTGTGCTCTCTGCAGCAAACACTTCCCGAAATACCTTGCTGCTCCCCTTCTCTGAGAGATGACTCTCATCCACAAGTCCTGCTTAAGAGGCAGGTGTAGCATCCATAATAATAACGAGACTCAAATTTTTGGTCCAGGGGATTGGACTGTGGTGAATACCCAGTCCTAGCTGGACTAAACAGATACTTTTCTGAAAAACAATTTGTTCACCAAGAATATAATTAAGGTTTTGAATCCCTGAAGTGAAAACCTGGTAATGGGTTATCCATGTTTTATTACTCTGCTTGTACTGCAAAAGCAAGTAAACAGATTGGCTGAAATAGTACAAACCATACCCACTGAAATTAGCAGAGACAGGAGAGAAAAGGAAGAAAAAGAACTTCGTTTCCTAACTTCGCTCTTTTTTCCCTAGTTCCTTGTGAAACTTAGCTATATGCTTAATCTTGGGTGTGTTGAGATAAACCCTTGTCCTTCCAAAATCATCTTCTTTTACATCAGTAAGTTAAAATGCATGTCAGTGTCTTATATCCAAATAACCTTAACTAAATCAGCCTGAAGAAGCCTGTGTCCTTTCTCAGGCAGGACACCTTTGAGCTATCTGTACTCCAGCGAGTGTATGGATTTAAGAAGGGAATTGTGGAGAATTCAAATACTAGATATAACACAAAGTATCTCACGCAAATTATAAGCATCAGGGGCTAACACACAAGCTAGGTCACTCCTACCTTCTTTTCCAGGAATCCTGGAGGAATCATTTTTAGAGATAGAAAATAAGAAATCAGAAATGTTAGGGAGAGGGACGCTTTTATTAACTATGTCTGGAAAAGTACAGGTCTGGACTGGCTGGAAGGAATTAAATTATGGAGAGTTCAATGGGACAGACTGGATACAGAGGAAGAAGAGACAGAAATTGCCTGCCTACCTCTGTTCTGGACTTCTAGACAGAAAGGCTTATGAAAGTTCACCAGAGAAAGAAAATTTATAAAATCGTTCAGGGAACAAAATGTTCATGAATAAAGACTATGAATTAAGCAAAAGATTCTCTGTTATTGGTGTCTCAGGTATTTACATGTTGATCTAGGTGTAGTAGACATTGTTAATTGATTTAATAACAGCTATTTGCCTAATTTTTATAACAAGATCCTAATTTTATAGGAAAATCGTATGTCCAGTCACATAGGATAAATCCTGATTGGTCAAAGTAAATCTTGGTGATCCCAATCCCTTTTCTGGTAGTTGATTTGAGAACTGCAATCCATCTTTGGCCAGTGAAATGTAAGATTATGTCTGCTAGGGTTTTATGAGAAAAAATGCTTCTCCCTAATAAGAAGGAATGTATGAGAAGAAAGTCTTATTTTTCTCTCTTCTTTGCTTCTTTATTGCATTGAAAATTGTCATATCAGGATATGATACCTAGGCTCCCGTGCCTATTTTGCATCAATGAGGGAAAGACCAAGATTAGCATAGAGAGGTCAGTCTCAAGCCCTGATATTCTTGAGCTTTTGTCAAACCCTAGGAAACCCTGTTGTCAGATTTCTTAAGTGAATCGAAACATCTCTATGTTATTTAAGCTGCTTATGGTTGGATATTCTGTCACAGACAAAAGCATCAAAATTGGTACAATAGGTGAAGGGAAGCAGATGCATCTAGTGGGGGGAAGGACAAAAAGGCCAAAGCCCTATGTTTAGCAAAAGGGCAGAAGATGCTAGTCGTGAAGGTCCCAGTATAAAAATGACATTCCTGCCTGGGCGCAGTGGCTCACACTTGTAATCTCAGCACTTTAGGAGGTTGAGGCAATTGGATCACTTGAGCTCAGAAGTTTGAGACCAGCCTGGACAACATGGTGAAACTGCATCTCTCCAAAAAATACAAAAATTAGCTGGGCGTGATGGTGCACACCTGTGGTCCCAGCCACTTGGGAGGCTCAGGAGGGAGGATCTCTTCAGCTCGGGAGGTCAAGGCTGCAGTGAGCTGAGATCGCACCACTTGCACTCCAGTCTGGGTGACAGAGTGAGACCCTGTCTCAAAAATAAAAAAAATAAAAATGAAAATAAATTGCTGTTGTGTGAGCATTGTCGGCTCAAAATCGGAGCCTACAATATGTGTACGCAAAGGAAGGAGACAGGGAAATGTTCTAACTTGAGTGGGAGTGGTGGTGTTAATGTGTTGTTCTTGAAGGTACCAGTGGCTTTTGATTCATGTCAAAGGCATAGTACACTGAATCTAACATGTACCCTAAATCTGCTTATATACACCAATGAGGGGCAAGCCATTTGTGGCCATAGTACTAGTCTGATAGTATTAGACAAATTGTCACTCAATTGAGAAGTTCCTGGTCTATAACTTGGTATGTTAATGTTTAATGCTTTGTAAATAACTGCATATATGTATATAACATGTATATAACATGTATATAACATGTTTTATATCATATGTTACAGATTGTTAGATCTAAGAGTGTCATTACATATATTTAATTTGACTGGAAAAGAACCTACAAGCACTAAGTCTGGAGATACCAGAAATAGAGTTCAAAGTTTTATTTCAGAGCAAAGATCATGGGGGTAGTGAAAAATAAGAACAAATCATTAGCAAAGCCGGAATGAGAAAACCTGGTCGAGAGCGAATGGTTCAAGAAAGTTGCTTCAATACCTGCTGGTGTTTGCAAATCTTCTTGGACTGAAATGAACATTCTGGGTTTGTCTTTCTTAAAGAACAAGGGACAGCATGTATCTGTAGGTCAGAAGATGTAGAGTAGAAATCTAAGCCTAGTTTACTGACTTCTAGTCCAATTCCCTTTGCAATTCACCGTTATTGCTGAGCTGAAGCTATAGACATCGATAATAATGGGGATAAATAAGTGAATTCCCAAAATGAGAACTAGCACTGGAAAGACCCCAAGGCTTCCTATAACAAACTTCCTCATGTGTTCAAAATTCCGTCTGTTTCCCTTCCCTTTTAAACCACCTCGAAGCTAAAAGCCATGCGTTTCTACCCACGTTAAAGGCGTCAGCCCTCCTGGCAGAAAGTACTGAGAGCTGTCAGTTTACATACACAAATAGACCTTATTTTCTTGAGTAAATACTATTGCTTATCAAGTTAATGACTTCCTATTCTTGTGTATAATATTATTTTTTCATTCCTGATTTGACAGCAATGAAATTACAGCAAAGAAAACTTTTATACATGCAACAATTTTACCTGTGACACTTAACACTTCCTCTTTTTGTCTACAGGCTTCCCATGGATGTGACCCTCTCCTAGGGAATGCTATAACTTTTAAATTAAGAAAAAATAATTGATCTTAGTGTAGTTTGATTTTATTTTCTTTTTATTGTGTTTATAAACAACTATGCCAATGGGAGATGTGCTCTCCTCTCATTCCTTCCAAATAAATGCATCCAAACTTCCGCACCAATGTAAGGGACTTTAAAGAGAACAACCTATGAAAACATGTTTTTTTTTTTCATGATTGACAGAAGCAGCAAGAAACATATACTTGCTGAGCTATCAAAACGACCTGGGGCTGCTGCAGTTAGCACTGCATTTTTCTAATTAGTACAATACACCATAGATCTATCTTCACTACTTTCACAGGATGGAGAACATGGTCACCCATACAGCCTAGAGTCCTGGAGGAGCTATTAACACACTGTCTTTGTAAGGCATAGCTGTATAGTAGGCAAATGGTGGGTTGGACTGCTCTGTCATCCACTTTAAAACTAGTGAAGGCGTTGGAGGACAGAATACCAGGGGCCATTGCATTATCTGTTTTTTAATCATGCTACCTTCAAATAGGCTTATTTTCCTTTTGTAATGCATGGGATTTTAAAAATTCTCTTTTTCTTTCTTGTATTTTTTTTTTTTTTTTTTTAATGAGACAGAGTCTCACTCTGTAGCCAGCCTGAGCTACACAATCTTGACTCACTGCAACTTCGGCCTCCTGGGTTCAAGCAATTCTCCTACCTCAGCCTCACAAGCAGCTGGGATAATAGGCACATGCCACCACGCCCAGCTAATTTTTGCATTATTAACAAAGATGGAGTTTCACCCTGTTGACCAGGCTGGCCTCGAACTCCTGACCTCAAGTAATCCGCCTGCCTCAACCTCCCAAAGTGCTGGGATTACAGATGTGAGCCACTGAGCCCAGCCGTGGGTTCAAAAGTTCTTAATTCTTCCAGGGGAACATTAAGAAAATCTTGAAAGTCCTACTACACCTATTAAAGAAATTCCATTTGTATTTTAAAATATTCTCACAAAGAAAGCTTTAGGTCCAGAGTTTTCAAGAGTTCTACAAACTACCAAGAAACGGATATTTCTAAGCATATACAAACTGTTTTAGGGAGTAAAGAAAAACCAAACCCTAACTCATTATGTGACAGATAATAGAAAAAATCTCCATCGAAAGTACTAAAAGGAGATATAGTCAATTTTCAGGTGGGTTAGGGTTCCTCTTTTATTGTGGATGGCAACCTGTCTTGGAACAGGTATAGGGAACTTGGCAAACATCAATTAATACACTGCCCATTCATCTTATCTATTTATTTGAGAATGAAAATCTCTGCATAAACATTGCCAGATTAAGCAAATATATGATATTTGGGATACACTTATACTAAGAAACTATTTGCTGGTCACCTACATTTAAGTTTAACCAGGGCTGTGCTTTTATTTTATCTTGCAAACCTACATATGCAGCAATGCTGAGTTGCCCCAGGTTCCTATAGATGTCTGCCAGCATTCCATGCCTGTTCAAATGAGGGCATTTAGCCAATGACTCCATTTTTACACAAGATATAAAGCTAGGAATGTGATGTCAGTGATGTGATGAGTAATAAAATGATCTAAATATATTTAGATTCATTGAAAATCTGGTCTTCTTTATTCATGTAAGTGGTGCTTTTCAAATAAAGCATTATTTATTACATTTTTTATTTATTCAATAAATATTAACAGAAATCATGCCAAATATTGTCTTACCAACTCCAGTCCTGACTGAGGCAAGAATATGTTTCTAGGCCACAGGATAAAAAACCCACTGGGGCGTTTCATGACACGAACTTAAGAAAGTGAGTCTATTCAGTCCTGTAGGAACAAGGTAACTAACCATGTAGTCCGTGGAATGATCCTGGCTCTCAAACCTGTGTGTTCCTTGTTCATGGCAAGGTAGGTACAAAAATTGAAAGAAGGATTTTTGAAAAATTTATACCAACATGATAATTAATTTTTATTGAATCAAAAAATTAAAAAGCAAAAAGGTCTTACATGTGTTTTTGTTTTATATTTCATTTTTTATTAATTTATTTTTTAAAAATTTAATTCCTAGAATAGTTTTAGATTTACAAAGTTATTATGTAGATGTACTTGCTTCTATTTTCCGAAAGAAATTATAAACAATTGGTATCATTTCTTTTTTTAAATGTCTAGTAGAATTCACCAGTAAAATGATGTACACCTGTGTTTTCTCTTGTGGAGGATTTAAATTTCTGATTAAATTTATTTAACAAATATAGGCCTATTGAGATTACCTATTTCTACTTCAGTTGTAATGATTTGTATCTTTCAAGAAACTAATTTGTTTTATCTAAATTACAAATTTTGGGACATAGAGTTGTTTGTAGTATTCCTTTACTATCTTTTAAAAATTATTATTATACTTTAAGTTCTGGGATACATGTGCAGAATGTGCAGGTTTGCTACATAGGTATACATATGCTATGGTTGTTTGCTGCATCCATCAACCCATCATCTACATTAGGTATTTTCTCCTAATGCTGTTCCTTCGCTAGCCCCCCACCCGCCAACAGGCCCTGGTGTGTGATGTTTTCCTACCTGTGTCCATGTGTTTTCACTGTTCAACTCCCACTTATGAGTGAGAACATGCGGTGTTTGGTTTTCTGTTCCTGAGTTAGTTTGCTGAGAATGATGGTTTCCAGCTTCATCCATGTCCCTGCAAAGGACAACGAACTCCTTCTTTTTAATGACTGCATAGTATTCCATGTTGTATATGTGCCACATTTTCTTTATCCAGTCTATCATTGATGGGCTTGGGTTGGTTCCAAGTCTTTGCTGTGGTGAATAGTACTGCAATAAACAAACATGTGCATGTGCCTTTATAGTAAAATGATTTATATTCCTTTGGGTATATACCCAGTAATGGGATTGCTGGATCAAATGGTATTTCCGGTTCTAGATCCTTGAGGAATTGTCACACTGTCTTCCAAAATGGTTGAACTAATTTACACTACCACCAACAGTGTAAAAGTGTTCCTATTTCTCCACACCCTCTCCAGCATCTGTTGTTTTCTGACTTTTTAATGATCACCATTTTAACTGGTGTAAGATATTGGCGTGAGGTTTCTCATTGTGGTTTTGATTTGCATTTCTCTAATGACCAATGATGATGAGCTTTTTTTCATATGTTTGTTGGCTGCATAAATGTCTTCTTTTCAGAAGTGTCTGTTCATGTCGTTTGCTCACTTTTTGATGGGGTTGTTTGTTTTTTCTTGTAAATTTATTTAAGTTCTTTGTAGATTCTGGATATTAGCCCTTGGTCAGATGGATAGATTGCAAGAATTTTCTCCCATTCTATAGGTTACATTTGACAAATGGGATCTAATTAAACAAAAGAGCTTCTGCACAGCAAAAGAAACTATCATCAGAGTGAACAGGCAACCTACTATCTTTTTTTCACAGTGGATTCAGTAGTGATGACCTCTGTATTAGGTTCCTATTGCTACTATAGCAAATTCCCTGAAATACAGCTGCTTAAACAGCATAGATTTATTTTCTTTCAATCCTGAAGAACAGAAGTGGTTAAGACATTTACAGGTCTAAAATCAAGATGTTGGCATGACTGTTTCCTTCTGGAGGCACGAGAAGAAAATCCATTCTTGCCTATTCCGGGTTTTAGAGGCTGCATATGGCCCTTTCAGCCATCTTCACATAAAGCTGCATAATCTTTTGTCTCCCCTCTGACTTTCTGCCTCCCTCTCATAAAGACCTTGTGATTGTACTCATGCATCCAGAATAATCACCCTATCTTAGATTCTTATGCAATCGCATCTGCAAAGTCCATTTTGCCATTTAAGGTAACACATTCATGAATTCCAGGAAGAAGGTCTTTGGAGGGAGGCCATTTTTCAGCCTCCCTTGATCTCTTTTTCATTTCTGACATTACTAAATTGCACCACCTTATTTTATTCATGGTTAGTCTGCCTATAGATGCCTAAATTTTATTGATCTTTTAAATCAGTTTTTTTATTTTATTATTTTTTCCATTGTTTTTCTCTTTTTAAATTCATTGGTTTCTATTCTATTATTATATTTCTTCTTCTGCTTGCTTCACAATTAAATAACCTTTATTTCTCTAGCTTCCTAAAGAGTATACCTGGATTATTTGTTTTAGATCATTTTTTCTTTTCTAGCATATTCAACTAATATTGTATATTTTCTTCTAAGCACTGCTTTCGTTGTATACCACAAATTTTAATAAGTTGTATTTTCATTTTTATTTAGTTCATCTTTTTTAAATTTTTTAAATTTCTATTTTAAAAAATAGAAATAGTTTAAATAACTATTTAACTAGTTAAATAGTTAAATACTTTAAAAAAAACTATTTTTTAAAAATTTCTCTGTGACTTCTATTTTTCCATGTATTATTTAGAAATGTGTTGTTTTAACTCCAAGTATTTTGGAATCTCCCATCTATGTTCCTGTTTTTGATATCCAGTTTAATTCCACTGTGATCCGACAGCATACTTTCTATGATTTCTATACTTTTAAATTTGTTACGGTGTAATTCATGCCTGGGAATGTGGTCTATTTAGGTAGATGCTCCATGTGAGTGTGAGAAAAATGTGTATTATGCTGTTGGATGCAGTATTCTTTAAGTGTCAATTAGAACAAGTTGAATGATAATGCTATTCAGGTCAACCCTGTTCCTAATTTTCTGCTTACTTGTTCTATTAGTTACAAAAAGAGAACTGTTGAAGTCTCTGAATACAAAAAAAAGATTTCTCTAGTTCTCCTTGTAATTGTATAAGTAATTGTCTCATGCATCTTGTTCTCTTGTTAGGTACATACATGTCAAACATGGTTAAGTCCTTTTGGAGAATTGACCCCTTTTATCATTTTGTAATGCCCCTCTTGATTCCAAATAATATTTATATACTTTTCTGAAATCTGATTTGTTGGAAGTTAACATACTACTCAAGCTTTCTTTTGATTAATGTTGGCATGGTATATCTTCCTCCATCCCTTTACTTTGATCATACCTCAGGATATGTGTTGCAAGTGGTTTTATGATAGACAACGTACAGTAGGGTCTTTCTTTAAAAAATCCCTCTGACAATCTCTTTCTTTCTATTGACACATTTAGATCACCCAGATTTAAAGTGATTATTGATATAGTTGGAATAGCATTTATCATGTTTATAACTGTTTCCTATAAGATCACTTACTCTGTTCAGTTTTTTTCTTCCCTTTTTATGCATTCACTGGTTTTAATTGAACAATTTATATTATTCTATTTTATTCACTCTCTTATATCTTAATTGTATTTTATTTTAAATTTTTATAGCAGTTGCTATAGAGTTTGCAATATACATTTACAACTAATGCAAGTCCACTGTCAAATAATATATAGTGCTTCACTTGTAGCGCAGAAACTTAGAACAAAGCGCTCCAAATTTCTCCCTCTCATCCTTTATGACATTGCTATCATTCATCTCACTTGTTCACGTGCTGCACTCACAGGAAACAGTTACTATATTTCCTTTAAGCCAATGGTTATCTATTAGCTTGATGAAAAATGAGGTAAACAAAATATTTCATTTAACTTTTTTATGCCTTTAACACTCTTCTTTAAGTAGATCTGAGTTTCAGACTTATATCATTTCCCTTCCCCCCGCCAAAAAAAACTTCTTTCAATATTTCTTCCAAAGCAGTTCTGCTGAAAATAAATTCCATTTTTTGTTTGTCAGAGAAAGTCTTTTATTTCTCATGCACTTTTGAAGGATAATTTTGCTGGCTATAAAATTCTAGTTTGGTTGTTATGCCGTCTCATTCGTTAAGTAGTCTATTCCACTAATGGTTTGTGATGAGAAATCTGTTCTAATTCTTGTCCTTGATCCTCTATCGTAAACTGTCCCCCAAACTCTCTGGATTCTTTCAAGATTTTCTCTTAGTCTTTGGTTTACTGAAAATTGAATATGATATGCCTAGGATTGGTTTTTGGTATTTATTCTACTTGCTGTTCTCTGAGCTTCTTGGATCCAGGGTTTGGTGTCTGTCATTAGTTTTGGAAAATGCATGATCATTATTACTTAAAATTTTTCTTTTGCTTCTTTTTTTCTTCTTCTTCTTATATTGCAATTATATATATATATTAGAGTTTAAAAATTATCCCACAGTTCTTGGATATTCTGTTCTACTTATTCACTCTATTTTCTCTTTGCATTTTAGTTTGGAAAGTTTCTGTTGACTTATTTTCAAGCTTACTGATTCTTTACTTGGCCAGGTCCAGTCTACAGATAAGCCCTTCAAAAACATCCTGGTTGGGAGGCTGAGGCGGGTGAATCACCGCAAATCAGGAGTTCGAGACCAGCCTGGCCTCTGGTCTCTGGTGAAACCTAGTCTCTACTAAAAATGCAAAAATTAGCTGGGTGTGGTGACAGGCGGCTGTACTCCCAGCGACTCAGGAGTCTGAGGCAGGAAAATTGCTTGACCTCAGGAGGTGGAGGTTGCAGTGAGCCGAGATTGTGCCACTGCACTCCAGCCTGGGCGACAGACTGAGACTCCGTCTCTAAAAAAAAAAATTCCTTTGTTTTTATTATATTGCTTTTGATGTGTAGCATTGTCTTTTGATTCTTTTACACAGTGTCTATTTTTCTGCATAGATTATGCGTCTTTTCTTTCCCATGGTCCATTTTCTTCATCATGGCCCTTATCACATCAATCATAGTTATTTTAAGTTTCCTAATAGTTCCAAAATCTGTACCATATTTGAGTCTGGTTTTGATGTTTGCTTTATCTCTTCAGATCATGTTTTTTCTTATTGTTCAGCAAAATTTTTAGTTTTTCTTGAAAGCTTCACCTGATGTATTGAGTAATAATAACTGAAGTGAAAGACGTTTAGTATAAGACTTTTCATTAATCTCACTAGGATTTAGTTTGTGTTTAATGTTTGCTAGAGCTGTAGGTGCAAGAGGCTTAAAATTTCTCTCGTGTCCCTATTTTTGTCTTTCCTAATGCCTTTGTCATTTCCTAATAATTCTTTCTTAAATAGTGTACCTTGCAGCTCCTCAGTTGTGATCTATTGTCATTAAACTGCATCTCTATTGATGTGGTAGTGTCTGAGCAAGGGGAAGTATCATATAATTTTATGATTAAACCTCAGTATTTGTGTGAGTCTATGCCCCAGGGTCTGACTTTCAAAATTGTTTCTTAACTCTCTTTCTGTTAGGTAAGATGAAAGGCTAGATGGAGTGGACTTCAATGCACTGGTGCTTAGGCCTGATAAAATGCTCATTAGGTCTTTTTACCGGGAAGTAGGTCTTTGTTATTCAGAATGCTCTGGACTGATTTAGAAATGATTTCTTTTCTCCTCCTCCTGCGAAAGCCATGAGAGAATTATTCTTGACTCCACCAAGAGAACCTGTTGGGATTCCTGAAGGTAAAATCCATGAAGGCATGAGGGCTTTCCTAGGAGTGCCATGTCCATGAGTTTCTCACTCTTAATGCCAAGCTGCACTCAACATCCAGCAGTTTTTCAAAATCACCATTTAAGTGTTCCTAACAGCTTGTAGCCCTAGAGGCTTTTGCTCCAGGTAAGCAGAAATGTAAACAACTCTGCGTATTTGGGTGCTTTTCCAGATATTGGGGTACCAACTTGCCCTGCTACCTCAGTTCTCTCACTAGCCCAAAGGAAAGTTGTTGATTTTAAGTTTATTCAGATTTTCTTGTTTTAAAGAAAAGAGTAGCAGCCTCCAAAGTTCTTTATGTCAACATTGTAACCAGAAGTTTAAGTAATTCATTTTTTACTGTATTTTACAAAAGTCGCCGTGCAACACAGATTGCAAATTAATGTGAAAAAAAAAAAAAAAAAGATCCTTCACAGAAAATTATTTGAGAAGTTCTGTTTTAAGTAATGTCAGACTCCCCTAGGACTGATTGTGTCACAACATCAAGGACAATGTGTGGGCAGTGAGTGCGTGGAGAAGCACTGTCTTCATTTCTTCCTGACACAAACCCTGCCTGAGCAGGGCCCACACCTTCATCACAAATACACCGATGGGGACATTCATATAGTAATTTCCCCTTAGGCCTGGGTGAAATTGAGAGAAGCCAAGACTCAGTGTTTTGTCCGCCAGCTTCACCCTCCTCTTCCAAAGGCTCTTACTATAAGAATGAAACAAAAGCATACAAGTATAAAGTAACATTTTTATTATTATTCTCTGAGATCTCAGGACATGGAAGACAGAGAGGAGCCTGAAATGAAGGTGAGTAAAAAGGAAAAAGAAGGAGGATCACGACCAGGTGGTCAGGTAAGGCAGTTTGGGGAGAATATTCTCTTCCAGGGTGAATCTTCACACTGGTCTCATGTGCATGATGAGCTGCACACCAAGCTCAGGCTGCTGACTTCCCATCTGCCCTAGTCCTTGAACTTGCAGACATAGGGTAACTTTGCATCACAGTTATAATCTTTCCACTTCAGAAATCCTAGGGAGACAGAATATAAAAGGCATGGCACTGGGGGAACTTGTGAACCCAATGAAGAGGCATCCCAGGTTTTAGCCTAGGATTTAAAGCTTTTTTCTCATCTTCACCAGTTTCTCAATCCAGGAGAATGAGACTCAAAGAAAGCAGAGATGAGAGGAGATGGGAGAAGACACATCAACGCTGCATTTCCTAGCTGAAAAGAATTTCCTGAAGGTCAGGCCTAGAAATTGGGGATGAGGAGCGGAAAGTGCTGGGAAGAGGCAGCTCTTCTGTTTCTTACCTGTGCTTCTTGACAGGCTCCCACAGTGGCCAGGGTTTAAGATGGTGGAGGGATTTTTCTCCCATGCAAAGTAATTCATCACATCAGTGCCAGTCCACTCCCATCCATCTCCATCAGGCTCTGAATCCTATAAAGAAGAGGAGGCAGCCAGGTGAAGAAAATGGCCATTGCAGCTCTCTTTGCCAGGCCCCTGAGCTATAACACCTGATTCCTCCCCAGCATCAGGGATTTTGGTCTGCTCTTCCAGATGCTGCCCTAGAGTCCTCTGCACTGGAACCTCTTCCTTAACTCCTCATTGCTATTCAAAATCCCAGCCAATAAACACAAGACCTTTGGAATCATTCAAGGTAATATGTTACTTATAGAAAAATAATTGGTGTAGCATTTGTGATTAGCCTGTGAACCTCAAAGATAATGTCTATTCTGTATGGGGGAGCAAAAATTGGTCCTATCTTAATTGAGAACTCCCTCAGAATAATAGATGCAGACTCCCTGAAGCTCAGCTAATTGATTTGTAAGGATTCACATGAGAAATATGTAAAAGTTTTACAAGAGTCTGATTAATTTTATTTAAAGACTAGGGACCTCCACAGAATTCAGATCTTCAGCTGCCTCGTGGGCTTCCTATTCTTCCAAATGTCTCCCAGAATCTGAGTTCCAGTGCTCCCTGAAGTACTTCCTGGCAGGGACAGGGGACAGGAAGTGGATCTGGGCAACAATAGCACCTTGAGAAATAACAGAGAGGGGAGGATATACTCACACCTGTGTGGGGTCATGGAGCCCAATCCAGACGTATGAGTAGCTGTTACTAATGCTCCTCACCAGGGAGGACACGAAGGATCCCTCAGCCCCACTGAGCACAGACAGCAGGTTTCCAGAGGGCCGTTTCTGGCAGGTCAGCTTTGAGGGAGACAAAGAGAATGAGAGGGAGCCTGAGACCCACTGGGGGAGAGCAGGACAAAGGGAGGTGGGAGGAGGACTATGTGAAAGATAAGCGTGTTCATCCTCATTCCCAATGAACTCTCCTGAATGAAGACCTTCCTCCCCCTGAGACCTGCATGGATTTTCCCCTGTCACCTCCAATCCCACATCTAACCACTCACATCTGCATCCATCCAGGATTTTGGTGACAAAAACAAGGCATAGCAGTGGGAGCCATAGGCCTTGGAGCCTTTGGGACAGCGGATCCGCGCAGAGGGCAGTTCCTTTTGGAGTTCCGCACCTGAGGTGGAAGAAGAGGGAGAGGGTAAAATGAAGAGTGGGGGTTGAGGTGGAAGATGACCTTGGGGAATATCTAAGCCTGCCCTTGGGGAGGAAGACCACATTCCTGACACCCCTTCATCTTCCCTTGTGTTTTCAGAAGTTCTTTATCTCAAAATAGCCCTAGCAAATGGGGCACCATCTAGTCTCTTATTACCCTTTCCCCTTATTCAACCTTTCAACACTCTCCTCACTCTGGGCTGTCTCTACACTGGGTCCTCCAGTCATTGTCCCTCCCCACATCTCATTACTGACCCTCCACACTTTCCCACCAGTCTATATTGGAGTCTACTGACTAAATGGAAGCCATCTCATTCCACTGTTAGTGGACCCCATGGAGCCTCCCACTGCAAGTTAACCTGAAGGAAGGAGTGATGATGCAGGAACTGCAGGCAGGTTCATTAGACACTATGCCATTACCTCATGTGGCACACAGGAGCCTTCCTCCTCTTCTTGGCTCTAAGGATTCATAGGAAACCCTATGCTAGAGGCAGAGCAATCTCACCTTGAAGTGAGACAGGAGCACGAAGTAGGAAAGCAGCATCCAAGATAAGCTGGGCAGGGCCATGGGAGGCAACATGGTGTCTGTGACTTGAGGAGGTAGTCAGGAGTCCCTAAAGGAAGCGTGGTCAGTGGGAGAACACACAGATACCCTACAGCCTCATGTCTTTTTCCTTGTCTAGTCCCCTAGGACTAAAGGGATCTTGGTCACATCCATCATCTTCTACAGTTCTGAATGAGTTGGAATCTGTGTACTCTCCCATCCCCGAGCCCTCCCAGGACAGCCTTGCTGAGTCTCAGAGTTCTTGTGCACCCTGAGGAAGGGAACCTCCCATGCATTCTCCTGTATCGTGTGCAGTAGCCCCTCCCTGGGTCTCATCTTCTCTCAGCTCCCCTTTACCTCTCTGGTGGGATATGGTATGGTTTGTCTGGTCAGGAAAGACTGGGTTTTTTTATAAGAGGATCTCAGGGATGGTCATTGGAGTGAATAACGGCATTATGTAGGTGGGACAGGGGTCATGGGGAGGGCTTGGCATTGGTTCAAAAGATAATGCCAAGGGGAGGAGACTCCTCCTGGCAAAGGCTGGGAATTGTCAGAGATGTTGCCTTTTTCTCTGTAGCAGACCAGCACTTTCCCCACAAACAGTGGAAGTTTGCACTTTTCCCACCCTCTTCCAGATATCTTCTTCTGAGAAACTTAAGGGAATAAAGGCAGTCTTGTGAGTCTGGTATTACATAGTTTAGAAAATATTATGATATTACATAGTTATGAGAAATGTCAAAAGTTTGCTTTTGATCAACCTGCCAGGAACTCACTTCTATAGGCATACTTATGAATTTCTTTATACCTTATCTAGTAACATTTAAAATAAATTAATTAACAAAAATTGGGTGGGCATTAAAATTATATGTGTTGGCAAAGACAATGTATTAGTCGAAATAAAGAAAGAATAGAAACCAGAAGAAGCAGCACTGGTTCAGAGTTGCTACTTCAACTTTGCAGCAAGATGTAAAAGAAGCTTGAAATAATCTTATGAGTCATTAGGCAAGTCAGGGTCTTATGGAACAGCAGTTAAATATATTTGCCTCCCAGCTACCTTTGTGTGAGAAGACCAAGAGACAGTTCATTGGTTTATTGTATTTCTGAAGTGACAGTTTGATACCTCAGAGTAGCATTCTTAGACTGTGATCTACACACGAATGGGGGTCTTCAGGGCCTGTTCAGAGTGGCTGTGCAATTATAATTGTCATAGTTATACTAAAGTGTTGTTTGTCATTTTTGCTATGTTGACATTTGCACTGATGAGGCAAAAGAAATGGTGGATAGAAGTTCTGGTGCTTTAACATTAATCAAGGCAGTGGCACCAAATTGTATTGCTCATATCCACGTACTTGCAAGAAACAAAATACAGGCATTTTTACTTGAAAATGCTCTTGAACTTGATGAATCAGAGTAGTGAATTGGCTTCAGTAAATCTTAACCCTTGAATACATCTAGAGAGAATATTCTGTATGACTAAATGGAAAGCTGACATGCTAAAGTATAATGGTTGTCTTGAGGGAAATAATTTGTAATACTGAGTTTTAATTCACTATTTCATGGAACACCATTTTTACTTGAAAAATAAACCAAGACAAACTTTACTTATTGACATATTGGTAGTTTGTTAACGTGTTTTCAGAAAAGATCAAAGTGAGTTAGTAAATGAATATTTTTAACTTTTCTCTTTTAATATGTATTATTATAAATATCAATAGCTCACATGAACAAAATTTTTTTTTCGAGCATCCTCAATATTTTTTAAGGGTGTAAAAGTGTCCTGAGATCAAAACAGTTTGAGACCTCTGGTTAACATCTAGCTGGCAATTTCCCGAAAATATAGGACATGGAGACAGTATTATATTACAACATAGGAATACCATTAGCAAAATTTAGAAGGTGGGAAATTGTACAGGACAAATAACTACATTTCCCCAGCAAGTGAATTTAAGGAAATAAAACAACATATCACTCTTAACATGTGAAAAATATATTAATCAAATAAAATGTGTGAACCATGTTTGGATCTTGATTTGAACAAATTAAATAAAAAATATAAAACAATTGGGTAAAAGTGAGCATTTGATAATTTTAAGAGACTATATCATGTTCAGATGTAATTATAATATTGAAATAATATTATTTGAAATATCCTTATCATTTAAGATACATAGCACAATACTTACAGATGAAACGGTTATTCAATATTTACTTCAAAATAATCTACCATGATAGAGATAAAGAAAGAGAGAGAGAGATAAAACAAGAGAGGCCTTGAGGCCATGATAGTTGTTGCTTGGTGGTAGGTACATAATGAATCATAACACTATTGTCTTTGGGTTTTTATCTAAAATATTGGGGGAAAATTTTGAGAAAAAGAAAAATCCAGGGCCATTGTGAGACAGAAATTTGAAGGACAATCTGACTTAAGAACAAAGATGCAAAGTTCCTGAACAAAACACAAAACAAATTGAATATTCATTGTTGTATATAATAAATGAAGAGAAAGAAGAGTTAATCTTGGAAATGTAATGATAGTTTATTATGATGAACTATTAATGCAATTTCCAAGTTCAGATATTAAAAGAGAAAAAAATACAGTCGTTTTAAAAGAACAAAATCATTAAGTGAAATTCAAAACCTATTAGTAACTGATAAGAAGTCTTAGAAACAAGAGACAGGAATAGCTTTAACACAGTAAAGAAATCTATAGAGACTGAAAAGTAAAATACTGAAAAGACTTCCTTGAAAAATCAGAAATGTACAAATGTACCACCCTCATTGATTCTATTTAACAATACGGTGCGATAGAAAGTACACTTAGAAGAGGAAAAAAAATTTAAACAGGGAAAGAGTAAATTAAATTGTCACTACTTGCATATGACACGCTGTCTCCGTAGAAGACCCAGGAGACTCTTCAAATTAATTATTAGAATTAATGAATAAATTTAGTAAACAAGAAGAATGTGAGATCAACATATAAATCTCAAATGAATGTTTGTATTCCAATAATAGAATTAGAAAAGGTATTTTTAAGAAAGATACTGTTTTTAATAGGAAGAAAAATATGAAGGATCTGGAAATATATCCAACAAAAATAGTCAAGACCACATAAAACTTTTTAAACTTTAAAGAAGGATTTAATATATGAAGAAATATATCATGTTTTGGAGAGACAGAATCAATACCCTGAAGAGGTTACTTTTCCCTACACAGATGGTCTCTGATTTATGATAGTTCTACTTACAATTTTTCTACCGTATTATGGTGGGAAAGTGGTATGCATTTCCTAGAAACCTTATTTCAGATTTTGAATATTGATCTTTTACTGGGCTAGCAATATGCAGTACGGTACTCTCTCATGATGCCTCAGCATAGACAGCAAGCACTGCCCTGGTGGCAATACCATCTTGAAAGTAAACAGCTGATACTCCACAGTGTACTGTGTTTTCAGATGATTTTGCCCAACCATGAGTGCAGGAGGTTTGCTTGGGGGCTATCTTAATACCTGGCTATCAGAATTCGAAACTGGTACTTTAATAGTCAAGGGCTTGGCCCTTTCTCCCTTCCTCCTAGTAGACCGTTTTGAATCTCCATAATGCCACTTGTACACAGGAGGAGGAACTTCACTCAATTTTGTCCAGCAGTCCTCAAATTTCAGATAAACTTGAATATATGGTGGGAGCAGAAGACAGGGTGTTTATCTTCTGTTACTAACTCTATGGCCCTACCTATTCAAAATGATCAGTAATGAATATGAATTTATCATTACGCTCTCCTTCAAACTTTACTGATGATTTCTCCATTATCTACTCTTCTGATTTCATATCGGTGCAAATAAAACCATCCCAAGGTTAGTGGCATAAAAGAGTTTGTTATTATTCTCATGGTTCTGTGAGGTGATTAGGATTGTCTGGGTGGTTCTCACTTGGGAATCATGCAGTTGCATATAATGGCAGGAACTGGAGTCATATGAAGCATCAGATGGACTGGTCTTCAAAGATGATTACACGCATGCACATCGGTTGATCTGGTTATTGCCTGAGAGCTGAGCTGGGACTGCTAAAGAGAATTACAATGCAGTGGCCCTGTGCCTTGAACTTCTTACAGCATGGAGGTGTCAGGATAGTAGAACTTCTTTTATTGTTGGTCAGGGCTCCAAGAGGGCAAAGCAGAAGCTGCTGGTCCTTTTGGGCTAGGTCATGAAACCATAAAATGCTATTTCCATTATACTCTGTTGATCAAGCATGAGTTTGTATTCTCAGGACCTAGCACATTAAACCCTCAATAATACTTATTTAATAAATTAATATGTTCATTCACAATGATTTTAGCAATTAGCTGCTTTTAACCTCAAAATGTTACAGGCTGATAAGACTTCACTTTTAATTTTATTTCTTTCATTAAATCTGTTATTTTGAGTAGGTGACTTTATTCCCCCTGGACCTGTGTTTCTTAATTTTCCAATGATGATGTTGGATGAAGAGAACACTGAGATATATTCTATAATTTTCCTATTATTGATCAGAATGCTGGCATATTATGAATGTGGGTTAAGAGATTTCCTGGAAAACAGTTACTGCTTCCATATTTAAATCTCAGACAACCTTTGGGAAGGCCATCTTCTTATTGTATCAGACAGTTTATTCTTGACCAAGCTTTGGAAAAAGTAAACTATTATAAAACAGTCTGGAAATTGAGCCATTACAGAGAATTTTTCACTCTTATTCTTTTGTATGGGCTATTAGAAACAACTTGTTTCTGAAATGGAAACACATTGACTAAGCTCTCTTTGCATATGTGCATAAATGCTTAAAGAATCATAACCTAGCATTTTAGATTGAATAACTTTATTCAAAGAATGATTATTTGTTAAGCTCTGTGAGCTTATTCCCTATGAGTCTTTAGAAGAAAGAGCACTTCGCAGAAAGGACTTAATGTGGCAATTGGCATATATATGATAAGTTACCAAGGAAGAATCTGTTCACTAAAAAAACACATTCCTTTAGAAAATCTTTCAAAATTAGTAGAATTTGAGGGCTGTTTTCTGTTTCTAACTTCTTTTTAATTTAGGGACTAATTTGAGTCCAGTTGGAACTTATATACTTAAGACACTGCAATTTGATTTAAATCAAGGAGCAGAATAGAGACCACAGGTCAATGCAGAAATAAGTTCTATGAAGGAGAGTGCTCTCATGGCTAATCTTGAGAGACCGGTTTACTAACAGTAAAAGAAAAAATAGAATCAAGAGCAGGAGGAAGACAGGACATATAATCTGAGGTCTCTCAAGATACCGGATCTTGGGGGTTAGCTGAAGTTAGGAAGTTAGAGTAAAGACACTTTGCTCCTTGAGCCCCACATTTCATGACCTGAAGTGAGAACAACAAGGAAAAAGAGGGAATTTTATAGAAAATACTTCTCAAAACACAACATGTCACATTGAAGGCGTTCCTCTACTCACGTCCCTCCTGCTCTTCCCTTTATGTTTCATAGATCAATTGTCATTGCTTAGGGGTGAAGACATCAACAAAATCTCATTGTAATTGAAGGGAAGACCAGGAGTCAAGGCCGGAGCAAAATGGGGACACTAGTGTGAAAATTAAGCAAGGGAAGTAAAGCAACAAGACATGTTAAAATCAGCTGTAGGCAGAAAAGAAGTGGCATGTCTCAAGCTGGGGTTGATCCAAGACAACTGGGGAGTGCCAAGGTAGAGCAGTGTGTCTCATCAAGAGACAGAATGCTCCTAAGACAGATTCAAGGGGGCAATGCTCTCTGGGGATATAGGGGAAAGTGCCGGTTCCAGCACTCAGAAATACTTGGAGCTAGGTGACTCAGCCAGGGCAGGGAACCCAGGTAGGTGGGGTGGAGGGGAGTACTGGGTTGGGCTTGCCAGTAAGATTCCTAGGTCATAAATTATCTGAGATAATAGGAATGCTTTAAGGTTGTGGTGCTGTCTTTACTCTATTCGTGATGTTCCGCTGGGCCTTCTGATACCCATTCTCATGTACACCGGGCCTCATGCCAACCTACACAGTAGCTCAGTGGAAGGCAATAGTGATTATGGATTTGGGCTCTCAAATCAAATAGCCCTATTTCACAGGGTTATAGTAGAAATTAAATAAAATAGTGCATGGATATCATTAAGCATTGTGCCTAGCACATATGATCACACAGTAAGTAACAGCGAATAATAATATTAGATGTAGTGCCTGGTAGTTCCAAAATAGACAATAATTTTCAGTGGAACAACAGAACAACAGATCTGCAGATGAAAGTTACAGTGAAGTGACTCTTCTGAATCATTTCTGTAGCTTCCCTATTAGTTACAATCATTTTGTTCTGTTTGTTAACCTTAACCTTCAACAGTATTCACTGGGGCACATCAAGCAAACAATATTTGTCCAGCCTTTTCGATTGTCTATATATACTTAAGTGCAATATATTTCTTTTTAAGAAGGTATTCAGTTGTTACAAATTTAGGAAATCACTTTAATCATAAAGTAAGTGTTACCAGAGAATTGTCAGACTAATATTTTCAGGAGCCCATCCAATTATAACTACCATTTATTCAGCACTAATTTTGTGCCAGGCATTGTGCTAAGAGATCTACATAAATTATCTCATCATTATGAGACAGCTATGCTTACCCTCATATTTCATACAAGGAAATGAAAATTTGGAGAAATAGGATAACTTGGTCATGGTTCTATAAAAGTAACAGAACGGGACTTAAAACCCCAACACCAAAGCTGTGCTCATAATCACTGCTACCGACTTCTTCTGGAGGGAAGAGATTGGGGAATAAAAAAGAAATAGAGTTTTGGCCTTTGCTGCAAGGCTGTTTACTTCGATATCATGAGAGAGGAAATGTTTTTTTCTAAGATATTTAATTTGCCATTAGGATGAATCTGACATTTAGAAGACCTAAGCCCAGAGAATCAGATTTCTGTTTTACATGGAGAGTATTGAAAACACCAGGGAAATTCTATAACCAACAGCCAAGAGTAGTTATTTGCTAAGCTACATTAACCTAATGCATACTAAGAAAAACAATGTGATCAGTGGAGTTATCAGATCCTCTTTACTTACTCAAAGTACAATACCATCAATTCCTTGTTTCTAGAAAATGACTGATATTGTTACTGTTTTCTCTATAAGTTTTTCAGATACTGTGAGCTCCAACTTCCCTCTAACTTATACGATGTCTAAATTGTCAGTATCATCCATTATATCATTTTATTCTCAAAATTATCCCATAGTGTTAATTCATTCCACATTACAAGGAAGAAATTTAGAAACTGGACTTAGTTTACGTCAAAATGTATGTTAGTGACCAAGTCAGGATGAGAACTGTATTCTATTCCTGAATTCTTTGTTCTTGATACTCAACTCCACATTATTTCATTTTGAGTAACATTCTTCAGGCATTCAGCAGGAATGAATTAAATTCTGAAAGGACCCAATTAATTGCTCTTTGACTTGGTAGGTTTTTTGAATGTTTCACTCCAGTTGATAGATTCATTAATTTTAGGACATCTTATTTGCCTTCCACTAATGGAATTCTTAGAAGGTGATTTGTTGGTTACCTTCTGTAAGCCTCATGTAAAGTTTAAATGTCATTTTATACAAATATATTTACTGCATGGTATGTTGGTCTAATTAATTTTTGAGAGCAAATAAGAATTGCTCCAAGCCATTTTTGTCTGTAGTTAAACCATGAGCCTTGAAAATGTGGTTGTGATTTCTTGGGTATATGTATATACCCACATGTGTGAATTTAGGTGCATGTGTATGGGGACATAGGTTTAGAATGGTGTTTTTTCTCTGTAAGAATTAACATGTTTCAAGTGTTTTTTAGGTGGTATCTTTTATCTCAGTTGTGCTAGCTCTAGGTAATACAAGAGCCTGATTGCAGTATATCCTAGGAAATTCTCTGAAGTGGGAAGGTGAGAAAATCAGCATGCCTAAAGGGCACAGAACAAACTCAAATTCATGACAATAAATCCAAGGAATGGGTACAAACCCAAGTCCATCAAATACAGCTGTCTTTCTCCAAGGGGATGGATTGAGGATGTATGTCAAGCTTGGGAGCTACAGTGGTGCTCAGAAATTTGTGTCGTGTTTAGGGGATCTGAGACAATACAAGGAAATATCAACAGTCTTGTTGTCAGAGTCATAAAGGATAGATTTTCAAAACTAGCCTATGCTCCCCTGCAAAACTCAACTGAAAATCCTAAAACCAAGACTGAAACTCAGGCAAGCTGAATAGGCCAACCGTATGGTAAGAATAATTTCTTCTAAGGTCATGAGGGACCTGAGGATTTACTTCAACTAAATATTTACCTTTTCTAGTTTAAGGGTATAAGAGGAGAATCTGGTGAGACCAATGATGTAGAAATACTTTGGGGAGACTATGATGTATCCATGAACATGCATATGGATGGTAGTAACATCTTTCCCTTCAACATGCTTATATCTCAAGTTTCATTGTATTCTTATTAGACCTCTTGGGCTGGGAGTTTTATACCTTTTAACATACATATTACTTTAAAAAACTCTTGACATATTCAAGGTCAGCAAGAGAACTGAAATTATCTTCTACCTCCTTCAAAACAATTTTTTCTATATAAAATTTTAAGTGAAGCTTGTTGTGTTGAACATTTATGTTTTCCCATTAAATGAAAGGCAGTAGACAGCTCCACTTACTCTGTTGTATTAAGGGGAAATAGCAATAGAACCTTGCGTCCTTGTACATTTGTTCCCTAGCCTCCTACAGCTTAACACATCTGGTTTGAGGACAGTCAAGAATCTGACCTTTTACCCCACCTGGCTCTTAAATGCAGGTACTCAACATTCAGGGGGTTGCATGAATCAATAAAGTTTTCTTCTCTGCAGAGGATATGACTCACAGTTTATCACTACTAATGGGGACTGAGAGGTGGTCAGGGATATTGCCTTCAAATACAGAAAGCAGTAGGAAAAGCTCCAAGTGTTTGAATTATTTAGCAGAATGTGCTTACTGTGGTGTTCTTGGCTTAAGCTCAAAGCAAAAATAGAGATCCTGAAATCATAGACTCTAATCATTAATCACCCCTCTCTCTACCATAAGCAATATCTTGGCAATACTCTAAACTGTGTTTTAATCCTCTTACATGGGGGTGGTTTGTGATAAACTAAGTGGTTTTTATCCCCCTGGTTATATACTTTATATACGTTTTAAACAAAATGGTAAGGCCCTTTCTTTCACTATATAAAGTCAGGAATGCAGCAACAGAATGGCTGTGGGTCTTCTATTTAACAGCATATTCACAAACACTTCTCACCAGCAAATGACGGGAGGCCGTGAGTATGATGCTGTTTTCTCGGAGAGCAGCCTCATTCATACCCACAGCACAGTTTTGGAGAAGAACAAATAACTGAGCTTTGAGGTCATAAATGGTTTTAAATATTAGCTCTCAGAGTTTCTGGTTATGCAAGACTGGACAAGTCATTTAACTTTTCTCTAGTTCGTTGGTGATAAAATATTTCAAGATTCTTCCGAGAATCAAAGGCAAACATTGACCTTCATAGCACAGCATGAGGTAAAAGACACGGACCTTTTACATCTGGTCATTCCGAAGTTCACGTTCTAGCTCACTCTCCTACTGATTGTGCCTATGAATTCTGCTTATGTCATCTCAAACTCTAGCTTGTAAATTTTTTTTTTGCCATAAAATGGTGATGATAATATCTACCATCTAGGGATTTTTTTTGGGGGGATAATTAATATTTGCTACAACCTAACAGCTTCTGAATCTTGACCAATTGTCCAGCATTGGACACTCACTTTTACTTCCCATGCTGCTTTGCCTTGAGTGTGAGGTTCTGGGGCTTCATCCTTGAGGACTGTAGCCAACTATCACATTCCACCATCTGGTCCAACCTTCTCCATCTATAATCTGTGCCTGGGACTATTTTGCTTATTCTTTGCTCCAGAACTCTAGACCCCTTTTTTATTTCTTTGGGGTAAAATTCAAGTAATCTTGCAAACTACGTGCCAATGAGCAAAAACTAGAAAAATATAAAGATCTTTATGGGTTATTATTCTTTAAGCAAGGACAGTTTCCAAGTGTGTTTACTTATTTCACCGTGATAAAACTACATGGAGATATTTTTGTTTCTTCCGTGTATATGTGTTTGGTTATTTACACATTTTTGAAGGGGAATATTTTTCGTAGACATTCAAAACTGGCCACACAAAATGAAGACATGACAGCAGAGATCTGGAGATCATCCAACATTTATTTAGCTAACAAAAGGGGTAGGTCATCCTATTCAAGCTGTATTTGTATGTATGTGGGGATTTCGGGGTAGGAAGTGTTGGCAGGACATATAAATGTAACCTGAATTTCTCTAAGTGTGGATTCAAATAGGGTTCCATTAGAAATAAAAACTTGAATTTCATGGACTGTTTGACCACCTTGCTAATGCAGGGTTTGCTGAAAAATCTTGCTTCCTGCCACCTCAAGAATTTCTGCAGATTTGCTGGGTTATCTGGTATGGGTTTCTGGGCAAGTCTTCTGACATTGCATTTTCAATTCCCAGTAGGTTGTCCACTGAGCTCTCCTACCAGACACCACCACTGATGTATAGTTTGCACACAGGCAATGGCACCACCGATGCTCACATAAAGCCCCAATGGTATCCAGTTGTGGACTATGAAAACGTCCATGCAGAGTGGAGGAGGGGAAGATGGATCTCCCCATCTCATGTTACACCTGGTTAGAGAACTCGCAGAGGAGTACAAAGGTCTCTTGCTGTTTTGGCATCCATTATGACTGAACCCTACTATTTTAGTGCATTTTATTGAAACAGCTGTTTCCACTTCTGGTTAGATACCATCTCTTTCTCTTCTGAGGAGAAGATGTGGATCTCAACAACGGGGCTGGGGCAGGTTTTGTGTGATGTCACAAAACACACTGTACTCATAGCCACTCCTTTTCTCTCATGGCCCACACTTTGTAATGGAGTCAAACTTTTCTGCCTGACCTTGTTTTCTTTATAAGTTAACTCTAAAAAGACTCCTCAGCCCCCTAAAAGTAATATTGGAATAGGCTGGAGCAGTCCCAAGTGGATGCTGAGGCAAGTTTAAACTTCAGATACAGACACAGTTTGATGCTTATGGAATAAAGCCGAAACCAAAACCCAGGATAAATTTTGTGTGCTCACCTTGGTAGAGAAGTGACGTGAATACAAATTAAAATGCAAAGAGAGCTGCCAGAAATGGGGAGACCAGTTAGGAGGTGAAAATGCTATGCAGATAAGAGAGAATGTGTATCCAAACCACCATCACAATATTAGTGATGCTCGATATTTGCAATTCATTTAAAAAATGTGTTTTTTTAAAAAAATATTTATAATGTGGATCAAAGACAGCTAGAGTCATATGGATGTTAGTAATCTAAATTTACATATGAAGAAATTGAATCTCAGAAAGGAGACATGACCTGTCTAAGTGCAAACATCTGATGGGATATAAAGCCCTGTTACAATCTAAGTAACAGTAATATGTGCACCTGCAGGACAATTTCAATTATGAGAAGTGGAGATTTTGGTTTGGGATATTTTAGCTTAAGTTTTGGTAACAATTTCAAGAGGACTAAATGGGTGTGGTAAAATGGTCAGAGCCTTATACTCAGTGAGAAGTCACAGAATACAGTCTTACCTGCAGAAGCAATGTTTATACCCCTATTTCTTACATTGATATTGTATTGTTCATTATTTCACCCATTCATGTCTCTCCAAGTACATTAACACTTGTAAAGTCTAGGGACTGTATCTTTATCTTTTTAAAATATTACAGTACCTAACATGGGGCTAGGTACAGAGGTCTCTAAATTGAGGGGGAAATAGACATCAGACAATTCCTTAGTCCCTGCAAATTTTCTCTAAATCAAACTGTCTGCAGCATGTAAAATAACAGAAATAAATATAAAGGCTATGTGATTTATTGCTCTTGCCAGGTTGCAAAGAAAACCTCTAATTATTAAAAAATATATATACAAAAAATGTGACCCTGCAGCAAAGATACAGAAATACTGTGTTAACCTAAAAGTAGACTGTTGGAATTCTTTTAGCAAAGGAGAAGGGGGAACAACCCTAGGTCCCTCACACTGGTATCAGTGTATGTTCAGCCTCAGGCTGAACTTCCCTGGCATGTTTATTGGCCTTTGAAGTTACATTCAACACCTAAGTAATTCCCGGCACAGCTGTCTTGACTGAGCTCCATTATCAGGGCTGCCAGTATATCCACCTGAGTTACTGCATTTTTTCTTCAGCCTTTGAGACTCAATTATCCTGGAACCAGGAAGAGATACCTCAGCACAAGTGGAGGTGATATCCCAACAGCAATGACCAAAGTTAGAATTAGGGGATGGGCAGGGGCCAGTAATAGAGACAAAGTTCTAGATGGGTTATTCCTCTGCAGGATCCCTTTGCTATCGATCTACTGACTCTTCCTTGGGGTTTGAAGATACCCTATATTTCATCCAAGTCAACTCTGCCTAAACCTAAATACCTCCAGTGACGAGGTGCTTACTCACCTGAGCCAGGTGTTTTGGTCCCCAGCCCCAGGCTTTTTGCTGCATCACACTCTGGGATCACCTATTACAGTGTAACAGGTTCTGGCCAGTGCTGAAGGATGTACAAGGATGACTTTTGGGATGAGATGGCAAGAGTCTAATCTTATATTCATCACTGTTGATGCAGGGAGGATGTGGCAGGTGTTCTGGAGAAGGAAAGCAAAGTGTGTCTCTGCTCAAAGACTGTAACAGCAAAACCCAAGATGTGAGTGATTAATCTCTGTTGAGCTTGGAGAGTGGCGTAGAAATTGGGGCAAAGTTACCAGGCAATTCAGTTAATCTGTTTCCCTTGAAAAAATGACTTAACATTTTCTTTCTTTCTTTCTTTCTTTCTTTCTTTCTTTCTTTCTTTCTTTCTTTCTTTCTTTCTTTCTTTCTTTCTTTCTTTCTTTCTTTCTTT
>NW_012109141.1:1905498-1955786 GCF_000951045.1 Mandrillus leucophaeus
TTCTTTCTTTCTTTCTTTCTTTCTTTCTTTCTTTCTTTCTTTCCTTCTCTCTCTCTTTCTTTCTTTCTTTCTTCCTTCCTTCCTTCCTTCTTTCCTTCCTTCCTTTTTCTTTTTTTTGGTTTGTTACAACAGAACTTTCTTTACTAATGCTTTTTGTTTCATTGCCTCACAGTACAATTTACCAGGCCTGAGGAACTGCTGAGCCCCCAGAAGGATGAGATTTCCTTATCCTTCTAGATGTCTGTCATTTCAACTCAAAAAGTGAAATATTGCTTTAAGTGCAATATGAGTTCCTGAGAAAAAAAGCTTTGTGTTGAAGTTTGCTGTCAAACTTGGATTTTTACATAAAGGCCAGTTTTTCTGCTTAGCAGAGTCAAGGTCTATTTTTGCTGCTAGCTGTGTAATCATGAGCAAACTGCTAGTCTCCATTGCATTTTTTTTGTAAGATGCGGTAAGCATCAATCTCTTGGATGTCGAATGTCTATAAGAGTACATTGATGAGGTACTGCCAAATAGAAATAAAATGAAAACCATGTATATAAATTAAAATGTTCTAGCAACAACATAAAAAGTAAAAGGAAACTGGTAAAATTAATTTTAATAGTACATGTTATTTAACCTAATGTATCCAAAATATCATTTTAACATATAATTGATACGAAAATTTTGAATATTTTATAGCTTGTTCACCCTAGATCTTGGAAAGCTAGTTTGTGTTTTATACTTACCACCCAAATCAATTCAGACTAGCCACATTCAGTTGCTCAATAGGCACACATGAATAGTAGCTATAGTATTAGACAGTACAGCTCTATGTAATTATTATGCTTTAAGAAAATATACATCAGGGCCCGGAAAAGAGATAAAAAGTTATCAATATCATATAGATATTTTAATAATTAAGAGAAAAGGAAATGTTCCTTTTTCCCCCAAGATGATAAATTCAACTATTGAAGAATAATTTGTGAGATCACTTGAGAAGGACGGTATAGTTAAGTTATTAGCAGCTCTTAATTATTTAGGGAATAGATCTCTCAGAGCTCTTCCTGAAATTGGGTTTTAAGGTACAGAAAAGTAGAGGAACAGTAAAATAACCTTAAAATCTTAGAGAAAAGTAGAGCCTGGAGGTGGAATAAGCAGGCAAAACAGACAGACTGAGGGATTCCATGAAAAGCTTGTCAACATCCCAGTCTCAAAAGTCTGTGAGGTTTTGCACAGAGGCCTATACGACAGGCAACTCCTGAAGACCCAGGTACCTTTGGTTGGACATGCACTTTTATTCTTCAGGGAATATGGAGGAGGAAGTGAATAGCTTGGCATTGGACCCAGTCCCTGGGGCCATTACTTTTAGGGGTAACTGACAGGCTTGAATTAAATGCATTTCCTTGCTTAATCATCTAGGGCATATCCCTAGTGCCCTTCTCTGCACCTGGAGTTCTGTCTCCAGCCTCTGAACCTCTGTGTCCTTTGGATGCAAATTTACAGCTGCTTTTGGGGTAGTGGCCCCACTTCTCTGGGTGTGGGTGAAAAATATCTGCCAGGAACATGGATTGGTGTCAAGTTATAAACACAAAAATGTTATCAGGGCCAGGTAACAAAGTTCATTTATTTTCAAGGAAATTGAACCAACCAAGCAACATGCAAACGATAGTAGCTAGTAATTAGCAGTAATTAAAAAGTAATGATGTCGTCTTTTTAGTATAGTCCCGATCTCACCAACCTGAAGTTTAATAGTGTCATTGGAGTTCTAGATACAAAAGCAGAGCCTCAGTTCCTGAATGGGTCTCCTGGTTTTCTTCTTTCTTTGATTTTTTAATAGTTATTCCATTGTGCAGTTAAAATGGTACAGGATGCACTAATTTAAGTTGGGTTTAACTTAGAACTGTTTTATAACAATGCAACAAGGCTTGATGTGGGCTGCTTGCGTTTTTCAATATTTTGCTTCTTCTTGCCTTTCCTCTCTCCTTACTGGGAAGAAGGTATATGTGTGTGTATTTGGGGAGAAATAGATCAGTGATTCTCAAATGCGGTTGATTTTTCCCACTCTTCCCAAAGACATTTGGCAATATCTAGAGACATTTGCGGTTGTCAGGAATCAAGTAAGGATGGTACTGGTATTTCCTGCATATAGCAATATTGAGAGAAGTTTTAAATGGTGAGGAGGAGCTAACTACCCAGAGAGGGATGGGAAGATTTTTCCAAGCAGACAGACATCAAGAGCACAGGCAGGTGGATGCAGGTGGCAACAAGCTGTGTGGTGTAGCTGATGTATAAAATATGAAGCAAGGAAGAGCAATCAAATCAAGTGCCACTCAATTCCTAAATCAGTCCTCTCCAATTACATTTAAATCTGGTTCCATCCCATCTCAGTTGTGTCTCATATGTCTCCTATTTGCCTCATCTTGCACTATAGCCTGTGGGGAAAATTTGGCACACATGTGAGAGGTGATTTCTGCTTTCAGGTACCCTGAGCACAAGCAGAGAGTCAGGATGCAATGGGGCCAGCCCAGCTCTGTGACCAGACCTCAGACTACTCTCTCTACCGTGCAGCAGCCTGAAGTCCCGCTGACCATTGTCCAAGTTTAACCTCACCTGAGAAGTTTTGTCCCTGCATTCCATGACTTGAAAAACCATTCCCCCAAAACTGTGCTTGCTAATTCCTTCTCAACCCAAATGTCACCTCCTCAGCAAACCTTCCTTTAAATGTTTAATATAATTTGCCCCCACCCCACCCTCTGTTTACTGTGTTTTGCTGTCTTATTTTCTTTACAGCACTCATCACTATCTGTGATTAACTTTATGGGGTTGTTTGCTGGTTTGTTTATTGCCTGCACCTTACTACCGTCTGAGCTCCAAGAGAACGGGGTCTGTTCTCTCTAGTTGAGTGTCATTTCATCAGTACGGAATGTTGTGCCTTGAACCTGCTGACTCTCAATAAATATATTTGAAAAGAGAAAGCAATTGCCTAGGAAATAATCAAAGAGTAATTAATAACAATTTCCTGCCACAGCTGAATGGCACCAGTTGGGCCACTCTGATCATAAGAGGGGCTCATATAAAGGGAGGAGAGAGCATTCTTAGAAAATTCCTGGGAGGAACCTAAAAACAGGGTGTGTGACAATTCTTCTTTATCACTTCCCACCATGGAATCTCTCCCTCTCCTTTTCCTTGTCTCCTTCCTCCTCCTCTGGAAAGAGACAAAGAAAGCAGTCCTCAATTAGAAATGTTAACTCAGTTATCTGCTGGCAACTCTTCTCAGGCAGGGCAGGATATCTGGCTTCTGGATTCAACCTAAATTTCTACATTTCTGCTGTTTCGCTTTGCTTCAGGTGCAATCCTGAAGACGCAGGGCCTCTCTGCTTGCCAGGTTGGCAGCTGGATGATGAACCACTCTCTTAGGCACACACAGGAAAATATCTGACATAATATGGAAGTGGTGGTCAAGCTCAAGACAGATCATGGGAGGAAATGCATCTGTGCAAACTGCTGACTGACCTTCCCTCAGAGGAAGTAGAGAATGTTGTGATAAAAGGGACCACGAATGGTCAGATGGAGTGGTATGTTGCTTACGTGCAGGACATCTGTAGGAGTATGCGCCAAGAAGGACTTTCTCACACAATTTTTCCCCAGCATAGGAATTTCCAAAAGTCATTTAAAGATAGTGTGCCAAAGCATATTTTTTCCCTATGACCCACCAACACATTTAATCCCTTTCCTCCCCAGTCTTCCTCATTTTCATAAGTGGCATTACCATCTACTTATTAGATGCCAGGACAAACCCTGGCACGGCTCTTTGATGCCTCTTATTTCCATCATGGTCAATCCACTTCTCAAATGGATCTAGCATCAGTCTACTGCTCTCCATCTCCAACATCTCCTGGTCCAGGTCAACATCACCTGGAACCTGACAGTAACAGCCTATCAGCTTTTTGGCTTCCATTCACACTCCCTGTGTTCTTTACACAGAAGATGAGATTACCTTGGAAAGAAACAAATGACATTGGTCCACTCTGCCTACCTTTTTTTTCTATGGCTTCTGGTTGCCCTTGGGAAAAGCAAACACATGAACAAACTCCTTGCCTGATTTAGTTTGCTTCTACCTGAGGCTATAACCTCACCTCACACCCCCTTACTCCTGATTGTCTACTTGCTCTGGATCCTGAAGAAGTCAAGATTGTTCTCACCTCCAGGCTTCACCACTTGCTCATCCCTTGGGCTGGCATGCCTTTTCCCTTGCTCTTTGCATGACTTGCTCCTTCTTATCGTTCAGGTCTGTACTTAAATGTGGCTCACTCAATGAAGTCTGCTTGGACTTTTCTCCTCTTGGCACATAGTCTCTGTCCTCAGTTACTGTCTATCACGTTACACTCGTTATCTCAAAGCTATCATGTAAAAGGCTGGAAATGATACTAGTGAAAATGTTTAGTGCAGGCTGGCGTTCAAAGGCAGAAGGGTCCGCAAGTTCATGGGTCCTTTGTTCTCTCAGTCCCTGTGGATAACCCCTGGTTATTTCCCCCTTTAAAGGAATTCTCTCATGCTATTTTTTTTCTCCTATATGAAATTGGCACAAGAGTGACTTTATAGTGTGAGATGCACTCTTTGGGCTATTTATGAGGCACCAGGCATTCTGAACTGAGGTGTGGGTTCTTTGTCAGGTGGTGGGAAACTGTCCCTGCCCAGAGGTTCCTTGCCCCATAGGAATTTTCAACAGTTGGGAGCAGCCTCTGTCACTAAAGAGGGAGACCCTACCCTTAGATAAATCCATGCCAGGTTATTAGGAATGAGTCTCTGAGGTTATCTGTAGAAAAAATTTGCTTATTTTTCCTAACACTTAATACTTGTTTATTTATATGCTAACCTGGTTGCTGTCGATCTCTCCTACTAGAATGTTAGCCCCATTAGGCTAGTAACACTGACCATTTTTTTTTTTTCACTGTTTTATATTTAGCTCATTTCCTGGAATGTGGCAGACCCTCCTCAAGGAATATTTGTTAAATGAATTGAACTGAATGATGTAGTATCTGAAATGCCAACATAAGGGCGCCTTGTAAATAGGGCTAATATTAATGAGATTTTAAAATCAATACATTTATGTTCCTAATCATCCCTTGTTTTGCATCAGTGTCTACTTAGGTCAATCAATAGCATCTCCTGGTCTACAACTAGGGACATCTCTGCTCTATGTTGAGGCTTAAAGTCCATGACAAGTCAATCAACCTCAAGTCCAAGATTAGTTGTAAGGGAAAAGGATTTTCTAAATTTAAAATTTTAAAAGCAATGCCTTGAGGTACTAGTGATGATTTTTACTCTAAAAATAGCATAGTTAGGTACAGGAAATAACATCAGAACAGAGTCTCCAAAACTGAGAAGGGAACTAAATCTTTAGGCAGGGACTAAGGTATTATGATGTCTGATCCCTGAGAAGGAGCTCAGCACAGCACTCCCCTAGGCCTTACGTTGTGCTGTTTTTAGGGATAATATTCTAAAATCTCTGATGAGAAACCCAGGAAGATGAGAGGTAATGTGATTTTCCAATGTGGTGCTTCTTTCCTGCCACACTCTGCATGGTGCAGAAGTTGCATATTCCCGTTTAAAAAGGAGGTGTCCAGGCGGGAATGCACCTTACATGGTTGTCCAGATGCCTTCGGCCTGTGGGGTCAAACAGTGATCCACTTAGGGGCTCCTCTGTGTGTTTTGGCAGGATAAGGATAGACAAGAGGCCTGGGTGGACTGGAGGAGGCCTGGGGCTGAGCTAAGCCTGCTGTGGCATGTAGCAACCTAGTGACTGGAGGCAAATGGTTAACTTGGAACATGTTGCCATTGGTAGGAGCAAAGCTAACCCCAGAGGGACTGAGCAGGGGCAGTCATGCCTCTTCAGCCACCAGAACATTCCATGTCCAGATAAGGTGGGCAGAGCAGACCCAGAAACGGTGTATGGACAAGAAACCCTTCCCTGACAGCCATAAAGCTCCTCAATCTTTGCCTGTACCCAGAGCATATAACGAGATGGTAGATAAAAAGTGACTCCTGAGACAGTAGAGATAGCTTGGTTAGTTTAAACTTTGACTTGTACTGAGTGGGAAATTAACTTGATGTTGCCATAAACTTCAAGACCAGGCAATACACTGCCAGCCTATTCCAGAGGCCATTGAACAGAAAGACTCACAGATCCAATCACACTCTTCATTTAATAGATGAAAGCACACAGAACGAAGCAAGGAGAGAACGACTGGGTAGGTTAACACTTCAAAGTGACTTTGGAGAGGCTGCAGGTGAGAGACAAGGACCGCAATATCTGAATCCTGGGATCCATGATGTTCACATGTCCTGCCTGTCTGTAAGGATTGGCCTTCCCCGCTGATGATGGACTTAGGAGCACCAGAGTTGAAGTGCAAGCAAGAGGCCCAGAGATGGAAGACACCTTGGGCCAACAACACACACTGGCTCTATGGAAAAGATTCAGAGACAAGTACACCTTGTCAACAGTCGCAGCTTGCCAGATGACAGCTGACTAATTTCTACTTTATTTGTGTTTCTTGGGCAAAGGACACTTAGAGTCAGAATGAATGTCTTCAATAGACAGTCAAATTAAGGCCTCATGTTCTTGAAGTTTTCATGTATGTTTAGTGCTTCTGTACAGTTAGCACCTCCTGAATACTTAGTATGCAACAAACTCTTAGCACTCAGGCACCTCATGATTACTAGGTACCGTTGGCTTCTTCCATCCCCTCCTGTGTTCAGCACACACATGCCCTACAAACTAACCTGTTATCTATACTTAATATAACTGAAAATATTTCTATTATCAAAGATGAGTGAGTCTTACAACTCATCTTCAGTAATAGAAATGAATGTTCTCTAAAAGCAAATGTTTATTACAACTTGATGGCCTATTTACCTGGAAGATAATTTTTACATTAGAAACAAATGAAATATCTCTGATTGACAAGTTTAAGATTTCCTTTTTCTTTTCTCCTGGGAATGAGAGGCCAAGAGATGGGTGAGAACTTTCATAGACAACAAAAGCCACCCGATTTTCTACTTCTGAGCTATAGTATAGAGTCAACAGAGCACTTTGCAGAGCTCAATGGTGTTTTTACTCACTCTGTTGCATTTATCTCTTTCAAATCTTGTCCCCTTCCCTCACTTGGTGGTGACAGTCAATCCCAGCTCTAGACATATCAGTTGTTCTAGCTTTGCCTCTAACTATGCAAGGAAACACTCTCCCCTGCATTTGGAGGGTGGACTGAGGCTCTCTGATCTTATATGCACAGGCAACTGCCTCCTCACATTGCTCACATATTGGGCTGCCTCCTTCCAGAATGAAGAAATGAAAGCATTCTGTCAAGGGAAAAGGTGAGAAGCCCAGGAGCAGTTTTCTGCTACTGTATTGGGGGTGAAGAGCCAGGGTCTGTGGAGAGAATGCTTATTCTGAAAGGGGTTCAAGCTGGATTTCTGCAAGGAGGCAAGAGTGCGAGGTCTGGGGAGAAGTGGCACAAAAAGCAGAGAAAAGTAGACTTTACTCTTCAATGTCAAGCATTGCCTACACAATTGCACCAAAGGCCAGTCTGAACTGTCTGTGAGTGGAAGTATGATCATATTAAATTGCAGGTAAGATCAATTCGCTTCAGAGCACTTCAGTGACTCCCTGTCTAAGGGACAAAATCCAGATCCCTAATGAGAACACAGCTGGTCTTCTCTAATCTGATCTCACTCTGACTTTGCGGCCATTTTCCCTGGCACAATCCTCTCAACAGCCCCACAGGGCTACCGGCCCTTCCCAAAACCCCAGAACAAGGTGATGCCTCTGATATTCTGGTCATATTGCTTTCTCTGTCTAGAATGCATTTCTCCATCTCTCCCTGCCCTTTTCCACCTGTAAAATTCTCTGCCGTCTACCACTCTTGCAAGAGCCAGTATCACAACTCTTGGAATAGCTTGCATAGCAGTAAACTGGAAAATGTCTCTCTGTCTGTTGTAAATTTATCTGAAGGCAGAAACTGTATCTTAACTCATCTCCAAAGCTCCAGAACCACAAGTAGCTGCCTGCACAGGGTAATTAAATTAATTAATTCCATTGATTTATTAATCCATATGGAGTTGTTGCTGCAAGAGGTCACATCCTATGCTCTGGTAAGGGTTCTTACATCCCAAGACACATTCCTCACTGATGAATACAGATTTACCATGCTGGGACCGCTGACCTATTTTACTTCCCTGAGTGGAAAGTAAAAAGGCTCAGCTCCCGACAGTTCCTTGGCTGGTAATGTAGTAGTAGAACATCATGTCAAAGTCCAAGAAATTGAATTGCACTCAACCGTGGTGGGTGACATGCACAATTAAGGATGCTTATAATTAGCATTTGTGAACACAGTTTTAGATTAAACAGTTATTAAGAGGAGCTCATGAGATTCGAGGGCATCACTTGGTTTCCTTTTTTCTGGCTAATACTCTTTTTTTATGCTGGAAATCAATTAAGCATGAGGAGCAAAGAGGGAAAATTATACATTTGACAATGTGTTTCCTTTAATGAAGACAAAGCAAGAATGGAAGGGAAAAATGCAATACTCATCTGACTCATGGCTTGGTTGTTTGTAAAGAGAGAATTACTTATTTGTAATCAAATGGACAATTTTAAAAATATTTTAGAACAAAAAATATTGTTTCAGTACAATGACAAACGACATTTTCAAAATGTAAAACAGAGCTTTCCATTGATAGCCTTTGTCTGTGAAATTCAATTATAGAGAGAGAGTTCCTTGTGTATTGGAAAATTTTGATGTTAGAGGAGTTCAAAGTACAGTGTAGATGAATCATATAAACTAGAAAAAAGATTTGCAATGCTGCTCTGTATTTTAGGATCTGATGTTTTTGCCTGCTTCTATAGCTAAGAAGTGTGCTGTCCAGAAAAGGGTGCATCTTCCAGCCCTCCCTGACAGTCAACCATTAGGCCTGTGGCCTACCAGTAGGTTTTATCAGATGTTAAATAGCAAATGCTTCTAGAAGGATCCACCTTTATAATTAATATTTTAACATGAATTTCCAAAATTGAAGCCCAACTGGAATGATTAATAGTTGGCAAGGATTCAGTGAAGCCTAAAGCATAAGTTAGGGTGATCTATTTATCATGTATTCATCCAGTGAGTAGGTGAGTCTGTGGTGTCTGTGTGTGTGTGTATTTGGGTTTAACGCTGACTTAGCCTTTTCTTATATAAATGCTGTTTTACAAGAGACAATACAGCATGTTGTTTAAAAGCACAAGCTTTGCAATCTGTCAGATTGATGTTTGCACACTAGCTCTGTCTTTTATTAGGTAAGAGATGGACATTCCTCAATACGATCATATTTTTAGTAGAGTGCCTGCTATATAACACACCTCAGTAAATGCTTGTTGTTATTATTGCAGAAAAAAATGTCTTCATCTCTCTGGCATTCTTCAAAGGTCGTGCTTCAAGCACAGGGTCTGGATGATCAATATTTCTGCCATTCTAGTTATGACCTGTCAAATTGGACAAGATGCTAGAGTGATGAGTGGCCTCTGGCTCCAGTCCTTTGCTCTCTGTTGATCTCCTGTTCCCTCGCCAGTGGATGCCAGGGGCTGCCACATCAGAAGACTATCATTTAAGTACTGAACCCCCATGATATGTGAACTGCTCTGAGAGCAATCTCTACAAAATATTTTGAGTATATGTTCTGAAACAATCAGGAAATATTTTCAGGAGTAGGTAGTCTTTGAAAAGAAACTTCAGTCTTTTTAAGAGCTCTGATTGCTTTTTTGTGATTATTTAATAAGTGTCCAGTAAAAGTAATTAGAACGTCCAAAAAAAAAAAAAAAAAAAAGCATAAAGAGCTGAAGGAAAGTTTGGATGAACTACAGCAGGGTCTTATCTTGTAATTAAGTCACAGGCTTGCTCATCTCAGGGGCTAGAGGAGGCCAGGCCCTGAGAGACAGAGCAGCAGGAATCTAGGCACTTACCGTAGGGAAGGCAGAGAAGGGATCACCCTCTGGGCTGCTGACATGAGAGGCCCATGAGACGGCCCTGACATGTCAACTTCTGGGTCATGCACACATAGTGTCTACAGCAGGGAGGAAGTACCAGCTGAGGAAGTCTTCTCCAGATCACTCCTTTCCTGCTATCCCTTTGGTCACTAGAATAACTTAAAGTCCTTGTGATGTAGTTTGGATGTTTGTCCCCATCCAAACCACATGTTGAATTGCAATCCCCAGTGCTGGAGGTAGGGCCTAGTGGGAGGTGTTTAGATCATGGGGTTGGATCCCTCATGGATTGGTGCTGTCTTCATGACAGTGAGTGAATTCTATTTTTATTTTACTTCATTTTTTTTGAGATGGAGTCTGACTCTGTCGCCCAGACTGGAGTGCAGTGGTGCCATCTCGGCTCACTGCAACCTCTGCCTCCCGGGTTCACGCCATTCTCCCGCCTCAGCCTCAGGAGTAGCTGGGACTACAGGCACCCACCACCATACCCCACTAATTTTTTGTATTTTTAGTAGAGACAGGATTTCACTGTGTTAGCCAGGATGGTCTCCATCTCCTGACCTCGTGATCCGCCCACCTCAGCCTCCCAAAGTGTTGGGATTACAGGCGTGAGCCACCGCGCCCAGCCGACAGTCAGTGAACTCTTGTAAGATCTAGTCATTTAAAAGTATGTGGCACCTCCTTCCCCCTACTGTCTCTCTTTTGCTCCTCCTCTGGCCATGTGATGTGCCTGCTTCCCCTTTTCCTTATGCCATGATTGTAAGCTTCCTGAGGCCTCCACAGAAGCCAAGCAAATGTCAGCACCATGCTTCCTGTAAAGCCTGCAGAACTGTAAGCGAATTAAACCTCTTTTCTTTATAACATAACCAGACTGAAGTATTTCTTTACAGCAATGCAAGAATGGCCTAATGCACCTGGCAAGCAGGAATTTTTATCTTAGACATGAAGAGGCCTGTGATCTGAGCCTGGACCATGGATGGAATTATGATTTAGGTTAGGGAACCCCGTAGCTGCCTGTATAGGATTGTACTTGGTACCCAGATAGGTGGCTTAGAGGCAGCCCTTCCAGAAAAATTCCTGGCTCATAAGTCAGAAAAACTAAGGAGACTGGATGGAAAAAGAGGATCTAGTTATACCACCAGCAAGGTGCACCCTCATAGCCCTGACTCAGAAATGATTTGAAGTCATTGGAAGGATGTGGGGTCTGGGGTAATTTCTGCTCTAACAACCAGAGGAAGGTAGGAGTTTTGTTTTCTGGAAGTCCAAGTGTGCAGACAGGATTTTGCCTGGAGTCAGCAGGCAATGTTGAGGACAGAGTCATTTCTGTACTACCTTCCGTTTAGCCTCCTCATTTGCCATGTGGACGGCATTAAAGAAATAAATAAATGTGTGTCTGTGTCCCTAGACTCAGTTGTAGCAATTGCCTGGCCTCACCCCATCCCTACCCCTCCTCTTACTTCCACCTCTGTTCTATGTCAACTTGACTTCTAGCTCTGTTGCCTATGTTTTTCTTTTTCACCATGTTATGATCCCTCAGAAACTGGCTTCCAACACCTGGTCACTGAGGAAAGTACCTTTCAGTCCTACTCTGCTCTCGCGAAGCACGCCTGTGTGTCCGCCTCATCACATTGTCACCCTCAGGGAACCACACAGGTGCAGGTGGGAAGTCAGTCAGCGTGAACTCCAAGAGTGCCAATAGGAATGAAGAGAAGAGGGGAGGAAATGTGGGGTGCATGTCAAATTTAGGATTGGCAAGATGGGATGATGACTTGGATACTGAGGCTAAGGGAAACTGAGGAAGTTAAGGATTAGTCAGAATTTGCAAGTGTGTTTTGAATTCTTATCACGTGCCCCTTCCTAAGTTAGGTCATGCCTTGGAAAAGATAGGGAAGAGGAAGAGTCAATCTCTGTTTTTGAAGAACGTGGCCTTACTTGGAAAAAGAAAGTGACAGTAGGCAGAAATATAGTATAGTGCGTATCAATATGCAGAGTGTGTTGGTAGCAATTTTATTGGCTGATGGTAGCAGAATAGCAAATGGGTTGGAAAGGACTTTGGTTGACTTAAAAAGTACTGGCTTGGAATTAAGAGCTGTGGGTTTGGGTCCTAAAAGTTGTTTAAGACCTTGGGCAAGTCACTTCCTCCCTCTTAGATTTCTTTCTTTATTGTTATAACAAAGAGATTCAACTGGATGTTATTAAAGCTACTGCTTTCTGAGTGTAAGAGCTTTATGAATGTTACTCATTTATTTTTTCAAAACGACAGGTAATTTTATCACATTTTACAGACACAAGAATCTACCATAAAAATTAACATGACTTACGTGAGGTGGTTGGGCCAAGATGCGGATCAGGTCTGTCTGGTTCAAAGCTCACGTATGTTTCTACTATGCTTTCCTGTGCCTTTCTATAAAAACAAATAAAATGAAGGAGTGGTCTATGACTGAAAAATGCTCAACGACCATGTGAAGATGAATAACTAGAAAACATCGTGCATCTGGTAAATCAGTGCAAAACACGAGTCCGCAGTGAGAGGGGTGTGTGTGGTGGGAAGTGGGTAGTGAGAGGAGATGAGAAGATTAGGGAAAAGCAGAGGGAAGAGATGACATTTCATCATGGCCTTGAAGACAAGTGACATTTTGAAGGCCGGGGCAGGGAAAGCTTCCAGGCAGCATAAACAGTGGAAGAAAAAAATGCAGAAGTGTGGACACACCTGTGTGGTTGTGGTGGAGAAGCAGAGTGTCTGGGACACAGTGAGTTCAGAAGAAGACCTGCGGATGAAGTTCACAGGGTTGCAGGCTACTCGCCTTCCTGGTGTGGGATCCCTGATCCACACTCCCGGCCCTTCAATTGCACAAAGCCCAGGTACCGGCCCCGCCCTGCCTCTGTCCGCTGGAGGACACTGTTACTTAGCTACACAGCACTGGTAAGAAAGGCAGGAGGGCAAGGATTCAATAGCTCGCCTGCCTGGCACCCAATTGTAGCCCAGCCTTGTTTCTGACACTGGTCTCCTACTTCTTGTCCTATTGCCCCACACTCTGTGACACAGCTGACCCCTGTGTGCTTTGGTGATGACCTGACCCTGGCAGAGATGGAAACCTTAGATATTTGTGCTCAATCTGAGAAGTCCTGTGAAATAACCAATTAAGAATATTAGGCCTGTTGTAGCCAGGAGCCCTGGGTGATGGCACAGGCGGTTCTGCTGTGGATCCTTTTTGTGACCTCGGGCAAGACTTTCCGTCTCTACCTCCACTTGCTCCCAGGAGAGTCAGAACCTACCTGATCTCCTTCACAGGGATATTTTGAAAATGGAATGAGATAACGTGTAGACTTAAGACAGATCTGGGATTGAGATTTGGGGTTATACAGGTTCTTCTTCATAATTTGGTTGGAGATTAAGTCAGTTCAAATAAAAATGAGAATGTAAGAGATTTCTGGAAAAAAAAATGTCCAGTTCGGATAGAATCCTGTATTTCTCAGAAGTAAACACAAGAGGGTGCTATAAGCCTGTCATAAAGTGAGTACAGGCCTAGGACTTTCCTTTCTGATTTTTTTTTTCTTTTCTTTTTTGAGAGGAAGTCTCGCTCTGTCACCCAGGCTGGAGTGCAACGGTGTGATCTCGGCTCACTGCAACCTCTGCCTCCCAGGTTCAAGCGATTCTCCTGCCTCAGCCTCCTGAGTAGCTGGGATTATAGGCACGAGCCACCACGCCCGGCTAATTTTTGTATTTTCAGTAGACATGGGGTATCACCACATTGGCCAGGCTGGTCTCGAACTCCTGACCTCAGGTGATCCACCTCCTCACCCTCCCAAAATGCTGGGATTACAGGTGTGAGCCACTGGGCCCGGCCCCTTTCTCATTTTAATGCTAGCTTAGATTTCTGTGCCACCTGCTTTACTGATGTTTTCCAAGTAAGGGTTCACAAGGTCAAGTTTATTAGAGGAGTATCATCTGGACTCAGTCTGATTCTGACCTTGTGCCATACTTCTAAGAAGTGGGCTGAAGATTTCTTTCCACTTCTAAATCTGAGATCCCTGTTTTCCTTCACGTACCTGAATCTCTGTCCATCTGATAATTGACAGAAAACTTTGCTGAATGAGGTCTCATGACTTACACAGGACAGGGGAGAGAGAAGGATTCAAGATCTAGAATCAAGCCCTGTGGTAGTGGCAGGTCAGAGATTGGGAGATAGAACATCGGCAGTACTAAGAGATGGCCAGGTTTGGGCAATTGAAGCTGAGGTTGTGCAGTATAGGCCAGACTTTCCTTCCACACAGAGGAACCAAGACAGCAGCAAACGGTCCCAGCTGTCCTGATGGAGGTAGGAGCTAAGGTGGACTGGGATTCAGGGTGGAGGCAAGTCTAGAGTGAACAGGGTGTTGCTATCAGTTCTACTTGCTAATGGCATCAGATATACAGTAATGGCATCAGTAAGTTACAGTGCCCTGGCTTCCAATTAGGCTAGGGAGCCTAGCAGGACGATGGCAAGTTCCCATTCTTGGCAGGAAATCTGAGTCCAGACAAGTTAGCAGAGCAGAAAAATAGGGCAAGAGGACTGAGCTCACAGAACTGAAGACCAACAAGGTCTATTGGGCCTCGATTTGAACCTTGGTTTATAACGGCTGAACAGAACCAAGAGAATGGAGCTCATAGCATGGCAACCTACGAGCTGCAAACACAGCCTCCCTCCTTTTATTATGTATTGTCTGTAGCTGCTTCTTTCTGCCACAGAGTTCAGTAGTTGCAACAGGGACAATATGGTGTGTGATCTAAAATATTAATATCTGGTCCTTTATGGAAAAAATATTCTACCCCATGGTCTAGGCTAGATCTCCCTTTTAGGATGAGGATATTGATTCTCAGAGCAGTGAAGGGGCCAGGCCAGAGAAAACAGAGATGAGGTAGACCTCGGGTCACCCGGAGAGTGCTGTGTCTTTATGCTCCTGCCTCACTCTTGCCTGCTGGACACATCTCATCTCCCGCATGTATTTGAATGACAAGTGTCATGTTTTCCAAGACAGGAAGTTGGTCCCAACTCTGAAAGCATTTGGGGCTTCTGCAAGTGAGTGAGGAGGGTGTGTGTGCGCGCAGCTTGTGTTTTATCATGCTGCGTACCTCCTCCTGATGTCTATCCCCTTCCCTGTAGTGTAGCCAGTGTCTCTCCTCTTATGCCAAGGTGGCCATATCTGCCAGGTGTTATTCTCAAGCACCTGAAGGCTGAAGAATAGGGCATGCTTTCTCTTTATTTTATGGTTTAAAAATGTTTAAATTGTATATTTTGAAGGTGTACAACATAATGTTTTGGTATACATAGACCTAGTGAAGTGATTATCACAGTCAAACAAATTAACATAGCCATCTTCCTACAGTGTTACCTTTTGGTGTCTGGTGAAAGCACCTGAAATCTACTCTTGCCAAATTTCCATGATTTGTTCTTCAACTAGGATGTGTGAACTACCATTTCCAAGGAAAGAAGCTGTAGGTGGAGTCAAAACCTCAGGAAGGATTAGAAGATAAAGTGAGGGCTGGCAGGGTGGCTCATGGTGTAATCTCACCACTTTGGGAGGCTGAGGCAGGTGGATCACTTGGGTCCAGGAGTTCAAGACTAGCAAAAAAGTTCGAGACCATGGCAAAACCCCATGTCTACAAAAAACACAAAAATAGCCAGGTGTGGTTCCCAAGCTCATAATCCCAGCTACTAAGGAGGCTGAAGTAGGAGTGTCACCTGAGCCTGGGAGGCAGAGGTTGCAGTGAGTCAAGATCATGCCACTGTACTACAGCTTGGGCAACAGGGTGAGACCCTGTCTCAAGAAAAAAAAAAAAAAAAAAAAGATTCAGCGATGCAGTGAAGAGAAAATAAGACATTGCATGGTGCTCCCAGAGGATTCCTGCAACTCAGATTTAGCACAATGCCAGTCTATACTCATGCACCTTATCTTCTGTTTCTTTAATTACCCAAGAAAGGAGAAAGGAGCAGCAGGCCGAAGGCTTGCAGTTCAGATTAATTACAGTGACATTTGTTTACTCCACTTTAGATAGAGGCTGTGATATTCTGGTGATGCCCAGGACATATGGGTGATGGTAATATCGTAATTATTATCCAAGGGGAGGACCTGGCCAGGAATGAAGGAGATGGTTTTATTGACTTGTCTCCTTGGATCTTTAACTTCCTTTTACACACATATATTTTTTAATCCAATGATAAATCTTTGTTCTACATTTACTAGTGGTTTTATTGATTTATCAGAGACAGTTTGTGAGAATTATAGTCCATATTTGGCTCAGGGTGAAGCAAAACCTCTAACATAAATTATTAACCACTCATACTCTTCACATCTGAGGCTGTGGCAGATGTCCAGAGAGGACCTCCGTGACGCTGTGCCTTGAGTGTTTGGATGACCACTTAGAGGAGTTTCTGAGGGAGGCTCTGGTGGAGGATGTGCAGATGGACTTACTACTACTTAGAGAATCTCCCAAATTTAAGATGCTGTGATTCTTCTGTGTTTTATAGCAAAATAATACAACTTGCCCTTCAGGCCCCCAAATCAATGCAGCTTATTGATGTAAGAATTCAAAATAAGCAAGTCAACAAGTTTGGACCTCAACAACCCTTGGAGCAACCCTCCTTTAAAAAATCTCTTAACATTTTTCAAATTTATTTTTTAATTGACAGATACAATTATACATATCTATTGTGGACAACATGATGTTTTGAAGTATATAGACTATATATTGTGGAATAGTTAAATCTAGCATTACCTCACATAGTTATTTTTTATGTAGCTTAGAGTCAAATGTTCACTAAGTGCCTTTGTGTGGCAGCAAAGCCTATTCATCTGGTCTGTTTGCTAAAACAAAACACATCAAATGTGCTGCCTTCTTTTAACTATTTATTTGATTGACTTTTTTTTTTCCTTATGAAAGAATCTAAAGGAAGGTTGAATTTGTCTCTATTCCAGCTCCTTGTGTAGTTAAGAGACCAAAGGGTGGAGACAGCAGAGGGCTAGGGACGTAAGAATAGTTTGTTGTTGTTGTTGTTTTGTTGTTGTTGTTTTAATTTTTTGTTTGTTTATTTGTTTTTTGACAGAGTCTCACTCTGTTGCCCAGGCTGGAGTGCAGTGGCGTGATCTTGACTCACTGCAACCTCTGCCTCCCAGGTTCAAGCTATTCTCCTGCCTCAGTCTCCCCAGTCACTGGGACTACAGGCGCCCACCACCACACCTGGCTAATTTTTTGCATTTTTAGTAGAGATGGGGTTTCACCATGTTAGCCAGGATGGTCCTGATCTCGTGATCCACCTGCCTCAGACTCCCAAAGTGCTTGGATTACAGGCATGAGCCACTGTGCCCAGCAAGAATAGTTTTCTTAAAACATATTTTAAAATGTGAATAATTCTTATGAATAAATTCCTTATACTTTCTAAAAATAGATATTCAAATTTTTTTAATTGAGGGAGAAATACCAACCGCCGTTCAAAAGTGTGAAACAGGCACAAAATTATTGGATGTTGGTAACATTTGTACAGTTGAGATTGTTTGATTTTATCTAACAATTAATGCCTTCTGATGTTACCTTTACACTTTCCCTGATAGCATTAAGCTTTATTTTTCTATTACTATTACCATTATCATTATTGTTTAATATCTTAGGGGTTCCACTAATCAGTCCCCAGATAGTCCATCAAGTAGAAAAGGACACAGGAGGAGTCAAATAGATGTGGTTTCAAATTGGGAGATGGGAGTGGAAGCGGGGAGAGAATGAAGATGGAGCTTAATGATAAACACCAAGACATGATGTCCAGGAGAAGGGTGCTGGCTCTGAGATGACAGCAGAAAGTGGAGTGGGTGTCAAAGCAGCTGGGAAGGAGGAGGGAGACCCAGAACTGCAGACAGAGCGCTTCCACAGAAAAGAACCCTGGAACAGTTGGTGGCTGCTCACAGCAGTGGTCTAGGCGGCCCTCTTCTGGAGGCCAGATCCCCAGTCCTCTAAGGGCTGGAGGTGCTTGGCTTGGCACAGAAGCCGCTGGAAAGACAGTTTATTCCAGGAAGCCAGGGTGCACAGCAGCCTGTGGGATATGGAGAAGGCTCTGTGGGGCTGGGCGAGGCACCAAAGACTCCTGCAGCCTCTTCCCTTCCCCTGGTGGCTGGGAGAGCAGCTCCATGGGGCCTCACTGGAGGTTCTTTAGCCATAGCTAGGCTAAGAGGACATGAACCCCCTTAGGATAAGCCAAGTAGAGCTTCCTTTCAAATCAAATCGTAGCTTTCATTTCCTCTTCCACAAGAAGGGGAAAACAATAGTAATGGACTCATAGGTTTAGTCAATGAATATTTTTTAAGCAGGTAAAATCATGAGTACAGACACAAAATGAATTTGTCTCACATTTTACCTAGCTCATTAAGTAAGGGAGAGAGGAAGATATTACAAGAGGTTTAAAGAAGAAAGAAAGAAAAAAAAAGCAGGGTTATTTACAGATTTATAAAATGGTTCCAAGATTAAGAAGGAGCAGTCAGACCCCTCTTAGATTCTCAATGAGAACCAGAAGGGCATGCTCTAGTGTTTCAGTGAAGCACACAATTTTCCCTGGGGTTGGTTCTGAGGATTAAGAGTTCTTGCAGGTGGGCATTTAGGATGTTATAAGCCAAGGGCTTTGGCGAAAACTGGAAGTGGACAGAGAAGAGCATCCCCTGAGGATGGAAGAGGAGGATGACAGAAGTATGTCACTCAAGTTTTTAGGACGGTAAGATATATATCCTAATGACTAATGCATGCCACACACGTCTCATGTGTCAGGCGTTGTTGTAAACTTTTCATGAAAATTACATTTCATCTTCTCAGCAGCCCTGTAAGGAAGGAGGCACTAGCATAGCATTTTACAGGTGAGCGCATGGATCTCCCGGGATGTCAGTGGATTAATTTCCTAGAGGTGGCGATGTCGAAACAGTAGTTCAGGATGGCGCCTCCAGGATGGGGTCAGAAAGCGAAGTTTGGGGACAGACGACGAGGGCCGGGACCCGTGCTGGCGCTACCAGAGAACCAGGGAGGGCCCAAATGAGGGCGCTACAGTGGGGACCGGGCTCAGGTCGCGGGCGCCAGCGCCTGAGAAAAGTCGACAAGGGAGAACCCTGGGGAGCCCCAGAAGCGGGCGAGCCGGGCAGGGGTCAAGAACAGCTCACCCCGTTGTATTAGAGACGGGACTCTATAACACTTTCCTCTAGGGCAAGAGACTGAGGACCCTCGGACGTCTACAGCAGGATTGGGGCTCCTGGGAAGGGCAGGTTAGAGCATCCCTGAGGGGTTTAGAATAGAAAGTTGGAAGACAGCAGGGAGAGCAAGCAGCAGGGAGAAGCCGGGTTCTTGAAACTACGGAGAAGAGGGGAGAATGGGGCTGGGGGACAGCATTTGAGTGCACCTGAGATAGGTCACAGTGTGAGTCAGGGACGAGAGGAAAGGTAGATCTTGGAACCCGGTAAAGCAAGGCTCCTCTAACCCCCAGTGATGGCAAGGGCACCGATGCGGAGACGTTGGCTGGAGGCGGAGCGCACCCCATGAGCCCCTAGCAGCATGGGCTCCGGACCAGCAACCGGACCTGTCCAGGGACCTAGACGCAGACCGGGCAGTACGCGAGGGGGCCTAGGACAGATGCGACATCACAGGGAGATTTGGAGCCGGTGTCGGGCATACGAAATGGGGGTGTTCCGGAGCCCCCAGGAGAGGAGAAGGGCGCAGAGGGGAGCTCAGGCCTCTGCGGAAGGACAGAGAGCGGCCCCGAGACCCTCGTCTCAGGTGTCTCGAGTGACAGCTTGGCGGCAGAGGGCTGTGAGCAGCAGCGCGTCTGAGGGGAGGCAGGTGGGTCCTTGGCCGCCTTCCCTGGGAAGGGATGGGCAGGCATTTTGCTCAAGTGACAAGGTGTGGAGGGCTGCGGGGCGGGGACTCAGCGCCTCGGAGTCTCCGATATGGACTTAACAGTCGTCAGGGACATTTCTTAGTGAGTTGCAGCAGGCAGTGGCTGACACCGAGACGCTAGCTAGACTCGGCGGCTAAGAAGAGTGGGGAAACCAGGGCCTTTGGCCCTGCGGAGGTGCGGGTTCTATGGGGCCGGAAAGGAAACAAAGGGTTTTTAGAGTGGAGACCTGGGGAGCAGAATATGGGGTGGGGCTTGGAGAAGCACAGGGTAGACTCTTGGGGCTCGGAGAGATGGACACTTGGGGAATTCAGAAGAGAATTGGTCAAGCGCAGCAGAGTCCTTCTAGGGCGCTTAGAGCCACAGAATGGACCGCCGGGTTTCAGGGCCCCCTCTGGTGGCCGTTTGGTAAAGCGCAGAAGTAATTCCAATGCTCAAATGTTAAGAGTCAAATAACTTTTTTAGAAAGAGATTGGGAGACACATGGAAAAAAGAACAACGATACAGGACTAAAGAGATGAAGACTGGCCGGGAGTGGTGACTCACGCCTGTAATCCCAGCACTTTGGGAGGCTGAGATGGGTGCATCACCTGAGGTCAGGAGTTCGAAACCAGCCTGGCCAACATGTTGAAACCCCGTCTCTACTGAAAATACAAGAAGCCGGGCATGGGGACTCGCGCCTGTAATCCCAGCTATCAGGAGGCTGAGGCAGGAGAATCGCTTGAACCCGGGAGGTGGAGATTACAGCGAGCTGAGATCACACCACTGCACTCCAGCCTGGGCGATAGAGCAAGACTCTCTCTCTCAAAAAAAAAAAAAAAAAAAAAAGACTAAAGAGGCAGACGTGAGAAAGGAAATAGCAGAGGGAAGCTGGTCTGAAGCAGGATCCAGAGGCAACCATCCAGCCTACCCCCAAGGTTGAAAGGCCAGGGGCCAGGAGAGGCCCGCCCCACCCAACAACCGCCCACCGCCCTCCCACCACAAGGCCAGCAGTTTCCAGGACTGCAGGAACATGCTCGGATGAGCTCTTCCCACTTGTAACTATCATGCACTGTGCAGAACAGAATATTGGCTGAAATGATTTAGAAACTTAAGAAAGACAAGCAAAAAGAGAAAAAGAAGATTTATTCATTTCGAAAAATAGCCAAATATGTAGAATGAGTTGCAAAAACTATCCCACCTCCAAACTGCCATCTACACCCAAACTGCATATCTGTAAAACGAGTGAGTGAGGACTTTTATTTCTTACCCAAATGCCTTTTTAACTAAATTTCTAGGGTTAACCAACCACTTTCACTCAAATAACTTTGGCCAAATCACATGTAATATACAAAGGGGAGACCAGTCCAGGGCTGCGCTTGCATCCTTTCTCTAGCACATTTTGAAAACGAAGTTCAGCCCGGGCACGGTGGCTCACACCTGTGATCCCAGTGTTTGGGAGGCCGAGGTGGGTGAATCATTTGAGGTCAGAAGTTTGAGACCAATCTGGCCAACATAGTGAAACCCCATCTCTACTAAAAATACAAAAATTAGCCGAGTGTGGTGTCGCACGCCTGTAATCCCAGCTACTCAGGAGGGTGAGGCAGGAGAATCGCTTGAACCCAGGAGGCAGAGGTTGCAGTCAGCCGAGATTTCACCACTGCATTCCAGCCTGGGTGACAGAGCGAGACTCTAACACACACACACAAAAAAAATAAAATGAAAATGAAAATAAAAAAAAAAAAAGAAGTTCATCCCTGGACCCTGGAGCCTCCCTTGCAACTGAAAACACAGCACTGAAATGAGAAGGGATACCGGAGATAACTCAGCCCTGAGAGGAGGAAAGTGATCCAGTTGGGTCTACGTCCTCTTTTTGTGTTGATCCAGTAGTTGTTTATCTTCCTCTGCAAGGTGGTGCTCTACTCATTTTAATGACGTGGGACCCTTGGACTGTTCCCCAGCTGTAGCCGTCTCAGGTGCGCGTGAAAATGACTGTGGGTGATGGTATCTTTGCCTATCCCTACCATGAATGATTTTTTCTCAGGGAGATACACATTATCAGCGATGCTCTGTGGACCAGACCCCTAATTTTCTGAATGTTAGTTCTTTCCCTATCTACATCCATCCCCTTAGAATCTGAAAGCAAAGATCCCCTCTGCAGAGATAAGATAGTGTTGTACTGGCCAAATGCCATGTCTCTATTCTCTCTCTCACTTTCTGTAAAGTTTGAATCAGGACAATCTTCCTTGAAGGCTTGTAGTGTCAGCTTAATATCTTGGTCCTTCTATTCTAATTCCTTCAGTTAGGATCACTTCATTTATTTGTCCTTTAACTTTTAAAACATGGAGACTCTCTATTCCTCATGAATTAGGGGCTGAGATCAGAAAACTATTGAAGGTGATGAGGAAGAAAGATCTATAAACCAATTGCAGTAAGTTGTGACACATGAATGAGTAAAGGTATGTACAAATAAAGCCAGGTGTCATGGGAGCTCTCTAAATGGATACTTTAGTTTGTCTGGGAGTTATAATTTGACCTTTGCAGGTGTAACTTGGTCTCAAAGAGGCAGTGACACTTTTAATTGGGTTTAAAGGGTAAATACAACAACTAGAGCCAGGGCAAAGGTTAGGGGAAAGGGAGCAGCACTGAAAAGTAAAGGAAAAAAAATGTAGTTGGTACAGGTACAATAACGGGATGTATTTAACTAGAGCTAGAACTTGCAATGTGAGAGAGAAGACAGGAGCAAAAGATGGAGAGATGATATTCAAAAGATGCATGGGATTTTGTACTGCAGGCTAGAGAGTTTCGATTTTGTTCTATAAGGCAGGGGACACCAGTTGATTTTTTAGGAAGACATAATTAGCTAGGCTTTGTTACTTTTTTCTTTTGTGAAATCTTAGGGCACTATGAAAATGGATTTGAGGATGAGGTAGAGCAGGGGCTGGCAGAAGGGGGGCCATTTGGACGCTGTTTCAGATAGAGTGGCTGAAAGCTATAACAAGCATTGTGAGAGAGTCACTATGAGAATGGTTTTGGTGTCAGATAAACTCCCAGTAAGAATTCTAATTCTGTGTGATTTTGGACAACTTATTTAACTTCTTTTGTCCTGAGTTTTCTGTTTTTTAAGATGAGGTTAATAGTAGTTGAGATTATTGAATGAGATAAAATATATAAAGTGGTCAGTGCAGTGCCTGGCACATGGTAAGAACCTCCATGCTAGGTTGTAGAGTTGGGGAAGATGTTAAGAGTAGGAGTTGGAAACCTAGTGTCTTTCCTAGCGTCTTCCTTTACTTTGGCTTACTGGTTTCCTGGTGAAAAGGAGATTGATTGAAGACACAGCGTTAGGTGAAGTCTGTCTAGAAAAGAGGGAAAATGAGGCAGAGAAAGAAGTAGAAGAGTCTGAGGTTATAGGCTTAAGGTAGATAGTGATGGATGGCGGTCCCATTGTCAAGACAGAAAAATTAGGAGAAAGAGCTATGGTGGGGGTGGGGGATTCATTTCAGCTTTGAGATTGAGCGGCCTGCAAAATACCCATTTGAATTTGTTTCAGAGGTATTTGAGGCAGTTTAGGTTGGAGCTCAGATGAATAATCAGGGCTAAATGCAGGTCTTGCAGTTAGAAGCCTAAGAGTGATCACTGAGACCATGGGGTAGTATCCAAATGAAGAAGAGAGGAGCTCGAGGTAAAGATGTTGAGGCCACTGATACAGTTAAGGAACTGGTAGAATAAAAAGCCCAGTGGGAATCTCTCAATAATGAGCTCACTGGGAGATAGGAAGGGAATAACAGGAGAGGATTGTAGAAATGAAAGGAACTGCCTCTAGAAGAAAACACTCAACTCTGCCAGATTCTGCTGACCATATGGAAAAGTTAGAACAGGACAACAAATACTGAATTCCACATGAAGAGATCTTTAAGGACCTTTCAAAATTGCTTTCAGTAAATTACTGAGTAAATTTGAGACAAATAAGGATAATCATTAAGGATTGAGGAATAGATCATTTTTCAAGAAGCTCAACTGTAAAGGGAAGAAAGACGTATCTCTAAGTTCAGGACTAAATAGGGTTGAATGTAGGTTTTGCTTATTTTAGCTTTAGTTTTTACACTGAAGTACTAGGAAGACATAATTGGAAAGGTTTAGACAAAGGGGATGGTTGCCTCTAGGAGGGGGGCAATTCTAGAACACAAGTTGAAAGGTAACCTTAGCTAGGCACATAGGTGGGATGTGGTCAGTGGTACAGTGTACATATCTGTAGATGTGAAGAAGAGAGAGACCGAGGAAGCCTTTCCCCAAGAGCCTGTACTTTAATGTAATTGTCAAGAACTCCACCTTCGGAGTCACATTTTCTGATTAATATCTCTGTTTTTCCACAAAACGACTGTGTGATCGTGAGTAGTCAGCTTAACGTTAAGGTGACTCAGTATCTTCATCTTTAAAGGTGAGATACTGACAGTTCCTACTTCCTGGGATTGTCAGGAATGCTAAGTGAATTCATACATGTAAATTAATTAAAATTGAGCCTAGCCATATGCTTCTTCCATTCGCGCTACTATGACTGATTACCGTAGGTTTTGTGGCTTAAGCAATATTTATTTTTCACAGATCTGGAGGCTGAGAAGTCTAAGATCAGGGCACCGACAGATCCAGTGCCTGGTGAGAGCACTCTTCCTGGCCTGCAGATTTCTGTCTTCTTGTTGTATTTTCAGATGGTATAGAGAGACAGGAACAGGCCGTTTTGTCTCTTCTTATTAAGGCATGAGTCCTGTCATGAGGGCTCCATCCTTATGACATAATTATGTCCCAAAGTCCATGTCTCCAAATATCATCACATTACAGACTAGGTTTTGGCGTACAAATTTCAGAGGGACACAAATATTCAGTCCATGGTTCTGTAAGAAACCCTTAATACATGTTAGCTGCTATTGGCAGCAGAGGTGGTAAAATCTATGACTAGATCATCTGCTGAGAATTTTTGAAAGAAGGCAGATGGGGCTGGAAGGAAAAGGTAAATCTTTGGGAAGATGCTATTGAGAACAAAAGAGCAACCCCTGGAGGGACTACTGAAGTACTGACATGGAGCTACCTGAACCTGCTCCTAAAGGCTCCATGCTCTCCTGCCTCCTCTAGGCACCAGGGGGTCAGGATGTGTTAGACTCCTAGTGATTACTAGAGGCCTTTGAACCAGTACTTAGCCAATACACTGCAAGCCAGCTTGACTGCTGCTTACTTTGCAGGCCTAGGAGCCATGAATAAGGCTGAAAGCGTTTTATTCATTTTTAAATTTAGTTTAGATATGGATTGGCAGATTTCTTTGGATAGAATATTAGAATTTGCATGAAGGTTACAATGCTAAAGAATTTAGAGATCATGGACCATATGGTTACAAACCAAAGTCTGGCATACTACTTAGGTCTCTAATGAATATTTCATTGTGTGCACTTTGTCAGATTTATTGACTCTATATACATCTAATTTGATGAAACTATAAAGAAAATGGCAGCTACTTTGTTGATTAGAGAATTTCTAAAATATTTTTAAATTAAATTTATGAAAGCAATGTTTTATGATTGCAGGTGATAATTATGAAAATGAAGATCACTCTCTGGATTCCAAATCCATATCAGTAAAGATGTGTGGGCATTGAGGAAAAGCAAGTAGAAAACTAACAATGTTAATTATTAAAAAGCAAAGAGCAGTGAATTAATATTGTGACAAACTGGGAATAACAAATAACTGGAAATTATCAAAATCATTTCTAGAAAATTAATAGAATGAACTAAATTTTGTTATATGCATAGGTTATATCTAAATGTTTTACCATAAGGAAGACCCAGTACTATGACATCACATAATTCTTTTATTTGAGAGAGGTCTTAGATAATACTCGAGGATGTCTCATATACCTATTGATAACAGAAAAAAAATAAAGAATAGAAATAACCAAGTTGAAATTGGAAACTAAAATCTTGGAAGAGATTTCCACAATTAGATAGTTCATTAAACTCTTTAGAGCTGTGTTGTTCAAACATTATGGGTGGAGAAATCAGTTTGGTGGTTTGCAACCAGAATTTTAAAACATTGAATAAGGCAGCAAATATATTTTAGAATATATTAGGGAGAGAACACTTAGGTAGAATAGGAAAGTATAAAGTTCACACAAAATCGAATTACTAGCAAATCTTAACAATAAATCAACTGATCAACTTCTGTGATATAGTTTGGCTGTGTCCCCAGTTAAATCTCAACTTGAATTGTATCTCCCAGAATTCCCATCTGTTGTGGGAGGGACCCAGGGGGAGGTAATTGAATCATGGGGACCGGACAGGTCTTTCTCATGCTATTCTGGTGGTACTGAATAAGCCTCACTAGATCTGATGGGTTTATCAGGGGTTTCCGGTTTTGCTACTTCCTCAGTTTTCTCTTGCTGCCACCATGTAAGAAGTGTCTTTCCCCTCACGCCATGATTCTGAGGCCTCCCCAGTCATGTGGAACTGCAAGTCCAATTAAACCTCTTTTTCTTCCCAGTCTCAGGTATATCTTCATCAGCAGCGTGAAAATGGACTAATACACTCTGCAAAATAGATTATTAATTGATCTTTGAGAAATGTCTTGAAGAGACAAATAAGAGGAATTGAAATACATACCAAGTCCAGCTCTTTGTCAGAAGACGGCATGGGGTTTAGTATTATTACTAGATCTCATGAAAGTATAGGAATGAGATATCTTCTGATCTGAGGAGACTAGAAACCAAAACCAAGACTTAGAAACTGAAAATATGGTAGGGTTTGAGGCAAGCATAAAAATTGGGTCCAAATAGTCAGAGGCTATTGATAAGAGGAAACTTGGACATGTAGGCAAATTTTTATGTTGCTGTCTCTTCCTTTACTCCCCTCTTTTAAAATAAATGTTTTGACAAATTAATGTCTAACATGAGAAGTCCAGGCAGGCTTCCCTTGTCCAAATGGAAAGTGGCGTGTAATCTGTGTCATATTTTTTTTCTACTGCTTTTTGTTGGGATAGGCTGATGGCTCAATTTATGGAAAAATAATTGCATAAACTATGAGTCTTGAGTGCTGTATCATAGTCAGGATCTCCAACTCTTCTGCTCTGTATGTAACCCTTTCGTGGAAGTTAGAATACAGTTTGAGGGTAATTTTGATATGGTGTCTGTATGCTCTTCTAACCCATGAGTTCCTTAGGGAAGAGACCAATCATGTTTGTTTTTGAGCCATCAGCACTTTTGAGCAGTGCTGACTTCCTCACAGTAGGAAAGCAATATCTCTTCATTGACTCAAACAGTTGAATTAATCTGAAAAGAGGAATAAAAACCTACCAGAAAAGTGTAAACAATAACTTAACGGTCATAAGGAGTACAAAAGACCTAAAAGTTATCAAACACATACATTTGTTAAAAATAAATGAAATTCACCTGACAACTATTTTAACTCTTAGTTATGTTTTCATGCCTTTGAATGCTTGTTATTTTCTTCTTCCTTAAAAATAATGGGTGACTTAATCAGTTAGGAACACTGGTGTCTGATAAGTGGTGTACTTGACTCTTCATTCTTTTCTTTTTTTTCTATGAAACAGATTCTGACAGAGACCCTTCATTCTTGGTCTATTCCTTGAAGAGGTGGCATTGCCTAATAATTTAAAGCCCACTGCCTTTGCTTCCAGAGACTACCTATGTTAAAATGCTGTGGTGAGATTTCTGAAAGTTATAGAACAACTCCAGTCAAATTGACTTTGAAATAAAAAGAAAATATTAGCTAACTGAGCTATAAAGAGTTTGTTATAGGGCTTTAGAACAGTTTGTTCAAGATCTCAGCTCCTTTGTTTTGTGAAGCTGTTGCTCTGTCTGTTTTTCTATGCTTATTAGCTTATCTCTCAGGTTTACTTTTATTATGGTTAAAACATTTTCAGCAGTTTGAACTCTTACATGTGTGTGCTGAAATGTCCGACTGAATAGAGTGTACCATTGACTTACATTTCCCAGAAGAAGGTTTGAAATTGATTTTGTTCTATTTGTTTGGAAGCCTTGGATCACATGATCACCTGTGGACCCCTCATAGGAGCGAGGAGAAAGGATTGGGTGGACTGGCTTAGCCAAAGTTCAGTATTCTTTCCTGGCAGTTGAGAATGGAATCACATTTCTTGCAACAATATTGGCAAGGAAGGGAAATCAGGGTGTTTCCTTCCTCTTTTTTTCTGGCCATTTATATGTTGAAGAAATAAAGCCATTTGTTCTGTAAATTTCTGCTATTCTTGATTTGGCCGATTGAATCCTCAAGGTGTTATATGACACATTTTCCAGTTCCCTCTGATTCCATCATGCTGAGCTGTAGCGTGGGGGTGAGGGAGGAAGCAGATCATGACTCAGGTGCCACAGATCTTATTTTTATTTTCACTTTGATTTAATAGATTTTGTTTAAAGTGGTTCTTATTTGCTGTATGCCCATAGTGCAGTTTTCAGAGACTTAAAATGCTTTTCATTATGTAAATTTCCCCAGTTATGACTGCTTTGCTGGAAACTGAGTCCATAGAGGTCTGCATGTCACCTTTTTGGAAGTGGAACTCGATTATGATGCTGGATATATTTGAACTTGCTTTCTGCCATCTTTCTGATCCATAATTGTTCCATTTTTGTATGCATTTTGCCTTATTTGGGTTAAGATTTGTTTTTGTTGTTTTTTCATTTCTTACTTTATATAATTTTCTCTCAATTTGTATGGAATGTGTATAGGATATTTCTTTGATTGATTATCTTTGAAATGTTACCGTATATGTTTAGCTTAAAAAGTGTCAAATTAAATTAGTCGTCTTAACTGGGGGTGGTGATTTTGTCCCCAAGGTATGTTGGGTAATGTATGGAAACATTTTTCTGCAACTTCCATGTAGTGGATAGAGGACAGAAATCCTGTTAAACATCCTACAGTGCGCAGGGCAGTCCCTCACAACAAAGAATGGGCGAGCTCCAAATTTCATTGGTGAGAGGTTGAGAAAACAAGTTAAACAAGAACTGAATCCCCCATTTGTCACTTAGAATGTTTCTCCTTCCTTATTTACATACACTTCTTGTCCAGTATTTCAGTCCTGTCCTGTATTGTTAAATCCCCCACTCATACACCCAATGTTTTTATCTTCCTAGTCCGTGTTTACTATTTATAGGTTTTGAAGCTTTCCCTACATTCTGTAAAACCAGCCATGCTACAAATCCAGTCATTATCCTTCCTAAGCTTTAGATGTACTATAGTGACAGGGCCACTTAGAACACCTAGTCAGCTATAACACCAAGGTAGGAGTCTCCTCTGTCTCTTTTAGCACACCATACAAAAGTAGGCTCAATAAAAGATATTTCATTGTAACTATCATGCCAGAAGTTCACAGGTTAAGGAAGGGGTGAATGCAAAATGTTATTTTGTAAATTGTGCTTTTGCTATGAAGCTTATGCTGGCGAATGGTCAGCACCATGAAACTCTGGAGGATTGCAAGGTAACAAATGCTGGTGTTTTCTGATAAAAGTCAAGTTGGTGAAATCGGCCTGTTCTACTGTGTTGCCTACATAATTTGCTTGTCTGTGCAGCCAGATTTTGAGTTCAGATTCTTTGAGATAAAACTACTTGCATTTCCTCTAGACACTGATGGATCAACTTTATAAAACACCAGTGTATAGTAGCAAGAACAGGTGCTTGATTCTTCCCTATTAGGGGCCCGTCTTGCCGAAGGATGGGTAGTCAGTGCTGTCACTAGGTGCTGTGCAGAGTTGTCAGGTGTAATAGCTCATCTTTGACTACCTTTGTTTTGGGAACCTATTCTTGTCAGAGCTGGAATAAGTAATTTGAACACTTTAGTTACAGCCAGCAGAAATGGAATCAATACATGCCAAGATTAACTTCAGTGATTAATCCCAGAATCAATGAACCAAATGATTATCATTTCTGTCAGCTGAAAATTCTGGGATGTAAGATTGTGATTAAAGAGGTGGGTTAATTTTCATCGCTGGCTTCTGCAGCAGACGTAGCTGAAGCCACTGTTTTCTCTCTCTCTCTCTCTCTCTCTCTCTCTCTCTCTCTCTCTCTTTCTCTTTCTTTCTTTCTTTCTTTCACTTCCTTTGCCTTGCAATTGCTCCAGCAATACCTTCATGCTGCAGCCAATTCCTGTGTCACACGGCAGGGTGCTCAGAAGCAAGATTTGACAATGATGAGAGGCAAAGTTGACTTAGCCTGGAATGCTAAATCTCCAAGGAAAATGCTAACCTAGTGAAACTTCTACCTTTTAAATCAGAGTGATTGTTCTGACTCTGTTATGGGTAGGCGGGTGTTCATTGTCTTTCAAAGGAGAGCAGAAGGAGGCTGGAAGATAAGCTGGGGATACAGCAATTTCAGTAGAGGTGCTTCCCAATGAAGACACCAGGCATAATGTGTCCCCTGCAACTAGTAGGACTGTGGGGTTACCATGTGCCAGGCATGGTGCTCAGTGTTTCATGTATCTTTTTTTGTTTTATTTACAGATCATATCAGCTCTGTGGCAGGTGCTGTAAATATCCTCATTTAACAGATAAGGAAAGAACCTTAGTCACTGCGTTATCTTTCCCTAAAACGCACATTTAGCTTAAATTCAGGTTTATCTGATTCATTATCACCTGGTTTCAGTTGCTTAAGATCATCCAGATATGGCTAGGGGAGATGGCTCTTTTGATGGGTTCAACTGTGTTTCCCCACAAAGATATGTTAAAGTCACAACTCCTGATACCTCAGAACACGACCTCTTTGGAGATAAGGTCATTGCAGTTGTAATTAGTTAAGATGAGCTCATACTGCAGTAGGGTTGACCCCTGACCCAATATGACTGCTGCCCTTATAAGAATACATCCACGTGAAGACAGACACAGACGATGGAGGATTGGAGTGAAGCATCTACAAACCAAGGAATGCCAAAGATTGCCCACAAACCACCAAGTTTCCAAATGAACCTGACCCTGTCAACTCCTCGATTTCAGGCTTCCCAGCCTCCCAAACTGTGAGACAACATGTTTCAATTATTTTAAGCTGTTCAGCATTAGTGGTACTCTGTGACAGCAACCCAAGGAAACTCTTGGGTTAAAGGCATATTTATACATGTGTTATTGGAATATGTATTAGCAAGCAGCACATAATGCCTAAAGCCCTCTATGTATAGAACACAATGTCAAAGAGTGATGGCAAAGTCACAAACTTGGTCTGTGTGCTTGGCTAACAAAATGCTTGTGATTTATTTCTCATATACTAATTGCCAGGCACTATCTGGGCTGACAGTCCATGTCACAAGATGAGCTCTAACTCTGGAGCCAGATCTGCTTTGATATGAGGCTTTATTATATCTGAGCATTGAGACCTTGAGGGAAATGGCTTAATCTGTCCTTTGTCTTGGTTCCTTATCTGTGCAATGGGGAAGATGATCATAAAGAGGTCGTTGTGGTCATCAGGTAAGCTAATTCGTATAAAGTGTTTAGCACAGTGCTTGGCATGTAACCAAAGTTATTGTGCGTTCAATAACTGTGTTAGGTGAGTAATGTGATCCTTATTTTTTGAATTAGGAAATGGAGGCTTAAAGGGGCTAAGTTATTTCTCCAGGACTGCAGAGACAATAAGTAACAGAAGGGGCATGGAACCCCATGTTCCTGTCTCCAAAGCTGGGGATACTTTCGTCCCCCTGCACTGCCTCCCAAACCAGAGCATGCAGCCTAGTTTAGAAAATGAGGAGCTGGTGCACATCAGAAGATGAATACAAGTACATACAATATATGCACAATGAGTCCCATGGGTAGCCTGACCATCCACTGAGAGTGTTCTTGTCTTGTTGGGACACGTGGAGGTTTCACTCTGGGGGAAGTGGGATTTCCTGTCATGTGAGGTTGTTGAAAGAGCTGGTCCCCTCTCACCATGTCAGAAGCATCTATCAGTCTGACTTTGTTATGGTTCAGTAACTTTGGAGAATACTGTACTTGTAAGAGAGGGAAGAGCACACAAAGGGGAGGGGAATTTGAAGATGGGTAAGTTCCATTTCATCTCCCACTGGGCTTATGAAGTAGGGTGATCGGAGACTGGATATCAATATTTTTAAAAGCCTTGTTGGCTAGAAATGTCATGATTTTTTTCTTCTTGCTCTAGGGATAGAATAGCCCACCACCTACAGAGCCAAATATAACATTTCAGTGGACCCTTTGTTATGCAAAGCCAAAGCCAAAATCTAGCTTCAAAATGGAAACATTTAACACAATGTGGAACTAAATGATTTGCTTACATAATGACCTATATGCCATTTTTACTGTGGACCAACCTTCAAGTTGGAAAGGGAAGATTGGCACTTCACTCTTAAGTATTGTTTGCCAGGGTAGACACACATATCAATCACATACACTGAACATTGGGATGGTGGGATGTGTTAAAATAATTTGAGGTTCCAGAATCAAATAACACCATCTGTGACAGCAAAACACAAAAGCCACTTCAAATAAAATGTTCCTGAACTCTTAGCCTCAGACCACTTTGTTGATAAAATTTCTGAGCTTGTTCCATTTATATCTGTATTAACTTTTAACCTCTGCACCATTCCAATAGTGAAAGATTAATCGCACAGACTAGTGGTGCGGATTAATGAGGAAAAATATGAATTACTGAGAAAACTAATGCTAAAAGTGTTAAACAAGAATGCAGTTTTATTACTTTCATGTGGCATATATATAAATACTAAGTAGTAAGTTCCAAGTGTAAAGATTTTTTTAACAACCCCACATGATGTAATGTATTGAAAATACTTCTACGTGTTAAAAGATTCCTTGTACACGTAAATGAGTTATTGAATTGCTGAAGGAAGCCTCAAGAATCTTGGCTGCCAATTTTAGTCAAGATCTCTTTTAGTTGCGTGACCTTGAGTATACACAGAGGAATTATCTTGAACTTTTAACTCTACAAGACCCTCAACATTTAATCAGACATTCACAATTAATAGATTAGTAACTATCAATATTTTCTGATGTATCTAAGTATGCTGTCCGAGAAAGTCACCATTGCTTTGGTTTGGGAAGGTGCTCCTTTGTGTAAAGAAGCAGAGGACCAGCAGGTGGCAGTGTATCCCCACCTGTGGGAGGAGAGTTCCTTGTTCATGAAAAGCCCCCGTTCAGGCTGGAAACAACATAAAACTGTTTCTTTGCTCTGTGGAAAGTGGAAATTCATCAACCATTTTCTATTTTTCTTCACACAGCTGTGGAGTGTTGGTGAAGTACCTCCTCTCAGAGTCCTTGTCTTTTGGGGTGACATGGCCCTGCCAGCTCACAGGTCCTCGGGTGCCCTTGCCATTTCCCAGGGCGGATTTTGCCAAGTCCTGCCAGAGACCACTCGGGTGCCTGTGTCAGAGCCGCCCAAGATGAAGTGTGTGCTCTCCAGAAAAGCAGTGTTCTCCAGCACACTCTCGGGTTAATAGAAAGGGTGCTAGGGGAACGCAAGGGATCCCAGTTCCTCACTGCCTGAGATGATAAAACATCCCTGGGGTGATGCTCAGCAATGCAAAGACATGAATGAATAAGCTGCAAGGAATCTTGGAATTCCTGGCTGTCCTCTTCATTTCGAAGAGAAAGCAACGGCGGCAAACCAAAATTATCCACCCCAGACCACCCACCTCATTATGTGGTAAAGGTAAGACTAGCACTCAAGTCTCCTTGCAACCCCGTTATCTTTTTCCCCATACATTGGTGTTAGGAAAAGAAAAGTTCGGCCAGGCGCGGTGGCTCACGCCTGTAACCCCAGCACTTTGGGAGGCTGAGGCAGGCGGATCACCTGAGGTCAAGAGTTCGAGACCACTCCAGCCAAAATGGTGAAACCCCATCTCTACCAAAAATACAAAATTAGCTGGCTGGGTGGTGGGCGCCTGTAATCCCAGCTACTCAGGAGACTGAGCCCGTAGAATCACTTGAGCGCCGGAGTGGAGGTTGCAGTGAGCCGAGATCACGCCACTGCACTTCAGCTTGGGTGAGAAAGAGAGACTCCATCTCAAAAAAAAAAAAAAAGAAGAAGAAAAGAAAAACAAAAGTTCTGAACAGGTGAAGGGAAAGGAGATGCTTTTGTTGACTGGCTTCTGTATTCCAGGCACTGTGCTTTCTTCTTTTGTACACACGTTGTCCTTCAATCTCCAGCTGCTGGCAGATGTGATTATCTTTTCATATATTCATCACCTGAAGTGCAGAGGGGTTGCATGAGTTGCCTGAATCATTTGGCTAGTAAATGGTGGTAGAAATGTGTGTCTCACACTTGCAGAGAGAAGCAAGAGTCAGTTTTTAGAAGTCGTTAAATCCTGAGCAGGGAAGAATGTGTAAGGATTAGAGGACCAGCGTCAAAGGTTGGCACCTCCTTTGTCTTTGTAAATACTACTCTGCCTTTCATGTTATGCTTTCCCCAGTCCCACTTTACATGGGAACCGTCCCACAAAACTTTCTCTGAACAATCCATCTCAAAGTGCTTAATCCTCTGAACAAATGTATTAGTTTTGCTTATCAGGCATGTATCATTTACTGCTTTTGAGAAACAATGATATCTTTATGTGTAAAAAATAGTATTTTCTTCCAGTTTGATAATAGATGATTACAACTATTCTGATTGCATGATGGATTAGATATTTAAGAAACTAATTGGGGTTTACAAAAATAGAATGAATCCCTTCAGGGGACATTGATAATACTCTCTTATTTCTGATATTTTCTAGTTCTCTGTGTTGAGAATCTTTTAGAATGGGGATCAGTGCCCTCAACTCTCCAGAAGTGTTGAACTAGTGACCTGGTACATTGGTCAGGCTACCCTTGACGGCTGCAGGTACGTGGCTTTTCTGGAGAAATGAAGCAACTGTCAATTTTCTCATAGTCTAGTTTCTATAATTCATGCAGTATGCACTGTGTGTAAGGTGGATCCTGGGATATCAAAACCAGAGTAACTTAGATTGTGTAGGCAGTCATATGTTGACTGGCGTGATAAAATTCAGTCACCAATGGAGTAGCTTAGCGCTAACTCCTCCCAAAAAGGAATTGCATGTTGAATGGCAGCCATCATTACACACAGTAGAAGCCTCTTTTTGAGGAAGTATTTTTTCTAGGTAAACAAAGAGGAAGTGGGCCATCTGTGATTAATTTGTTGTGTTGAGTAACACTGAAAGGTTTCCCACTTCCTAAACACAGTGGACTAGTGAAACTAAGGTGATTTTTCTGCTGATAAGCTCACACTTGTGTGTTATACTATATTTCTGGGAATCTTGTCATAAATCTGCATCACAAAAAGTAACCTGTATGTATCTCTCTAAATCCAGAGACTGAGTCATATAGCTAGATATTTTATTCCTTGAAATACCAAACTCAGAAAAGGTAGAATGGAAAAAAATATAGCTTTGGTATCAGACAGGAGTGAATTTGATTCTTGACACTGGCATATATTAGCCACTTGTGCTTACATGTCACTTCAGATCTCATTTTTCTGCCTATATGCAAAGTGGAGATAGTAACACCAGCGTTAAAGAGGATTGGATGAGGAAATGTTATGTTTGTGAAGCATCTAGAGTAGTACATGCCATTTAATAGTTGCTTAATATAAACAATAACAGTTATATTAACCAATGAGGCAAGGCCGCTTGCAAATTGTTTGCCATTGAGAAGAGAGGGAGAAACAGTCCTATTTTTAAATGGCAAGCCAGGTGCTCACTCACTTGTTCATTCATTCATTTACTCACACACTCACACACAGTATTTTACAAAACCTGAGCTAGGTACAGTTATTGAATGACAATGTGATAATTTCTTAACTTTAAAAATGAATTATATTGAGATATAATTTTACATTATACAAACATTTTCAAGATAACAAAGATTAGAGAGAATAAATAAAAATGGAAAATAGAGAAACAATAGAGAGCATCAACAAAACCAAGAGCTAATTCTTTGAAAAGATGAACACATTTGATAAACTTTTAGCCAGATTGACTCAGAGGAAAGAAGATTTAAATTACAATCAGGAATGAAAGAGGGGATGATTTTACAGAAATATAAAAATAATTTTAAGAGTGTACTATGAATAATTGTACACCCAAATTGAATAATTTAGATGAAATGGACAAATTCCTAGAAACATACAACCTACTGAATCATGAAAAAATAGAAAAGCTAAATAGACATAGACCTAAAACTACTAAAAAGACTGAATTAATAACCAAAATCTTTCAAGAGAGAAAAGTCCAATATCAAATTACTTTACTGGTGAATTCTACCAAATATTTAAATAAGAATTATCACCAATATTTGTCAAACTGTTCCAAAAATTTGAAGAGGAAGAAATGCTTTCTGACTCATTCTATAAGGCCACCAATATCCTGATGCCAAACTGGACAAAGACACTGCAAGAAAAGTATAGATCAATATCTTTTAATAAACACTAATGCAAAAATCCTCAACAAAATTCTAGCAAACTGAGTTTAACAGCATATTAAAAGGACTATGTATCATGACTACCTGGGATTTATTCCTAGAATGCAAAGATGGTTCAACATACAAAAATCAATAAATGTAACATACATTACCTTAACAAAAAAGAAGATTAAAAAAAACTCTACATGATCATTTCAATGCAAAAAAGCATTTGACAACATTCACCACCATTTTATGATTAAAAAAACACTCCACAAACTAGAAACAGAACTAAACTCCTTCAACATAATAAAAGACATATGAAAAATCAATAGCTAACATCACACTCAATGGTGAAAGACAAAAAGCTTTTCCTTTAAGAAGCAAGATAAGGATGCTTTGCTTTTGACACTTCTGTTCAACATAGTACTGGAAGTCCTAGCCAGAGCAATTAGGCAAGGAAAAAAAATAAAAAGTATTTACATTGGAAAGGAAGAAATAACATTATCGTTGTTTGCAGGTAACACATTTTATATTTAAAAATCCCCAATATTTTACAGAAAAACTGTTAGAAACAATAAATAAATCAATAAATAAACAAATTCAGCAAATTTGCAGGATGCAAAATCGAGACACACAATCTGTTGTGTTTCTATATTGTGACAATGAACAATTTGAAACTAAGAAAATAATTAGAAAAAATTAAGTAAACAATTCCATTTATAATGGCATCAACAAGGGTAAAATACTTAGGAATAAACCTAACCAAAGAGGCAAAAGAACTTTACATTAAAAACTACAAAACACTGCTGAAAGCAGTTAAAGAAAACACATATAATTAGAACTACAGTCCATGTTCATGGATTGGAAGACTAATATTGCTAAATTGTGAATACCGCATGAAGACCTACAGATTCACACAATCTCTCTAGAAATCCTAAAGACTTTTTCTTTTTTTTCAGAAATAGAAAAATCCATCCTAAAACTCATATAGAATTTCAAGGAACCCTGAATAGCCAAAACAATCTTGGGAAAAAAAATGAAATTGGACATCTCATACTTCCAGATTTCAAACTTACTATAAGGCTATGGTAATTAGAACACTGTGGAACTGGTATAAAAGCAGACACATAGGCCAGTGAAATAGAATACAGATCCAGAAATATACCCTTGCATATATAGTCAAGTGATTTTCAACAAGACTGCCAAAAATATGATGAAGAAAGTGTAGTCTTTTTCTGCAACAAATGGTGTCAGAAAATCTAGATATTCACACATAAAAATAAGTTGGATTTTTACCTTACACCATATGCACAAATTAACTCACAATGCAAGGAAGGCCCATATACAAGACCGAAAACTATTACATTCTTAAAAGAAGACATAAGGTAAAAACTTTACAACATTTTATTTGGCAATACCATCTTGGATGTGTCATCAAAAGCACAGGCAACAAAATGAAAACAATAGGTAAGTTGGATAAAATTAAAATCTTCTATGCATCAAAGGACACTCAAACTGAGTGAAAAGGCAACCCAAAGACAATCCACAGAATGGGAGAAAATATTTATCAATCATGTATCTGACAAGGAATTGATATCCAGAATATATAAAGGACTCCTACAACTCAACAACAAAAAGCTCAAACAAACCAACTTAAAATATGGGAAAATGATCTGAATGTATGTTTTTAAAAAAATATACACAAAATAGCCAATAATGAAGAGATGCTAAACACCTGAAATGCAAATCAAGATCACAAGTAGATACTATCTCAAACCCATAATAGCAACTATATGTAGATATATAAGTATGTATAATATATTTACATGTATATAATATCTATACATATATAAATGTATTCAAATTTGGTAAAGATGTGGAGAAATTAGAACATTTGTGTATTTCTGGTGGTATAGCCACTATGGAAACAGTATGGCAATTTCTCAATATATTCAAAATAGAATTACCATATGATTAAGCAATTTCTTTTCTGGATTTATAAAAAATGAAATATGATATACTCCAACAGGTGTTTGTACACCCATGTACACAGCAGCATTATTTACAATAGACAAAAGATAGAAGCCACCCATATGTCCATGCACAGATGAATGGATAAGCAAAATGCGGGGGGGGTGTGTGTGTGTGTGTGTGTGTGTGTGTGTGTGTGTGTGTAATGAATATTACTGAGCCTTAAAAAAAGAAAATTGACACATGCTACAATATGGATGAGCCTGGAAGAAATTACCCTAAGTGAAATAAGCCAGTCATAAAAGGACAATGTTGTATGATTCCACTTATATGAGGTATGTTAAGTAATCAAATTCTTAGAGAAAGAAAGGAGAATGGTGGTTGCCAGGGGATGGGGAAAATGGAGAAAGGGGAGTCAGTATTTAACAGGTACAGAGTGTTAGTTGGGGAAGATGGAAAAGTTCTGGAGCTGGATAACTGTGATAATTGCACAGCAATGTGAATGTACTTAATGCCGCAGAAATGTTTATTTGAAAATTGTTAAAATAGTAACTGTTATGTATATTTTACCATAATTAAAACATGTCTGTTTGCAAACATAGTAGCTCAAGCATACTTGTGACTAATGGACAACCTGTCTAAAGTTACAAAAACAGACCTATGTGAACAATTTTATGAGATTGACAAATATATACATCTGTGTGACCACTACCCATCCATGTAACCACTATTCAAGTAAAGATACAGAACATTTCTATTACCCGAATATTTCCCACATGCCTCTTATTCGTCTATCTGACCCTCATCTTCAGCCTTAGGTAGCCAGTAATCTGTTTTTCAGTCACTATTGGCTAATTTTACATGTTCTAGAAATTCACATAAGTGGAATTAGAGCATATATATTCAGTTGTATCTGTCTTCTTCCACCTGGCATAATATTTTGGCTCTTATTCATGCATTTGTGTGTATCAATAGTTTGTTCCTTTTTTATTACTGAATAGTATTGCAGTGTATGAATTTACCATCATTTATTTATCCATTCACCTGCTGATAAACTCTTAGGTAATTTCCAGTTTTTGATTATTATGAATAAAGTGTTGAAGTATTTGTGTTGATCTATGTTCTTATTTCTCTAAGGTAAGCACTTTGAAATGGGATTGCTGAGTCATATTTTACATGTATGTTTAACTTTATAAGGCATAGCTAAACTGTTTTTGAAAATATTTGTACTAAATTCCATGTCCACCATGTATGAGATGGTGCAATGTATGAGAGTACCAATTGCACTGCATCATTGCCAACACTTGATATTTATAATTTTTTAAATTAATTCATTTAAGTAAGTTTGCAGAGGTCTTCCATTATAAATTTAATTTACATTTCCTTTGTAATTAAGGATGTTGAGAATTTTTTCACGTCCTTAATAGTCATTTGCTTACCTTTTTTTTGATGGAATGTCTGTTGATATATTCTATCTATTTCTTAATTCTGGGTTATGTATCGTCTTATTGTAAAGTTGAACTAACTTCCTGTCTATTCTTTTATATTGTCAAAGAAGCTGTAAGTTCCTTGTCAGAGATGTTAAGCAATTTTTTTTCCCCAATTTCTGTCTTACCTATTTCTTAATGGTATTGTCTGAGGAAAAAACATTTTTAACTCTTATGAACTTGGAATTTTCAGTATTTTTTAAAGGATTCATGTTTGTTTGTCTTTTGTGTGAGGTCTAACAAGTATTTTCCTGTACTAAGTTGATGGATACTATCTTCTATGTATTTTTTTTTGACTTTTTATTTTTTGAGCTCATAGAAATAATACTACAGTCTATTTTGAGGTAGATTTTGTGTATGGTGTAAGGTAAGAATCAGAGCTTATTTTTTCTTTGATTTTATACAGCAACAGTTGATTAGAAGACTGTCACTTATCAACTGAAATTTTGGGACGCCTTTCTTGACAATATGTGTCCAGTTCAATTTCTATACATATACCTGTATTCAGACAGTCTTGACTTCTATATAGCATTATGGTAAGTTTTGAAATTAACTAGTGTGAGTCCTCCAATTTTGTTAGGTCATTTTCATTTTTATATACATTTTAGCTCATTATTGTTTACACAAACCTTCTGAGATTTTTGAATGGGATTTTGTTGAATATTTGAATCAATTTGGGGAGAATTGAAATCTTAACAATAATAAAATCTGTCAGTCTGGAACACGGTGTATTTCTATGTTTATTTACAACCTTAATGTTTTTCAAAAATGCTTTGTAATTTTTAGGGTAATTTAAAAACTATTATCTTGAGTAGAATAACGTGGGTGGATGTCCATGCTTCCTTCTTCTTTTTTTTTTTTTTTAATCTTTCACCATTATGTATTCTGTTAGCTATAGTTTTTTTTTAGATCGTATTCACCAGGTGACATTCTCTTCTACTCCTACTTTTCTAGAGTTTTTATTATGAATTCATAATGAATTTTGTTAGATTATTTTCTACATCTGTTAAGAGAATTAGATGGTCTTTCTATTTATTCTTTTAATATGGTGAATTAAGTTGATAACTCTTAAATATCAAACTAGTTTTAGATACCTGGTATAAGCCCCACTAAGTCATGATATATTATGTTTTTAACATATCACTAAATTCAAGTTGTTAGCATTTTCTTAAGAATTTTTGTGTGTATATGTGTATATACATATATATATGAGAGATAGTAAACTATAGTTTCTTTTTAGTTGTGCCTTTGGGTATTAAGATAATGCTGACTTTACTAAATGAATTGTAAAGTATTCCTCATCTATTTTTCAATAGAGTTTGTATACTATTGGTATTATGGTATTTTTTTTTAATGTATATACAATTCACCAAAGAAGCCATATCAGTCAAACATTGTTTCATGAGAAGGTTTTTTGCATTATAAATTAAATGTTTTTAATAGATATATGTTATTCAGGTTTTCTACTTTGTGTCAGTTTTGATTATTTGTGTCTACTAACGCATTTATTTATTTTATCTAATTTGTTTCATTTTTTAGCTGTTAAAATCCTGGAACACAGGGATTTTTTTGTTGGTGAATTAGATATACACTTTAGTTGTAACTACAGATTATCAAATGAATTTGTTCATTTCCGTAATCACTTCATTAGTGGTCCCAGAACGGTCTGCTGCTATGGTATCAGGTCCCTGGGATAATTTCAAAGAAGGTAAAGACTGTGGAGCTCCAGTTTTCTGTATATTTTTTTGTAAATTGTAATAAAATACAGAACATAAAATTTACTATTTAACCATTTTTAAGTATACAGTTCATTGTCATTAAATACATTCATATTGCTGGGCAATCTATGTAACTTTTTATCAATATTCCAGTGTCTGGATGGGCAACTTGAGATACAGATGAAACTTACCTCAGAACTGAGTATTTTGTATAAGAAAAAAAAAAAAACCGTTCATTTTCCCATTAATCTTTGACTGTCCAGGGAGGACCCTTATTTCCCTTCTCTTGACATTCTGTGACATCCCAGTATGCTTAGAGGAACAAGGGCTTTGATGAATGATTTGTGTTAATAGTTATATTTGCAAGTCCAGAACGGATTAGAACAGTGGTTGGCAAAGTTTTTCTGCAAAGAAACAGGTAATAAATATTTTATGCTTTCTTGTCCACATGGTCTCTGACACAACTACTCAACTCTGCCATTATAGTATGAAAGTAGCAACAAACACTACACAAATGAAAAAGTGTAGCTGTGTCTTAATAACAATTTTTTTTTTACAAAAACAGACTATGGCCAGATTTGGGTTGCCAACTGTAGTTTGCCAGTTCCTAGATTAGAACATTGACACTGGGCTGGGCCTGGTGGTTCACACCTGTTATCCCAGCACTTTGGGAGGCTGAGGTGGGTGCATCGCCTGAGTTCAGGAGTTCAAGACGAGCCTGGCCAATGTGGTGAAACCCTATCTCTACTTAAAAATACAAAAAGTTAGCTGGGCATGGTGGTGGGTGCCTGTAATCCCAGCTACTCGGGAGGCTGAGGCAGGAGAATCACTTGAACCTGGGAGATAGAGGTTGCAGTGAGCTGAGATAGTGCTATTACACTCCAGCCTGGACAACAAGAGTGAAATTCTGTCTTAAAAAAAAAAATTGAGATTATATAGGTCCTACATGTAAATAAATAAAATGGGTTTGTAGGTTATTCTTTGATAAAGAATAGCAAGGGTCTGGGAGAATAACGAGGAATATGTATTAATCGATGAAGGACTGACTCCAGATACTTGCAACATAAATAAGGGGTACAAAATAGTTTTATCCCCTCCTTAACATTTATCCTTAGGCTAATTGTTGGCCCATTGTTTGTTTTGTTATGTAGCCTCAGATTTTCTCAAATGCTGTCATAAATTAGAAGATTATCTTCAGCTATTACAAAGAAAAACCGAAATCAAATGCACCCAATTAAGCATTATAGTCACTCACCATGATTTACTCAATTAAGTGTAACCTTCGCATGTTTTATCATTACAGAGTATATACAGTTTGGGATCATTGTAATTTTTACTATGTCTATGGTCACATCCCTCTCAGCTACTGGGTATGTTTTTACTGATTTGCCTGACAAGTTCAAACATGAGAATTTATGAGAATTGAAACAGAGATTTTTGGACCTGCTTCCACAAGTTAGAAAAATAAAAGACTGTCAAATATTTGTAATGGTAAAATATCCAAAGCTGCATTTCATTTGTTGTTGAAATTCTATTTTAGTAAAACCTGTGAAATAATAAAGAGAACAAAAAAAGAAAATCAGCTGCCAAGAGCTGTTTCTTGTGCTGTCTCTAGCTGGCCTCTTCAGTCTCTTTCTACACATACACTGAATTCCCCTAAAGGAGGATTTTCAACAGTCTGGGTGACTGGATAGTTATCCACTCTAGCTGCACATTATGAACACCTTGTGTTGGGGTAAAACACTGTCTAGTAGAGAATTTTAACCCAGGCAGTCTTTAGCAGCTTGTAACAGGCAACTTTTGATTGGTTTTCTTCGGTTCCTACGCTCCACTCTCATTCCCATCAATCTGTGTGACCTCTATTCTTTATAAGCTTGCTTGGGTAGCAGTCATTTTAGGTGCCACCTGAAAACACTTGTCCCTGATATCATTTTTGATTTCTTCATTTTACCCTCAGCTTGCCTTTCCACTATGTAGGCAAATACCTGAGATTGCCTGCTTGAACCTAATTTAAAGAACAAGTATCGGCCGGGTGTGGTGGCTTATGTCTGTAATCCCAGCACTTCGGGAGGCTGAGGCGGGTGGGTCACCTGAGGTCAGGAGTTCAAAACCAGCCTGGCCAACATGGTGAAACCCCGTCTCTACTACAAATACAAAAATTAGCCAGGCGTGGTGGCAGGTGCCTGTAATCCCAATTACTCAGGAGGCTGAGGCAGGAAAATTGCTTGAACCCAGGAGGTGGAGATTGCAGTGAGCTGAGATCATGCCACTGCACTCCAGCCTGAGGGGCAGAGCAAGATTCCACCTCAAAAAAAAAAAAAAAAAGAAAGAAAAGAAAAGAAAAGAAAGAAAGAAAAAATATTAGGGTGTTCATCTTTGTTTCTGTCCAATGCTGAAAAAATGTAATAGAAATCGCATATATTCATGTAAGTGAAACACAGAAAGTTTAGTGAGCCAAGAGGAAAAATAGAAAAGAGTGGACTGATGTAGTAAAAGATATAGTAGCTTTAGCAGCAGGTAGATTGCTGAGGATGGAGGAGGTGAGGGGCATTCAGCAGTGCAGTAGTGTCATAGCTCTGGAGAAAGAACTACAAAAGCAAGTGCAAATGGAATACTTGAGAACCCAGATAAACCGGAGTAGTAACTACTGTGAGTTATGGTAGAGAACCTGATTCCTCGTTCAACGATTCCTGGTGCTTGATGAGAGGAACGAACTCAGAGTTGGGAGGGAATGTGGCGATCTCGGCTGTGCCTGGCACTTCTGAAGTCATTGATTATGCACAGGGTAGAGAACTGAGGAATAGTGAGTTAGTCCAGATGTCTGGGGATGAAGGACTTTCCAGTACCTTGTTCTATATCCAGTGCCAAGGATGTGGAGTTGTGGATGGCAACCAAACGAGACAAAGGAATGGAATGTATCACCATAAGAAATTTGATACTATTTATAATCCTTATAAGGAACCAAATAACAACATTGGCAGAAAACACTGATGAAAGGGCTGTCCTGGACTCTCCTTTTATCAGCATATTACTCCTTTGAAGGTTAGCTTTCTATCTCCATTCCTGTTTTGCTGCAACACTGTTTTATTCCAGATATGACCTCTATATGTTCAACCAGATGTAAGACTTACTCTAGATAAGAACAATAACCTTGTTACTCCAAGAGGTATTCTTCTTTTAGAATTATGTTTCCTTCGAGCTACATAAGCATCTCATCAATGACTTTGTGCACCATTAAGAGACTTTTTAACAGAGCCCATGAGTTCACTATTTAAATCAGTAAATTCCAAGTGACCATCTCTGATAACCTAAACTACCTCGCTAGTCCCAGTGTCCATTTTGGACCATGTGCTAACATTACTCTGCAAAAGAGAATCCCTGATGGTAGGGCTAGAAAAAGTTCAAGGTCTGAAATAGAGTTCACTTTTTGAAATTGAAAACTAAAGAAAGAAATTCCGTGACTGGGCCAAAGACCAATGTATATCTGTGTTTGATCCACACAAGAAGCAAAGTCTTCAGACTCCCCAAGTCTTTAATTATGACTCTGTTTCTGCAAGAGGTGGCTAGAAAGCCAAATTCATGATTTAACATATACATTTCTTTGAGAAATATTTAAATAAGTTTGTCCAGATGCATGGGTAACAGCTAAATAGTCCATTTATAAAGTTAAGCCAGGGATATTTTGAATGCATAATGTCACTTGAGAGGACAAAGGCGGTTTTTTGTTTTGAATATAGAAGCTTCTTTGCTTGTCTTGCCATTGGATTCACTTTGAATCACAAATCGTGTTTTGTGGCTGTTATTCCAGAGGTGTATTTGTGTTTGTGGAGCCCAGCTCTTGCTCTTGGGTGAGCACAGCTACAGGAGAGCTGGGATGATCCAGTGCCTTGTTCAGGACCTTGACCCAGCTTTCCCCACAATGGCTGTGACTCACCTTCTCTTTGCCACGGTGTCAGTTTTCATTACCTTGACATTTCTCACGCTTTGATGTGTGATACGAAATGGTAGCCTTTGGCAATAGATGGGGAAATGAGGCTTCACAGGGACATGGAGCACTATGCCAAAGGAAAGGTGTGGAGAATGGATGTGACAAGGTTATTTAGATTGCCTTCTTAAGGAGTTTCAACTCAGCTGAATATAATGATTCTACCAGTTTCTGTATCCGCTTGCTTGTTATAGGGGTATCTGTGTATCCCCTTGAGAATTTGTCATGGATGCTTTTGACTTCACTGTCTACATGAAAAGTACTGCCTAGAAAGGAAACAAAGTAACCAGTCACAAAGGAAAACTTCATGAACACCAGTAATTTCCATTTCAATTGCTAAGACCTAACAATTACAATGGTGCCCTTTGGTTTACATGTTGCTATTGCTGCTTCTTTTTTCACAGGTTTTACTTTGTTTTGTTTAGTAAAAAGTCCTTATGCCCTAATTGAGTTAAAGAACTCTTTTTGTCTCTCTGTTGTGTATAGTCAAATAATAATAAAAATATTCAGATGCTTCTTTGGATTTTTTTCCCCTAAAGACGTAATGAAAAGAACATGGGCTGGAGCACAGAGGTTATAACCAGAAATTTAATACAAGCTTCCAGAAGGGCATATGAACCCAGTTTTGATCTAGAATGAGATTGCTATCTAGTGGGATGCAGTGTGAGTGTGGGATGTTAGCAGTAAGCTGTTTCAGGCAGGTGGGGAATGACAGCGTGATTTCTAGTGATGGATTCATTTGGTATCAGGAGTCTGTTCAGCCAGTAGCTGGAAGAGCACTGTGTGTATGTGTGTGTGTGCGTGCACACTTATAATTGCCTGAAATCTGACTTCTGTTCCTGTGTTCGTTTTCTATTGCTGCATTACAAATTACCACAAGCTTAGGAACTTAAAACAATACAAATGTATTACCTCAGACTTTCCAGGGATCAGGAGTTAACTGGATCCTTTGCTTAGTTCCATCAGGCTGAAATCAAGGTGTTCACTGGAGCTGTTGTCTCATCTGAGATTTTTTTTAAACTTATTTCAAACTCATATTGTTGATAGCAGAATTCAGTTTCTTACAGTTGTAGTAATGAGATCCTCAGCTCCTAAATGCTACCTTACCACTTTTCATAGATAGTTCACCTGCAATAGCAGTTTGCTTTTTTGCTTCTGGCCAGCAGGAGTATATCGCTGATGCTTCACTCTTTATAAAGGCTTCACCTAACCAGATCAGGCCCCCAGGGCAATTTACCCCTTGATTAGCTTAAGGCTAACTGATTGAGGGCCTTAATTACATTTGCAAAGTCTCTTCACCTTGCCATAGTCTGTTGACCAAACGCAAACTACAGGTTCTAATCCGCACTCAAGGCTGTAACACCAGGGGCCAAAGATCATGGGGCAATCATACGATTCCACCTCTCATGGTCTCCATTACTCTGCATAATGGATCCTACTCATTGCCAGCTCCAGCAGCCTCTTCTCAGATCTCTCTTTCTATATGGACCTCTGCTAACTATTCCCCCAATCAATCCTTCTTAAAGTTTTCTAATGTTGCTCTCTCCTAATTTTCCTACCAGAGAGGTAGTGTATGGTTAGAGAAAGCACATAATATTTGAGGCCAAACAGAACCTAGTCTTAATCCTAGCTCTGCTTCTCATCAGGAATCATCTACAAGAAGCTTGCTGCTGCTGTTTGAATGATGCTGCCAGGAATTAGCAAATGCAAAGGAGTTTCCTCCTCCTCTATTTCCCAATTTCATTCTTCCTTTAGTACCTTCCATTGGCAGACCCTAAAGAGAGAGTCTGTTTGGTAAGAGTGTCTGGGAAATACAGATTGCAGGCTCCAGACCCAGCATCCTGAACAACATGTAGAAAGTGGGCATGGAGTTGAGAGATAATAGGTAAGTAATGGGCACAGTTATTTACCATTTGTAAGCAACAGCCGAAAGAAAACAGGCACATTCCTCAACCCTGGACTCAACACAAACAGGCCCAGTACAAACACATCCCACCATATATCTCTTAACTTCCTGAGCCCAGTACAAACACATTTCTCAACTCAGAGACTACCATATATCTCAACTTTAGAAAAACACCACCTGGAAAGTCTCCGATAAGGACACAGCCGTTCGTGGTTTTACTGAAAGCGTGGGAACCAATAGAAAACTGCTAAATGTATAACTTAAAATGTTAACCAATTGTAGTGCTGTAACCAAAAGAATTCCCTTGTTCCTCTGTAACTTTACGTATCCTATTTACATCGGGCTATAAAAGGCAAGCACTCGCATTGTTCGGGGCCCTCTTGTATGCTGTTGAATGGAGGGACCAAGTTCGAACTTGCAGTAAAAGATCCTTGCCGCTTGGCTTTGACTCTGGACTCTGGTGGTCTTCTTTGGGGAACAAACGGTCTGGGCATTACACAGCAACACAGTTGAGTAAATACATCTGAGGCCCAGTTGGGGATAAGAAACATTCCCTTTGGGTACAAGTTAGCTTCAAGTCACAAATATAGATTATTCTTTCCTTCCAAGGTATCTCTCTCTCTTCCCCTCAGACCTATTTGGCCAGTTAACAGAGCAAGTACCTCTTTTAGGGGCCTGCTGGGCACCATCCCAAAAGCATGGAAATAAAGGAAAATTCTAAGTTTCTTCAATGGAAATTTTAGGCACCTAGCTACCCCTGAGAAGTAAATGAACCACTTGATAAACAAGAAGGTAATAGTAGCTTAAAACAATAGCCAAGGAAGTTAGAGTCATGAGAATATTTAGTTCCCTGTAGAAACTAAAGATAACATCTTAACGTATGTCCCTAGGTTGTTTTTCAGAAACCCAGACCCCCACTAAATGGATTCAATGGCCCATAGACCTCAGGGAAGGAGGATCTGAGGACTGAACTCTGACTGCTGTTCTTTGTTTTAAATTTCTTCCTGAGGGACTTGGAGGAGGTCACATCCAGGAGCCAGAGCTAACAGTCCTTTCTGCTGATCCCAAATTTTTAGACAAAGCTTTATCTCCTTAACCAATCACAAATCAGAAAAATCGTTGAATCCACCTATGACCTGTAGGTACCCCACTTTGAGATGTCTCACCTTTTCAGGTCAATCCAATGTTATAGCTTCTATGTATTGATTTATGACTCTACCTGTAACTTTTGCATCCTTGCCTTTAAAAACCCTTACCTGTGAGCCAATGGGGAGTTCAGGTCTTAAGCATGAGCTACCCAACTCTTCTTGCTTGACGCCCTGCCGTAAGTGCCCTACTTTCTCTAGCTTCAATCTCAATGTCAGTGTTTGCTGCTTCAGGTGTGCAGATCCAAGTTAGGTTTGGTAACAACAATGACTTTCCACTTGGCATTGCATTCATTCAGCACACAGACTGTGGCCTCCTGGGTCCCACTTAGAGAGTTTCAGCCCTTGATCTTTCCCAGGATCACTCACTAAACTGTTTCTGGAAGTTCTGCCCTCCAGGACTCTGCAGTGTCTCTGCCTTCCTTACATCCCCACTCATCTTGTACTTTGAACTGCAGAGGCTTGCATGCAGCAGGCATTGCAATAGGGATTGCAGTAGAAGAAGAAATGGTTCTGGCGCAGCTGCCATCCAATGAGACTGCTTCTGAGGTTGCCCATTACCTGTGTGGCCATGTGATATCCTGACCCACTTTAAACCACCAGCAAGCAAAACTGAAAGAGATCAGCTTTCCAAGGGTTAATCCACTTGTACATTATTCTACTCCTTTTCATTGTGCCTTTTATTGCTCTGGGTTATTGTAAAGGTGCAGAGATTAATTAGCAGATTTAAAACCTTGAAAGAGTCATTACATAATTTTAGTCATCAGCAAACCTTGGGAAAACTTAAAAAATGAAGGCACTAAATCATTTTAATTGGAAATTTAACTGGGTGCCTTTATAGAATAGTTTATTGCTCGTCTTCTTAACAGACAGTTGCCTTAATGTGTCCTTAGACACTGGAGTTCATAGCTGGGATGCTCCTTGGGAGATCTTGTTCTTGTCTTGCAGTGAGGAAGTGGGAATTGCCTGTGGCAACCAGTATCATTAAGTACAGATAGACCCTGCTTTAAGAAATCCTAGTATCTGGAAACTAGAATATGCAAATAAAGTATATTAGGGGTTTACTCATGTTACAAAAAGCGTTTACCTTTTAACAAACAAAATAATTCAAGATTCTACAATAGTGCTCTTTTTTATGTTATTATAGAATAATTTAATTAGTAAGGATTATTTTTGTGTCAGTTATTCCAGGGACATGTCCTCTGGATTCTAGGAAATCCTGTCACATCCGCAGATCACCATCTTCACAGGGCTGCCGATTGTGAGCAGACTGATGAATCAAGTTATGGACTGAATTGCCTCTCAGCTGCATGGGCCCACTGCTCTCCCATCAGTACCGGGCTGCCCTTCTCCTCCCCAGCTTGCTCTGCACTTCCTCAAGGGTGATATAGGAAATGGGTAATCTCTGAGGCTCCATTATTTGCTCTTAAGGGACACAGGTCCCTTGAAAAAGAAAACCATGAAAGTTAGGAAAAGAAGATAATCTATGAACAAAATTTAAAAAGTAAATGATGGTTTTAGCACAAGCTCGATGATTGCTGTTTTTTATTTGATGTTTATGCTTTCCCAAAGTGCATAAGATCAAGGTAACCAAATCCTTCTGAATCCCTTGATGGGTGAGAGACAGATCTCTTGGAGTTAAATTTGGCTTCTGAGAGGTAATCTGAGTCATCCTCTCCCTCCCACCACCAGCACCCCACATTCATTCAGATTTCACCAAATTTGCTAAACATTAGAGGGCAGTTCAAATTTCCACGTTGTCCCGTACATAGTACATATTG
>NW_012109141.1:1955836-1962752 GCF_000951045.1 Mandrillus leucophaeus
AGCTTCAATCTCAATGTCAGTGTTTGCTGCTTCAGGTGTGCAGATCCAAGTTAGGTTTGGTAACAACAATGACTTTCCACTTGGCATTGCATTCATTCAGCACACAGACTGTGGCCTCCTGGGTCCCACTTAGAGAGTTTCAGCCCTTGATCTTTCCCAGGATCACTCACTAAACTGTTTCTGGAAGTTCTGCCCTCCAGGACTCTGCAGTGTCTCTGCCTTCCTTACATCCCCACTCATCTTGTACTTTGAACTGCAGAGGCTTGCATGCAGCAGGCATTGCAATAGGGATTGCAGTAGAAGAAGAAATGGTTCTGGCGCAGCTGCCATCCAATGAGACTGCTTCTGAGGTTGCCCATTACCTGTGTGGCCATGTGATATCCTGACCCACTTTAAACCACCAGCAAGCAAAACTGAAAGAGATCAGCTTTCCAAGGGTTAATCCACTTGTACATTATTCTACTCCTTTTCATTGTGCCTTTTATTGCTCTGGGTTATTGTAAAGGTGCAGAGATTAATTAGCAGATTTAAAACCTTGAAAGAGTCATTACATAATTTTAGTCATCAGCAAACCTTGGGAAAACTTAAAAAATGAAGGCACTAAATCATTTTAATTGGAAATTTAACTGGGTGCCTTTATAGAATAGTTTATTGCTCGTCTTCTTAACAGACAGTTGCCTTAATGTGTCCTTAGACACTGGAGTTCATAGCTGGGATGCTCCTTGGGAGATCTTGTTCTTGTCTTGCAGTGAGGAAGTGGGAATTGCCTGTGGCAACCAGTATCATTAAGTACAGATAGACCCTGCTTTAAGAAATCCTAGTATCTGGAAACTAGAATATGCAAATAAAGTATATTAGGGGTTTACTCATGTTACAAAAAGCGTTTACCTTTTAACAAACAAAATAATTCAAGATTCTACAATAGTGCTCTTTTTTATGTTATTATAGAATAATTTAATTAGTAAGGATTATTTTTGTGTCAGTTATTCCAGGGACATGTCCTCTGGATTCTAGGAAATCCTGTCACATCCGCAGATCACCATCTTCACAGGGCTGCCGATTGTGAGCAGACTGATGAATCAAGTTATGGACTGAATTGCCTCTCAGCTGCATGGGCCCACTGCTCTCCCATCAGTACCGGGCTGCCCTTCTCCTCCCCAGCTTGCTCTGCACTTCCTCAAGGGTGATATAGGAAATGGGTAATCTCTGAGGCTCCATTATTTGCTCTTAAGGGACACAGGTCCCTTGAAAAAGAAAACCATGAAAGTTAGGAAAAGAAGATAATCTATGAACAAAATTTAAAAAGTAAATGATGGTTTTAGCACAAGCTCGATGATTGCTGTTTTTTATTTGATGTTTATGCTTTCCCAAAGTGCATAAGATCAAGGTAACCAAACCCTTCTGAATCCCTTGATGGGTGAGAGACAGATCTCTTGGAGTTAAATTTGGCTTCTGAGAGGTAATCTGAGTCATCCTCTCCCTCCCACCACCAGCACCCCACATTCATTCAGATTTCACCAAATTTGCTAAACATTAGAGGGCAGTTCAAATTTCCACGTTGTCCCGTACATAGTACATATTGTTGTAAATTGCTGTGTCTGCATATGGTTCTTTCTTCTGTCTGTTGCCAAGATACCTGTCTAGACTGCGGAGAGGCTGTAGGGACAGGGCACAGGCAGGGACTGCACAGGCAGTTAGAACAAAAGTCAGATGACTGCGTTTAGCTTGTGCCTGTTGCTCCCCATTTTCCAGCTCTTCTGGGCACGCCTTTCTTCCCATTTCAGTCGCTGAGCCCGTGTGTGGGTGCATGTGCGTTTTAGTTTCTGTTTGTCCCTATTAGTATGTGATTTAATCATATAAAATGATTTACATTACTTCCTTTTTCTTTTTTTCCAAACAGTAAAAAAGGACTGAGTAAGACACAGACCCTGGAGTTGCACTTCATTGTTTGTTGTGCTTTAGATAACAGCACTTGTATTCCTAAGAAAAATCCTTTGAAATATACCCTTTGAGGAAAAGTCACACTAGTTTGAGAAAAGAACCATGTTTATAACAACACAGTCATATATAAGCGAGGATATTTTCTTCTCTGTACAATTATTGTTTATCATGTTCTTAAATTTAATTGTATTAATGACAATTATAGAAAAATAATTCCTAACCCCTTTGAAAGTTTAAAAATACTCAAAATTATTTAAGACACCAATGCCCAGAGAAAATCACTGGCCATTAATTATAATTTTCTTTGTTTCTAACCATTCTTTTTCACCCCCTTTCTCAGTATGAACCCAATTCTTTTGGCCTTGGGATTGTGCTTGAATTCAGGAGTGGGTATAGTTCTGTATCTAATATAGGCACAATCCCAAACCTTAATCTGCACCAGCATCCACTGAGGTGCCGCTTGTTCCCATCTGGTCTTCATATATCAGTTCACAGGAACACAGGTCATTGCTGCCTTCTCCTGAATACAAACTCCAAAGAAGCTTCTGTTCTGCCACAATCTGAGTGACCAACATCCATAAGAAATACCTTGCTCTCCCCCATAATATGTTGGGGACAGATGGTGTGGCTATGCTGAGTCCCTTTCAGGCATTGGACACCCAGTGCAAATATTTCTTCCAATGCTGGCCCCTGCAAAACCATGTATGTTGCATTTCAGCCATCACCCTTTAGCATCTCTGCCTTCTAATTAGACTGAACTCTTCCTTTTGATGACCTTTCCTACTTAGAGGAAGCCATGCCTTCTCATGTCTCCTTAGAATTAAGTAATTTTCTCTAACATTTTATTTTGAAAAATTTCAAACATATAGAAAAGTACATTGAGTTGTACAGTGAACACATATATACCTACCACTTAGATCCCACAATTGTTAATATGTTGTAATACATGTCTTATCTTGTGTCTATCAATATATTCATCCATCTATACATCTACTAATCCATCGTTTTGGGGTAACATTTAAAGAGAGTTGCAGATATAACTACCCTCATGGTAGACAGTGCTGAGATGAGCCTTACCTCCTGATATTCTCGCTCTTGTGTTGCCCACTCCTACATTGTATCAAAGTTGTGTATGTGATCAGTAGAATATGGAAGAAATGATGGCATGTGAATTCTAAGCCTAGATTAAAAAGGCACTAAAGCTTCCTTTTTCCAATATTGCTTTGGTTGCTCACTCTGGGGAAAGCTAGCTCTCATGTCACAAGAAGCCCTATGGAGAAACCCTCATGACAAGGAACCGAGGCCTCCTGCCAACAGCCATGTAAGTGAGTTGGGAAGAGAATGCTCCAATCCCCGTTGACTTTTCAGGTGACCACTGCTACTGCTACCACCTTGACTGCCACTTCCTCAAAGAACCTGAGCTAGAACCAACCAGCTGATACAAAATTCTTCCCCTATACAAACTGTGATATAAAAAATGTTTATTATTATTATTATTATTATTATTATTATTATTATTTTTGAGATGGAGTCTTGCTCAGCAGCCAAGGCTGGAGTGCAGTGGCATAATCTCTGCTCACTGCAACCACCATCTCCCGGGTTCAAGCGATTCTCCTGTCTCAGCCTCCTGAGTAGCTGGGATTACAGGTACCCGCTATCATGCCAGGCTAATTTTTGTATTTTAGTAGAGACAGGGTTTCACCATGTTGGCTAGGCTGATCTTGAACTCCTGACCTCAGGTGATCCGCCCGCCTTGGCCTCCCAAAGTGCTGGGATTACAGGCATGAGCCACCGTGCCCGGCCAAAAATGTTTATTACTTTAAGGTAGCACATTTTGGGATAATTTGTTACAGAGCAATAGATAACTAATATAGCATTTCACCTTAAATATTTTTAGCATAAATAGAATTAACAACAATTCAATATGTATTTCTTGTTTTCTTTGGAGGTTAATTTTACATAGAATAAAATGCACAAATCTTAAGCCATTCAACGCACTTTGACTAATACATATAGTAAGCAACTCAGATCCCTCTATCATCAACCCTAGACATTTTCCATACAACATTTCCTAGTCAATTTCTGCCCCATCTCATAGATGACATTTATTTTGAATTTTACCGTCACAAATTAGTTTTGTCTGTTCCAGAAATTTATGTAAATTGAATCGTATAACTTGTACTATTTTTGCGTGGCTCCCTTCATTCACTGTACGGTTTGTGAGATTTGTCCATGTACTTGTGTTTATTAGAGCTTTGCTCATTTTTACGGCTGAGGAGTTTTCCATTGTATGACTATACGCAACTTGTTTATATACCGTTGAAAGATTTTTCGGTTGGTTTCAGTTTGAACCCTTATAAAGAAACTGGCAGCTGGGCGTGGTGGCTCACGCCTGTAATCCCAGCACTTTTGGAGGCTGAGTCGGGTGGATCACGAGGTCAGGAGATCAAGCCCATCCTGGTCAACATGGTGAAACCCCGTCTCTACTAAAAATACAAAAATTAGCTAGGTGTGGTGGCACATGCCTGTAATCCCAGCTACTCGGGAGGCTGAGGCAGGAGAATCACTTGAATCAGGAACTCGGAGCTTACAGTGAGCTGAAATCGCGCCACTGCACTCCAGCCTGGCTACAGAGCGAGACTCCATCTCAAAAAATAAATAAATAAATAAATAAATAAATAAAATTTAAAAAAGGAAACTGGCATACACCAATTTTGTGTGAGTGTTTCTGTAGAAATATGTTTTTATTTTTCTAGATTAAAGATGTAGAAGTGACATTGCTGAGTCATATGACAGTTATACATGCAAATGTATAAGAAACTGCCTCATCTTTTGCCAAAGTGTCTACCATTTTACACTCCCATTCATAATGTGTGAGAGTCCTGGTGACACCACATTCTTATCAATACTTGGTATTGTTAGTCTTTAATTTTAGCCATTACAATGAGTATGTGACATTTGTCTTCTGTTTCATGTTTCAAAACTTATTTAGAGGTGTTAGTTTCCCTTTTGACTACACAATACTGCTTCTTTTCCCTAATTCACATTGTTTTTTATAAATTCACATGTAGGTTTTACCATAGTCTGATTTACTTTTAAGTTACATATTAAGATTTACTTTTAATTTTAAGTTGAATTCATCTTGAATTCAAAAGTGATCCATTTAGTTTCTAGTTTTGCTTACTTTCAACTTGAGAGGGACTTGTCACCTTGTTTCAAACAAAACACCATTTCCAAGACAGTGAGCATGTTTACAAACATGTCCTTTCACATCACCTCCTTTTCCTTGGACAGAATATCAGATCGCTGAGTTATCTAGGTAAACACAAGACATCCTCAAGCATGAACATGTTTGCACGTGTAATCCCCTTTAGAGAACTGTTCCCAGCAGTAGATATGCACAGCCTTTATTTCATGTTCCACTGTTTTGAAAAAAATAATAAAAGAAAGAAAACCGTATTTATCATGCTCATGTCTGATGGAAGAACATTTTTTCAGGTTTTCTCATTTTCCTTCACTCTTATTAAAATGAGTCTTGGAGGTCTACAGTGCCAGTATGCACACTTACCAAAACACTTCTTTTGCCTCTCCTACACATCCTTACCTGTTAAGGCATAATGCAGATGACAATTTTCTGTACCATCGTTCCTCCTTCTAGATTGCTTTCTGGGGGGATTTTCTCTTCCATGTTTCTTACATTTGATGCACATTTCTCTCAGCTTTTGATGTTATTTATTAATTTGTGTAAGACTTCTTAGGCATGTTGCCTAGAAACTGAGGGGAGCTCCTAAAGGGGACTTTCTCCAAGGTTTTTAATTCCTCTTTAGCACCTCTAGATTATATAAATTTCATGATAAGGGCTATGTCATACTCCTATTTTTATTAGATTTCCTAACACATAGGAGATTGCAAAAAATATGGTTACATTTGTTTGGACTTAACTGAGTAACTTTTTCTTGTTATTTATTTTTGAGACAGGGTCTCACTGTGTTGCCGAGGCTATCCTCAAAGTCCTAGGCTGAAGGAATCCTCCCACCACAGCCTCCTGAGTAGCTGGGGCTACACGCACACGCCACTGTGCTGGTTTGATTTTTATGGACAGTGAATATCTTTTAAAAGCCATATAGCAGCAGATTCCTCACCCATTACTGTCCCCATGCTCCCCAGCATTCTCACTGTGACAATTGTGCAGCTGCAGGGAGGGCACCAGCTTCCAGATCTCAACTTAAATACCTTGCACAGCTTCGTGCTTCTGTTTCTCACAAGCTGTAGTACCCAAGTTTAGAGTTTTGAATTCCATACTGTTTTTAGAATTTCAATGTGTAAGTTTTGCATTATTAGATTTAACTCATTATATTGTTATTAATGAAGTTAATTTATTACATTTAATTCAACATTCTGAACATGGTTACTATACAGAAACTATGGAAGTATAGTTCATAGAAGGAACATGGGCAGATGGCCGTCATGGCTATGCATGTGAGAAGTTGGGGGACAAGCTCAGTAGAGGTAAGTTTCCCAGATTACAGAGAGGGGAAATTGTAAGCACGGAAAAATGTAGAAACCGGATGCTGCCGGGAAGAATATGAGCTCAGTGTTGGTAATAGTTGATGTTGCTCTGTGGTTTTCAACCACAGCTGCTCATTGACTTTACCTGAGGAACTTTTAAAAAATCCTGAGGCTGATATCGGGAGCAAGATGGCCGAACAGGAAGAGCCCAGTCTCCAACTCCCAGCGCGAGCGACACAGAAGACCGGTGATTTCTGCATTTTCAACTGAGGTACTGGGTTCATCTCACTAGGGAGTGCTGGACAATCGGTGCTGGTCAGCTGCTGCAGCCCGACCAGCGAGAGCTGAAGCAGGGCAAGGCATCGCCTCTCCTGGGAAGCGCAAGGGGGAAGGGAATCCCTTTTCCTAGCCAGGGGAACTGAGACACACAACACCTGGAAAATCAGGTAACTCCCACCCCAATACT
>NW_012109141.1:1971087-1986419 GCF_000951045.1 Mandrillus leucophaeus
ATATATATATATATATATAAAAATCCTGAGGCCTAGATTAAGGCTACAGATAGTCTGTATAGCATCTTTGTATGACTACACACAAGCACACACACATACAGACACATACACACGTATCATGAGAAGGTGCACTCCTGGGTACAAGGTTTGGTCAGCAGGAACACTTTTGTACGAATTAGAAAAAAGCATTCCTTCTTCTGCGCAAATTGAGCCCAGTCCAAAAGTACAGGCTGGACTTCAGGCCCAAGTTGCCTCTATGGTTGAGAATCTTTGTACAGTGAACAGCGTATATGTCTGTGGAAGCTCTGTCAGGTCCCTGTCCAGACCAGATGATGCTTTATTTCTGGGATGTGGAACCTGGGAAACTGCTACAAAAATTCTCCCCAGGTGATGAAGATGCGAATGAAGAATGACGAGCTCTTACATAGACACAAGGCGAAGAAGCTTGCAGTACTTCATTCATTCTCTATGTATTCGTTTAGCAGGTATTTATTGCGTATTTAACACATGTATTTTCAGGAACCTCATAAGTTGATCCGCTTTTCTGCAGTGGTGGGACTTCTTTGGAAAGTTTGTGTAAAAATATCTATACTCATTTTGGAGGCAGAGAGAAGGTACCACACAACCTCTGAAAAGTAAAGTAACTTCTCCTTACACACGGAACACTGCAGCACTGTTCTCTAGTGAACTGTAACCAACTTCTGGCTCTGCTGGGTGTTTCCTTTCAAGGTCACCCTGAAGCCGTAGCTATAAAAGGACTGACATAATGAGGAACATATGTCCAGGGAAAAGCATTTTATCCCTCCACCCCCATCTAGATTTAAGACCTTAGCACTGAAATTACCTGACTATCCGCAGAAGGATTAAACTTCACAGTGACAGACTTAGAGAGCGAGAGAGAAAGAGACATTCTTTTGGCCTCAGAGTTTATTATAGAGTTTATGCCATTCCAGAATGAGTGCCAACATTTAGGGGAGTAGTTTACTTTATTCTACAGTCTCTGATGGAAAAAGGTCCCCATTACCACCTCAGTGGAGTGCCTGATGGATTACAGTAGCAATAAATAACACGTTAAACAGTGATAGGTTTGCATTCATTTTATGACAAAAAAAGTAATATTGTTTCATAAATATTAGACACACTCCCAAAATCTGGAGATAACCACTGTTTACAGTTTAGTATTTTAAAAAATTAAATTAGTATATCATCATATAGGACATGCATTTTGTAATCTATTTTAAGACAATATTATGAGTGTTATACTCCCTTACTTAAATGCGCTTTAAAAACATGGTATTCAGTTGCTAAACGCTACAACATTATTAAGATTCCAAATACACACACGGCCAAGTTATTATCCAAAAACCGGAAATATTATCTCTGTCATGAGTGTAGGAATCCCCTTTTCCACTACCTTCATCATTCTGGGAATTGTATTTTACCCTTTACAATGTTTGAAGCGATAATGTACTTCATGTTTTTATAATGTTTATTTCTTATTACTAGTAAGACATATTTTATAGGTTTATTGCTTTTGGTTATCCTATGAATTACTGAAAATATACATTGTAATTTTAAATTTTTTAGTAATTTTATTATTGATTTATAAGAGCTCTCTTTTATCATATATTACAGATTTCTAGTTTGTCTTTTAAATTTACTTATGTATTCCTCAGGTAGAAGAAATATTATTTAATGTTTTAAAATCTATTACAATTTTCCTTTGTGATTTTCACATTTTGAGTTTACAGTTAGAAATTGATTCCTTGCTTTTATAGCAGAGATTCATCTGAATTTCTTTACCAGTTCATTTGCATGTATTTTTTATTTTAACTACATAACTCATTCTAGAATCTATTTTGATCAATGGTATGTGATACAGCTATAGTTTTATTATTTTTAACTTTTAATTTCATTGTAATTTATTAATCTGTCCTTTTCTACTTCATGACATATTATCCTTGTCTTAAATTATTGCCTTATTAGAATAGGCTGTTTCAGAACTTTCTGTGCTGTCTCATTTATCTGTCTTTTAAATCTGATGTCAGATTTTATTGTTCATTAGGTTAAACTCAGTTCTTTTTCTTTTAAGTATTTCTTTGTCTATATTTTATTTATATATATATAAGCATAATTTTGTTAAATCCATCCCCTCTTCCCACCCCATAATTTATATTCTAATATTGATCCTCGCTCTTCTAGAATATTAAAAATATAAATATTTCAAATTAATTTCATTATATTAATAAGCACATGAACAAAAAGAGAACGTACCTCCATTATAATTTTGAATGGAAATCTAAGATTCTTTACAGAAGAAGTGAAAACTGAATATCCATGACTTCTGCTCTTGGCAAAGGTGGAGTGACAAGAGCTGCATTCCACTCTTGCTTGGCACAACTGGAAAAGTGGACAAAGCATGAAATATGTTTAGAAATGTATAGGAAAGACTGAGCATATTAAATAGAGACAGAGAAGATGTTTAAAAGCCCCAGATTGAACTTCTATAGATGAAAAATTTAAATAATAACAGATTATGTACTTCCAAAAAATGTATTAGTGAACTTAAAGACATGCAGTAGAAACTACCCAAAATGAAACACACTGAGAAAAATATTGGGAAAAAAAACGCAGAACATCAGTTAGCTGTGGAACAATGTCAAAGAGCCTAATAAATGTGTAATTGAAGTCCCTGAAGGAACAAAGGAACTGAAAAGTGTTTAAAAATATGAGAATATTTTCAAATTTGTCAAAAAACTAGAAACCTATAGAGAGTTCTGTGATTCTTCTAGCAAATTATCCAAATGGTAAGTGATTTTGGGAACCTACTGAACTTGCAGCTTATGTCAGAAGTGAGAGGCACAGAATGGTTAGGTAATTTCCCCAAGGTCACACAGCCAGTAATTTGTGGAGCTGGCATTGGAAGCCCCATTTGTCCAACTCTAGATCTAGGAATCTGAAATAATACTATACAGTGTGAATTACATCAACATATTTCCTTGTACAAAAATATTCTTTTTTTTCCAGCCAATTCTTTATAATGTGTATTTTTCTATTAGTATACTTTTAGATTTGATTTACTGGTATATTATGTAGAACTTCTACATTGGGATATGAGATTGGTACACAGTTTTCTTTTATTGTGCTTTCTAACTGGTTTATTAGGCTAGCTTGAGTAAATTAATTGAAAAAGCTTCGGTGCTTTTTTTGCTCTGGGTAAATTTATACATGATGGAAATTCTTTGGTGCATGACTGTTTAAAAGTAATGTCTCATTAAAACACCTATTGCCTTCAGTCTTTTCTAGAGGTGGATTTTCTTATCTGTTTTTAAAAATGATAACATTTTCAATATTTTTCCAGGTAACTGGTTTCATTCAGAATACCTACCTCTTTTGAGTAATTTTAACATTTTATGTATGTGTGTGTGTATTTTCTATGTGTGTGTTTGTAAGCTTGTGGATATATTTCTACTTAAATACATTCATAGACAGTGTGTGGATATATTTCTATCTATGTATATATGCATATAATCTTTTCACATTTTTCAAATTTATTTTTGTTAAACTGTAATTGCACATAGTATTCCTTAATTTGTTTTAATTTTTCTTGTGTCATATTTATGTTTGAAGGATTACATTTATACATTTATTTTCCTCCAGACTTGTCAGGAGTTTATATGTATTAATGTTTTTATTTTCACTAAAAATTTAGGATGACACCAATAGGAAATTTTGCATGAGGGACTAATTTTCCCTTTACTTTACATTGGAATGAGATGTCAAATTGCCTCACTTTTTATTATTATTATTATTATGAGATAGAGTCTCTCTCTGTTGCCCAGGCTGGAGTGCAATGGAGTGATCTTGGCTCACTGCAACCTCTGCCTCCCAGGTTCAAGTGATGCTCCTGCATCAGCCTCCTGAGTAGTTGGGATTACAGGCATGTGCCACCATGCCAGCCTCATTTTTGTATTTTTAGTAGAGATGGAGTTTCTCCATGTTGGCCAGGCTGGTCGTGAACTCCTGACTTCAGATGATTCATCTGCCTCAGCCTCCCAAAGTGCTGGCATTACAGGCATGAGCCACTGCATCTGGCTGCTTCACTTATCACTTATTGATTGTAAACACCACTAGCTCAGTATTATTTAACCCTTTTTCTGATTGTATTTACATTCCTTTATTGGTTGTTTGCTGACTCCTTGGTACTACATAAGAAAAGGACCCAGGGGCCCTGATGTTCAATCAAGTTCTGGTCCTGTGTTCCAGGTGTCTTAAGGTAATAAGAAAAACTCAGGAGGGCTCTTTATTTTAAGTATCTCTCTTATTTAAAAGGGATATGGTAGAATACAACATTTCTGTCTAATACAGGCTGAGTTTATTTTACTTTCAGAGGTACTCCAGCACCCTCAAAGGACTATGGTTACAGTAAAACATATCTTGTCACTGGCAATGAGAAATAACTTTTAGATATATTGAAAATTGTTTTCTGCATTTCAATACATCAATTTTTGCCTTTATCCCGGTCTCTTTTTTGCTAGTCTTTGGATTGATATTCAGTATCACATCTTGAGGTGGAATGCTTTTTTCCTTTGGAATGAATATCTCTGACTCATGGTAGCTCCCAACAAAGTAATGATTCTCTGAGATCTTCTATTAAAGAATTGTGGCTGGAAGTGGGTTCAACAAAAGGAAACAAGAAATACTTTTGGCAGAAGACCCATCATCTTCTCTTTCAGCTATGGCTGGCCTAGCTATGAGGAGCCACCATCACAAGAGTTAATAAGGAGTCCAGCAGGGTCGTTTATAGAGATATTGACAAATATCTCACTTATTTTACTTCTCCATCCCCTTCAAGTTAGATGTAACCATACTGACTTTGACCAGTGAAATGTGTTCAGAAGTTGCAGTGTTGTTTTTCTGTTCTGGGAAAGATATTCGACATTTCAGTACTCTTCTGAAAGATTGTTAACTCCCATGTCAAGATACCGACTCTTCCCTCCTGGGTAATTGAGTGATAACAATGGTCAGAGCTCCTTTGCCGACTCATGTTGAAAATGTAATGTTAATAATAAACAAACATTTACTCTGGATATTTTGGAGTCAGTTGTGACTGCAGCTTATTCTAGCCTATCCTGACTAAGATAATGTGCAGTCATTTAAGAATTTAAACTTAAGTACATATGAATAATTTCCTGAACTTCCTCGATTTAAGTAATGAGGGGTTTTTCAATGTTATTATATTCTTTACGTTTTAATTATTTTCTTAGCAAGATCATAAGACTTGTCAAGTCTTATTTTACATGACAGGATAAGAGTATGGACTTCAGAGCCAGTCTGCCTGATTTTAAATCCCAGATCTGCTATTCACTAGCTGTGTAAGTCATAGAGTCACTCCATTCCTCATTTTTCTCATCTGTAAAATGGAGAGGACAATTTCACTCAAACCATGGGGTTGTTGTAAGGATTAAATGAATCCATACACATAAAATACTGTGACCAGTAAGTGTCATAGAGAAGGAACTCACCAAATGTTTGCTATTATTATATCTTTTTATCCACCCACAGTCCTTAACCGAGCTTCTTGCACACATTTTGTTCAAATTTTTGATTTAGCAAATGTGTCCTGCCTCTGAGTAACTTTAGGTGAATTAAATGTGATTAACTGAATACACACACAAACACACACACACACACACATATAAATATATATATAGGTTGTGTAAAAGCAGTTGCGGTTTTTGCCATTACTTTTCATCTTTACATATACATAATATGTAAACATAGAGAGTGTGCAAGAGTTCCCTGGAAGTTTCAGACAATACTCTGAAACTTAAGTTTTCTAAAGTAGTTCTTAAAGACTGAGCAAGATCTTCTGGAAGATTATAGGGAGGCAGCAGGGATGAAGAGAGGGAGCAGAATGAAGGTTGAGACATTTCAATTATTCTCTCATTGGCTTCCTATTTGGTGTCTGAATGCCAGACTTTGCAGATGCTTCTTGGACATTAGACATGACCCAGATCTCAAAATTTTCTGTTTGACTTCTTCCTCGTTTGACTTGTACACAGCACTCTCGAGCTTAGTGTTCTGTGGCAGACTCAACATTTCTATTTGGATATGCTATGTCAAAGGCATCTAAACCCATTATATTCAAATTTGTTATTAAAATCTCCCTGCCAAATGCACTCTTAACCTCATTTTCTTCATCTTACTCAGTGGCACTAGCATTCATCTAGATCACAAGGCAGGAGTGAGGAATCATCTACATGCCTTCCCTTTCTCTTACTCCTCATACCCCAATTCATTAGCCATTTGGTTCAAATTCACTTCCAACTACCCCTTGAGTCTATTTTCCTTCATATTCACTGCTAACTGCTAACATGTTTGCCGCATGAGGCCATCATCTCTCTAGGGCAACATTCTAACCTTTCACTCTGCCTATGTGCCCCCAGCCAGAGCTTGCTCTGTAGTGCTCTCCACCTGGAGTGGAATGCCTGTATAGATATAGAGTCTCCATCATTCTGTCGTATCTCCTATTATAATCTTCAAAGGCTTCTCTTGTTCTCAGGGTGAACCATAAAGTCTTTAGTGTAGTCATCAGGCACTGTGTTGTCTTGTTACTGACTGACTCTGTAGTTTCATCTTGTCATCCTGTCTCCTTTACCTCCCAGTTTTTGTTGTTGTTGTTGTTGTCGTCGTTTTAGTTTCTGAACTTGCCATCCTTCAGGAATCAGATATAACATCCCTTTCTGTGGGAACCCTCCCTGACTTATCCGGCTATACCCCATTAATAATTTCAATCGTCAGTATTTACTTTATGATGAGACATTTGGTGCCTTTAGTTATGCCTGCAATATTTGATCCAAAACCAGAAAAAAAAGTAGAGAAAGTATTGTTTCCCTGGTTACATGTGTTTCTCTGCTATGTTCACATTGAAACCAAAGGATAATGTGAAAAGGTTGCTTATTTTCAATGTGTTACCCAACTTTAACTGGATATCTCTGAATCTCATTCTAAGGGCTTCCTTCCTTTGCGATCATTCCATCATGACAGCATCTTTTACACACCCCTTCCCTGTTCTGCGCTCTTGTCCCCGGGGAGATAAGATAGCAGCAGCTCCTCGATTTTGTTGTCGTAGGAGGATGCGTGAGATCTGTTAGATTTTTTTCAGAGAAAATTGTTTGCAAAAGAGAATTTTTTTTCTTAACATTGGCCACTGTGTGACATAACTTTGTGTTTATATCCTTTTTCTGTCTTTTCAAGTATGCCTTCTCACAAGTACAAGCTGACTTGGTAGAGGTGAAAGTAGAGATGGGAATGTAAAAGGTAAGAAAAGGTCAGAGGAGAAAGAAAAAAAATCTCCTCCTGTTATACACTTACTTATTAAAACAGATTTTAATCTGTTTATTTGAAAATAGTCTGCCTTCCCCAGTAGACTAGAGGGCAGGGACCTTCTCTACTTTCCTCATCATTGTATGTTTCATAGATAGCACAGTGCTGGACAATAAGATGCTTTTGTTGAGGGGCTTAATAACTATGGAACGATGTTTCCATACAACTAAAGTATTGACTATGACCCACATTGAACTTCCAGTACTGCTTGCTCCTCTTTTAAATCATCTTTCTTAATAACCAGTATTCAAAACTTTGAAAAGAATCCATGTTGTATATTTTATTAATTTTAATTTATGACTCATAGCTGTCAGGACATACTGAGAACAGTATTATTTGTTTGTTTTTATTGATTTAGATTTTAACTCACATTTATAATCAGTGGTGAATGAAAGATTTTCTTTTCCCCGAATTGTATGTGTTTCTCTGATATGTTGGCCCATATATAGACAAATGTGGTCATTTTTTATTATGATTTTCAGGCACTTGTATATGAGGACACATTGTGTGTTATAGTTTTGAGAAATAACATATTAGGAAACAAAATGTACAGCTTTGTCTATTTGGCACCTAGTATCTGGTGACTGACACTTTAATAGGAAATTCTGGCAGAGCTTACCCTAGATCATGGGACATTTGTCACCTGCTTAGATCTAACATCTAATACATTACTTCACAATGTAGATATTTACCTGAATGCACATCAGTGGGCAGGGCTCTAAAAGTTGTATTTTGTTTTTTGTTTCTTATTTTTACTTGGTACCTTCTGCTATTGCACAATGGCAAAAATGAGTCCAGGCACAGCCATAAATTTTTTTCATGCTCTTCTTGGATTCACAGGACATGAGAAAGATGTAATTGGGTGTAGGTTTGCAATTGTATTTTTTTGCCACAGAATCTTTTTTTCTCTATATTTGACTTGATTAAGTCTGGCTAAAATAAAATCAAAAAATTAGGAAGAGTAAAAAAATAAAAATCAATATTAATATAAATTATCTTGGTTGGGCAAGGCTGATATTTGTTTAATTCTAATTTATTGCTCTTTTTCTGTATATTTGAAAATGACAATAGTACCTGATTATTAATTTTAACACAAAAAATACTTCTGTGCTATAAATAATTGTTATTTTTAATAAGAAAAGGTAAAACTGATGCTGTCATTCTAATCTCAGTGCTTTCAGCAGAATTGTCTGTTGTCTTTTAATTAAATAACAAAAAAATCTTTTTATATTGAGCAACAGCAAAATTAGATGTTCTTTCAAGCCTTTGGGTGAGTATTACTGGCAGCTTAAATTTTTTTGTTATCAATTTTTCTTTTAACTCTTTTCATTCATTTAATAAATATTTAGGTATACAGGGACTATACTTAATAAAGCATTGATTGTTGTGTGTTTATTAAAGAAAATATATAAATCATATTTTTGAAGTTGCAATTCAACTTTTAGTATATTTAAGAGATGTTAGTAGTAAAGAGAAATTAAAAACCAAATAACAAATTATATCTTATTTTTTAATAGAAAGCAAATATTGCCAGTAATCTCAATATCCATAAATAATTACTGTTAATACCTTTGTGTACACAAAATACACAAAGTACACAAAGTGTGCATGTGTACTTTGTGTACATTCTACCAAACACACAGACGTGCATAAACACACTCACAAAGCCTCACAAACAGTATCCATACTATGTAATTTGCATTTATACTTAAATTTGTATGATTCGTAATCTTTAAATAAATTCTTCTACATAGAAAAAAAATTAGTGTGAAAAAATTCTATGATGTAGATATGCCATAATTAATTTTACTAATTACCTACTCTTTGAAATTTGGAACATCTTTGAGGTACTATTATCAACAGTAATGAATCAAGGTATTTTGCACATACAGTATGTCAAGCCTCTATTTTTAAAGAAAGACTACCTCTCTTCCAACATTTAGAAGGCTCTGGGGATTTTTGACAGGAGGAGAGCTTACTTGTCAGAAGAGACTAATATCTCTGGGAAGAAAATATGTCCCAAGGAATAAAAGGAGTGAAGCTGACCATCTTGGTCTAGTTAGGGACCAATATTTGAGAAAAAATGTCAAGAGAACTAGGAGTAAATTCAGTTCTTTGGATTCAAAAATTTCCCTTAGTGCATCTCGTGGACTCTAGGTGGAACTCTAAGGAGAAAGATGTTGGCACAAAATGCAGGCTTGATTTACACTAAATCTCACTGAGACCTTGGGCAAGCAACACTGTTGGGTATCCAATATCCAAGGGGACAGAGAGTAACTAGGAGGAGAAAGACATTCCCTGAATTCTTTTGGGAACGTATCATTGCTACAGGGAAAGGAAGGCTCCAGAGCCTGAAATTACCTTTGCAAGAATTATGACAGTGAGAGAAATCTGACATAGAAAAATTATGACAGTGAAAGAAATCTCATCTAACTGACTCCATTTTGCTTCTAACCTCCAAGCTGCTCTTGTTTATTCCCGGGCAAAGGCCAAACTAACCATGGGAAAAAATTAGTTTATAGTTTAACTTTAAAACAAAAATGATAACAATCCCTTCCTGAAACTAACCTCCATCTTGCTTAGAGGCTGAAAATGACATTTTAAAACTGACAAATTCGCCACAAGTTTAGATTTATGGCTCCGGAGTCAGTTAGCCAGAGGTCACAAGGTTCATAATCTCCCAATTGCTCCAATACATATCATCACTATGGTAAAACCTAAGATTGGTGTTTAAGGTATTTTTCAGACCCTGTATTCTGATGGACAAGCCAGTTGATGCCAGCTGAACTGGTAACCCATACCAAGAGACTCATTCAGCTGGTCTTGTGATCCCACCCAGTACTCCTGGAACTGACTCAGTACAAGGAGACAGCTTTGACCTCCTATGGTTTCATCCCTGACCAAACCAATTAACATTCACAACAAATTATCCTTGAAAAACCCTAGCTTCTGAATTTTCAAGGAGGCTGATTTGAGTAATAAATTTCCAACCTTCCACTTGGCAAGCCCATCAATTATTACACTCTTTCTCTACTGCAATACCACTGTCTCCGTGAAGCAGCTCTACCTGTGCAACAAACAAGAAGACCCTGTCCTGTCGGGTGATTACAAGCCCATAGGGCAGCATTGGTGCTCATCCTCCTCAGCGTATCAGCAGCACCTGGGAGATGGCAGCCATGTCCAGAAACATGGCAGCTTATTGGCAGTATATGGAATCCTGACAAGTCTAGTCTCCCTTCACATCCTCAGAGAGCCACGCACTTAGAAACAAACGTAACTCAAGAGGTAAGATCAGGAGAGGAAGAGTATAACCTTTCCCAAGTGGTAGTAAATACAATTTTAGAGCAATATTTTGAAATTGTAAAGCGTATTGAAAATATATATTTATGGTTTCAAGAATAATTATAAAATGACCAACTGGTTCTGACTTTCCAGATTGAGACAGGACATTATTTGTATCGTAAGGCTTCTTGTGTTATCTCTCTCGTTTCAACTTCCAGCGTTAACCACAGCTGTGAATTAGTATCATTTTCCTGCTCTTTTCTACAGATTTTAATACCTATGTAGGTATTCCTGAGGAATATACTGCTTGGGTTTGCTTTAGCTTTACTTGTTTTAAAATCTTTTACTATATGCATTATTTTGAGATATGCTTTTTTGTTCAACATTATTTCAAATGTATGGGTCAATATTTTTTTTAAATTATACTATAAGTTCTGGGGTACATGTGCAGAACATGGAAGTTTGTTATATAGGTATACACATGCCATGGTGGTTTGCTGCACCCATCAACCCATCATCTACATTTAGTATTTCTCCTAATGCTTTCCCTCCCCCCAGGCCTCCACCCCCCAACAGGCCTCAGTGTGTGATGCCCCCTGCCTCCGCTGTGTCCAGGTGTTCTCATTGTTCAACTCCTACTTATGAGTGGCAACATGCGGTGTTTGGTTTTCTGTTCTTGTGTTAGTTTGCTGAGAATGATGGTTTCTAGCTTCATCCATGTCCCTGCAAAGGACATGAACTCAAGAAACTATCATCAGGGGGAACAGGCAACCTACAGAATGGGAGAAAATTTTACAATCTATCCATCTCACAAAGGGTTAATGTTCAGAATCTACAAAGAACTTAAACAAATTTACAAGAAAAAAACAACCCCACCAAAAAGTGGGCAAAGGATGTGAACAGACACTTCTCGAAAGAAGACAATTATGCAGTCAACAAACATATGAAAAATGCTCATCATCAATGGTCATTAGAGAAATGCAAATCAAAACCACAATGAGCTACCATCTCACGCCAGTCAGAATGGCGATCGTTAAAATGTCAGGAAACAACAGATGCTGAAGAGAATGTGGAGAAATGGAAACACTTTTACACTATAGTTCAACCATTGTAGAAACCAGTGTGGCAATTCTTCAAGGATCTGGAACTAGAAATACCATTTGACCCAGGAATCCGAATACTAGGTATATACCCAAAGGATTATAAAACATTCTATTATAAGGAAACATGCACTTGTATGTTTATTGCGACACTGTTCACAATAGCAAAGACTTGGAACCAACCCAAATGCCCATCAGTGATAAACTGGATAAAGAAAATGTGGCACTTATGCACCATGGAATACTATGCAGTCATAAAAAGGGTGATTATCTTTTAAAGGTTAACCCGCATTGATGCATGTACTAGCAACCCATTCTTTTTCTATGTTTTCTATTGAATAAATATTTATTTTACTTATTATTCTACTGACAGTGGACATAGTAAGTAATTATTTCAGGTTTTTTGTTCTTGCAGACATTGTTCTTATGGCCATTCTTGTAGGTGTCACTGTTACGCATATCACAAGATTTTTTCTGTAAGGTATATACCTATGATGCGCAATATATTTTCTAAGGAATACAGGTATGAGCAGATAATCTGGCCCTTATAGCATGCAAAATGTTCAAATTCAGTGGGTAATGTCAAAATGTTTTCTAGAATTGTCATAGTACTTTGTATACTTATCAGTAGTGTATGAGTTTTCTCATTTCTCTACATTTTTGCTGAAGCTAGACTGTTGATTTCTTAATTTTTGCCAGTCTGGTAGGTGTAGAGTGATTCTCATTGCGGTGTTTTTGCTAAGAATGATTATTCTTTTTAAATTAAGGTAAATTTTTAAAATATATTTAAGAACCACATGCATTTCCCTTTCTGTGAGATGCTTTTCTCTCTTTTTCTCTATCGAGCTGTTATATTTTTCTTACATATTCACAGGTATTCCATATACATTCAATTATAACTGTTGCAAAGACCTTCTTTCTGCATTTTTACTCCTTCATTTGCTTTCTGATGAACAGAGTTCTTAATTTTACTCTACTAGCATTTATCAATACTTTTCTTAGGCCAGGAGGTGGTTCATGCCTGTAATCCTTGCATTTTGGGAAGCCAAGGTGGGTGGATCACTTGAGTTCAGGAGTTCGAGAGCAGCCTGGCAACATAGTGAGACTGTCTCTCTGATATATATATACACACTCACATATATATCTCACATATATATATCACATATATATTTTTCATATATATATATGAAAAAATAGCTGGGCCTGTTGGCACATACCTACTGTCTCAGCCATGGTCGTGCCACTACACTCCAGCCTGGGTGACACAGTGAGACCCTGTTTCAATAAAAACATATATGTATATGTGTGTGTTTATGTATATATGTGTACATATATATTGTTTTTCCTTAATGGTTTGTACCTTTCCTTTTGTGTTTTAAGAAATCTTTCTCTATCTGTAGGTAATAATAGATCCTCTAAAATTTTTTGGTTTCCAATTCACCTTAAATTGCATTTTGTATACAGTGCAATGCAGGAGCACAATTTTACTTTTTTCCATATGAATTGCAAATGTTAACACTTCAATAATTTAATAGTTAATTTTATGTTCAAAAATCTGGAATATCTGCTCTGATAGAAATCTAGTTTCCAAATATGTAAAATTTGTTTTGGAACTTTCTAATTTGTTCTATTGGTCTTTTGTCTTTACCCATAAAAATACTGCATTAATTTGACTTTTTGAATTTCTATTGCTGTTTGGATTGGAATTGCATTGAATCCATGTATTATGTTGGGGAAAACTGATATCATTGTATCATTAATGATTTCTATAGATGGGCATCTATCTTTACATACAAATATATTTTGGTATTTTAAAATGTTTTTTAGATTTATGTTTTTTCCATGAAAAAATGGCATATTTTTTAAAACTTATGCCTATGTTTTAAATATATATATGTGTGTGTGAATGTGTGAGTGCACATATATAGATATGTGTATATATATGTGTATGTGTGTATATAAATATATATATTCTCACATACACACATATCAGTAATATAATTGACTATTGCCTATGTTTTAAATACATATATGTGTAGGTGGATGTGTGAGTGTATATCTATAGATGCATATATATATGCATATGTGTGTATATATCTGTATATACAGATATATATGTATGTATATATACATGTGTATATATATTCTCACACACACATATATCAGTAATATAATTGACCACTGCTGGTAGCATGCAGAAATGCAATAAATTATTAATTAACCATGAATGCAGTAACTTCACAAAATTCATTTATAAATTTTCGTAAGTTATCTCTGAATTATTTTGAATTTTCTGTTTAGATTACCATATTACTTTCAAACAACAACTACTTCATTTCTACTTGTCAATATCCTTTCTTTTTTGTTTTTCTTTTTCTTTACTGCATTACTAGGACATTTAATATAATATTGATTAGAAGAAGTACAGTGGGCATTACCTACATTGTTTCTGTAGCTTTGTTTGTTTCTTTGTATTTGTGAATCCTCTTTGATTGTGAAAATTCTCTCCCATCTAATTTTCAAGAATTTGGTTTAAGTAGATGTTAAATTTTATGAAAAGTTTATTTTTGTCACACCACTTCGGATTACTACATATTTATTCTCCTTTAATCTATTAATATAGTGAATCAGTTCCTTCAGTTTTCACATATTAAATTATCCCTGGATTTGTGCAGTTAACCCAAGTTGGTAATTATGCATTATCTTCAAGATTTCAGTATTCCCCATAGGATTTTTGCAGTGTTGTTCATGAGTATGATAAGCCTGTAATTTCTTTTGCTTTGCCCTTTGCACTTGTTTTTGCTTTAAAACCTATTCTAGCCTCATCAGTGAAAGAAGGAGTATTTTCTTTTTCTATCTCCTTTAAGAATACAGGGAAAATTGGGCCACGTTCGGTAGCTCACGCCTGTAATCCCAGCACTTTGGGAGGCTAAGGTGGGCAGATCCCCTGAGGTCAGGAGTTTGAGACCAGTCTGGCCAACATGGTGAAACCCTGTCTCTACTAAAAATACAAAAAAGTAGCCGAATGTGTTGGCACAAGCCTGTAATCCCAGCTACTCGGGCGGCTGAGGCAGGAAAACTGCTTGAACCCAGCAGGTGGAGGTTACAGTGAGCCAAGATCGTGCCACTGAACTCCAGCTTGGGCAATGGAGTGAGAATCGGTCTCAAAAAAATAAAAAATAAAAAATAAAAAAAAATAGGTGAAGTTGGAGTTATATGTATTTTAAATGTTTGGTAAAATTTATCTTTGAAGGTATTTAGGCCTGAAATGTTTTTCAGGAAATATTTTAAATAATGATATAATTCTGAAAAGACAATTTTCTATTTCTTTGGAAGTAAATTTGTTTATGTTTTGTTTTTCTGATAATTTATTAGCTTCATTTAATTTTATAGATTACTTGGTGTGTTAAGTTATTCATAATATCCTTTAACTGTCTAGCATTGGCAATATCTGTTTCTTATGTATCATTTCTTATTCTACTGTTTTCGTGTATTCTCTTTTTCTTGATACATTTCAACAAGAATTCTTATCAATTTTCTTTTTTCTTTTTTTTTTTTTTT
>NW_012109141.1:1986729-1995446 GCF_000951045.1 Mandrillus leucophaeus
CAGGGGTTTTTAAAATTAAGTGTTGATTTTTCTCTGTTTCTTTCCTTCTACTTTCTTTGAATTTATTTTGAAGTAATTTTTTTATAACTTATTTGTATACTAGAGGCTTGGTTAATAAATTTTGAGTCTTCTTTTCTTTCTTAATTTAAGACTTTAAGGCTATATATTTTCTAAAGTACTGCTTTAATTACATACTACTAGTTTTTTATTTAATACAGTAATATATTAGACCTACTCATTCTATTTTCTTTATCACTAAGCACTCATATTGTATTCTCTTTGTTGATTTTATTCTGAGTATTTCTTCAGCTCTGTTTTTAGTTCACTAATTTCTCTTAATCTAATGAGTTTAATGTGCTTAATTTCTAGAAAATCTATTCTGTATCTCAGATCTGCTTTTTACTTATAGTTTCTTATTTTTTTGCTTGTATTTTCAAGTTTTGACATTGTATTTTTATATTAAACATCATATGTAAGGTTTTATAATCGACAATTCTTGTATTTGAAGTGTTTTGCTGTTTTCACTATTGTTTCTGCTGGTTCTCCCTCCTTGTGTTTTGTTTCACTGTGTGTTTTTGTATTTTTATTTTTACTGTAAATAGTTCATTTCCTTGGAATTTTATCTATCAAAATTCTTTAATGCCTAGATTGAAGTTCAATTTCCTGTATAGGATTTACATGTTCCAGTCTCCTGGGAAACTACCTACCTTGATTACTGTAAGTTGCCCACTAAAGAATTTTCAGACTACGTAACTAACATGAATTTGGACCCAAAACTCATAGGAAACAGGCTCAGGAAAGATTATTTACTTTTATTCTAAATGCCAACTTAGAGAAAGGCAATTTTCTTTATTGCACTTTTCTATTTGTTGCTGTTGCTGTTTATTTGTTATTCTTTTTTACAAAGCAGATTCAACTAGTTGCTGTTTGTTTGTTGTTCTTTTTTACACAGCAGATTCAACTAGTTTTTTTTTTCAAGGATATCTTGTTGTATTTCTCTATGTAGCAAATCCCTAGAAGTTGTTTTTTTTTTTTCTTGGTCAGTGCCCCATGCAACAGTCAAAGCAAAACTCAACATATTTAGGGTATTAAATAAATCCACAGGGTGAAATTCAGCTTTAACTCGAAGGTTCTTATTTTCATTTTGATTTTTGGTCTATGGATTCTTTCTGTAGCCGCTCAGCAATACATTTAAAAACATAATTTTTACAAAAATTTACTCACCGCCAGTGTATTAGTCATCTACCACTACCTAACAATCTTATCACAAACTCAGTGACTTAAAACAACACACGCTTATTAGCTCACAGTTTCCTGTGGTTGTGAGAATTAGCTCAACTGCTTTTTCTCCAAGCCCGAAGAGTGTCACCAGGGCCAGTTTTCAGATGGAGATGAATTGGGGAATGATCCACTTCTAAGCTCCTGTGGTCATTAGCAGGACTCAGGTCCTGAGGGCTTCAGTTTCTCGCTGGCTGCCTGCTAGAGGCTGTCCTCACTTCCTCACTGACTGTTGCCTGGTGACTGCCTTCAGTTCCTTGCTTCACTGCCCTCCCCAACTTCATCAAAGCCAACAAGGGAAAGAGTCTCCTAGCAAAGATATGATACAATCTTAGCACTGCCCTCCCCAACTTCATCAAAGCCAATGAGGGAAAGAGTCTCCTAGCAAACATATGATACAATCTTAGGTACCATGTTCACAGAAGTGACTTTTGCCATATTCGGTGGGTTAGAAGCAAGTCACAGATTCCGCCCACACTAAAGGTGAGGGGATGACACAAAGGTGAAAGTAAAGCAAGTGAGGATCAGAGGGGCCACCTTAGTGTCCGTTTGCCACAACTACTTTTTAACTGTCTCAGAAAATGTGTTCAGAGTACCTGAAACCACTTTCTTCTAGAACAAAAGCCAGCATGGGCACATTTGAAGAACTGCAAAATAACTGAGGGTGAGAGGTAAGATATGAAAGAAGCTGAAATTGTGGAATAAAGTGGGAGAAGCAGCAACTAATGATTCCCTATTAACCACATGCAAGACCTCTAGTTTGATTTGGTTTTAACCAAGGCAAATGCCAAGTGAAAATGCAGTGTAAATAAATGTATTGTTCAAAATGTGCCGCTCTCTTTAAAGAATTATTGTGCCAGCTTCCTTGTTTTCCTCCTTGAGCCTGATCCGTTGTTACAATCATGTAAGCCATGGTTTTTACAAGATTTTCAAATGGTCCATTTCCTCTGGGTTCCGAGAAAACCCTGCAAAGCCTCAGCTGCTCATTTCTCCCCTGTCACTTTTGCTCATGGGCAGAATTCTTTAGAACACATCAGACCCCTGCCAGCAATGGACACTGTATTTATACTGATAATTCAGGCTAAAACAGAAGGATGACCAACCCAATTCCCTTTGCCTCATGTGGATGATTTTAGCCAGGTCATTTATAGTGGTCAAAATAACCAAAATCACTATTTATCTTTGTGTATATTTACACAGCTTGAAAACAAAACTACCAAACCCAATAATTCCTTTGTCAATGGTTATACCCCTAGAGGCAAGCTTTCGACCTAGATTTTCACGGTGAGACATCCCTGGCAAATGACAAAGACAGTGACATTTACTTTGTGTCCTTCTATTTCCCTTTCCAACATCTCTGTACCTCATTTTGCTTTACTTCTGTGTCACTCATGCATTCCATCTGAAAAGTTTGAAGTCACTGGTCTTTTTGACTGCAGTTACTATTAGAACCTTAATTCCTGCCAAGGTGTTAGCTGAAAATAAATTAAAGTGTTGCTGCTTCCAGTAGCATTTGCATTTAGCCAACAATCAAAAATAAAGAATTATCAATTCAATAATTTTAAGTAATGTGACTTCATGGGAGAGGATGGGTTTACTTTCCTGAACTCCTCAAACTATAGAAATGCATTTTCTTATAAAACTAGTGCTAATAACAATAGCTACTAACTTTGGGGTGCTTATTGTCTGCTTGTCATCAAGCCAAACTCTGGATAGTGTATTTCAATAAACACCCCAGACAGAACAATGTGGTGGGCACTTTTATCATTTCATAGTTCAGGAAATTTAAGCTTAGAGAAGTTAAGTAACTTTCCCAAGGTCACATAGTAAGTGAAAGATCTAGATGGATATGGCTCCAAATCCCATCTCTTAGAACATACTATTCTATTGAAGACAGGTCATGTTTTACTATTGACAATCATATAGTAGAAAGTGTCCTTGTATGTCAGGATCCTGATCCAGATTTGTCTCTAATTACCTGCTTGAATTTAGCCAATTCCTTTATGCTTTTTCTGTCCCAGTGTTCAGAGAAGACTGAGCTAAATGAACCAGGAATTTCTTCTTTCATATGTAATCCCAGCATATACTGTTATAAATTACCTTTCATATTTCAGACACCAACTCTAAACTGTCAGGTTGCCCTATTAAATTTATGCACAGAAATGAGAAAGTGATCACAACCTTTTGAATTGAGAGCAAGATCAAAATTCCCCATTAAGGAGAGAATTTCTTTGGCTTCTGTGAAACATGCTGATTGCTATTATTGCCCATACATTTTGAGTTGTTTGGTTTCTTAACTGTTAATTGAAATGTAATTTCATCTGCATAATATAAGACTAGTATGGCAATTAACAGTCTTCTTACTAATTGCCACCCAATTAACCTGCTTTAGGTGTCTTGGTGTCAGTGCAGCATCTAAATATTATCTTCGCACCTTAGCTGATTTGTAGGGCTGTGATTACCTTTTATGGCTTATAAAATTTAAAATTAATTGCATTGCAGCTAGAGCTGTGGTTCAACCTTATATCTCAAAAAGGGTCCATTAGGTAATTATTTGATAACTAATTAAGTTTCAGCCATCTCACTAAATCAACTTAAAATGTTCCTCTTATAAAGTAGATTTAAAGGGTCACAAGAGACTTCTGAATGTTCAGCCTCAGAGTCAACCTTATGATTCAAATTGTCCCTTTATGGCTTTTCAGGAACACCTATCCATCATGGTTGAATTCCTTGTCCTAGGGTTAGAAACCTCTTATGCCCAATTTTAGAGGCAAAATGTTGACAAAGAAAAAGTGTCTTATTTTGAACTGGAATTAAAGACAACTTCAAGACCTGTTCCCACCCTAGACGTCATTTATGATCTGTCCTGGGCTGCATGTTCTTGCCCTCCCACACTTGTCTTCTTGCTGTGCTTTGCCAGAGAGGTCTGCAACAGAACAGCCAAGGCGTCAATCCATACCTCCTAGGGCGGGGTTTGGTTTGGTGGATTATAGATGATCTTAAAATTTCACTGAGTGAATCTCAGTTCTAAGCTTTTGAACCAGGGAGTTATCAGTTATCTCAGAGAATGCTGATAAATATTATCAAAAGAAGAACAAATCGTAAATCCTTTGTATTAGGAAAATCATTTTTAAAGATGAGATCAAAGAAAACAGTTTATTTTCAAATTCTAAAAAGTGAGGGGAATCACAGATGTAAACACAGCACATCAAGCTGAAGATGTCACAAATACAACTTAATATTCAAAACTCAAATAGTCCTCCTACTCTGAAACCTTTATCAAAATGGCTATTCATATTTCTAACCATTAGTAGATGGCCATTTGAGATCTATTTTCTTATGTAGAACTCTATAATTTTTCAATTATAGGAATGAAAAAATGCTCTGGGCCTTCTTCAGTGATTCATTGATTAATTGATTTAATACATATTCATTTAGTACTATTATATTTTAGACAATGTACTAAGCTTTGAAGATACAGTGCTGAGAAAAAGACATACTCCTGGAACTGAGGCTTTTGGGGAAATATTAGGAAACAGAGCCATTACATGAATGAGTGTCAGGATTATGAAAATAGAAGCATACTGTATTAGTGAGCCAGATAATGGGAGATGAGATTAGGCCTCACTGCTCCAGAGAGAAAGCTGCCTTGAGAAAATGACATCTAAGCTGAGTCTGGCAGAATGAGAAATAATGCATTAGATAGGACACTTGGTGGTGCTGGCAGGGTCTCTAGGATTGGCAAGGATGTTACAGGCAAAGGGAGCATCAAGCCAAAACTTTGGCACACAGAGAGACTGTGACACAGGAGGAGTATTTCAATGTGACCTCAGAGAAGACTACAAGGGAGAGAGGTGGGAGACTGATGTGGAGGCATAGCCAGGGCCTCATTATGCTGGGCTGTATAAGCCATGCTAGGGGTTATATGGGGTTAACCTTGCTAGGGGTTAACCATGCTAGCAGTTAACCCTCAAGTGTAAGGCAGCCACTGAAGGATTTTAATTTCATATGTGATGTGGTTACCATAAAAAAGGATGAGTTTGTGTCCTTTGTAGGGACATGGATGCAGCTGGAAACCATCATTCTTAGCAAACTATCACAAGAACAGAAAACCAAACACCGCATGTTCTCACTCATAGGTGGGAACTGAACAATGAGATCACTTGGACTCAGGAAGGGGAACATCACACACCGGGGCCTATCATGGGGAGAGGGGAGGGGAGAGGGATTGCATTGGGAGTTATACCTGATGTAAATGACGAGTTGATGGGTGCTGACGAGTTGATGGGTGCAGCACACCAACATGGCACAAGTATACATATGCAACAAACCTGCACGTTATGCACATGTACCCTAGAACTTAAAGTATAATAATAATAAATAAATTAAAAAAAAAAAAAAGAAGTGCATCTTGAAAGGATAGCCCTGACTAGAAAAGGAGAAAATATTAGAGACTCTTATGACTTTTCACTCCTATTCTCTGGTAATATTTTTATTTCAGAATCTCTGGCTTAGTGAGCTACCTCCAAGACATTAAAGGGAGGTAAAGATCATGCCGTGACTGTAGCTATGAAACTACAATCAGAGGAAATGGAGAGAATTTTTTCAGTTGTAGCTGAAAGAATAAATTATAATATCATAAATGTTAGCTTTGAAAAACTGAGGCAGTCTATAAAATTATAGGCTCCTATTACTCTTAGTGTAGTGCCACAAACTCCGGGAAAGTTCAGCTGGAAAAGAACAAAAGAGAGAAAACAATGCATTCTAATATTAATAATAGTATTCCATATTTATGTAGCAATTTATGATTTTCAAAACCTCTTCACCACAATTATTGGACATAATTATCATAACAACTTTTACACGTAGGTTGAATACGTATTTCTATTTCTGTTTGACAGACCAGTACATCTACCTTTTCTTTGGGGAGCCATTTTAACTATTTTAAGCTATGTGGCTGGCATAGAATTGACTCACTTTCCAGTCTCTGGAGTGGGGCCTAATTGATAGAAGCCAATCAACATCAGTGATTGGCTCAGGGACAAGATGATGATAAGCTAGATATTGCCAATAAAATGTAAAGATGTATTTCCTAAGGACTGTTTTGTTTGGGTTTTGGTTTTGAGAGAGATAGATTCTTTTTTACTTTAGGGACTACTGCAGGAGACTCTTTCTGTGAAGAGGTGTGAAAAAGAAATGTGAGTTTTTGAACTGTGTCAACCATTCTAATCAGCTCAAAAAAAGTTGCTGGAGCTGCAAGGAAATCAACATATGAAAATTGAAAGTGAAGTTGAAATTATGGAAGGCAGGATGGGAAGGAAACTTGATCTCTAGTGACATTGTTTGAAATGTTGATTGAATTTTGCCTGAAGCCTGGGTTACCTGAGGACTTTGCAGTTCTGTAAGCCAATAATTTTTTCTTATTGTTTAAGCCAGTTTGAATTGGATTTTCTATCACCTTCACCTGAAAGAGGCACAAGCAACAGACAGTAACCAAATATAACTTCAGCAAAGGGTGAATTCTTTCAGTTCAGTGCAAGCGACAGAAATAGCTATCATAACAATCAAGACAGAATTTTATTTTTCCTATCAAGTTCAAGAATTTTAGAGATAATCAATCCAGGTCTGGCATAATGCTCTCAGGGAAACAAGATCCTCTATGTTTTGCTCTGTCATGCAAAATTTCCATTCTCAAGATTACCTCATGGTCCAAGATGCTTGTTGGAGCTCCAGCCATTATTTCTACCTTACAAGAAATAGAAAAAGAGGAGGAAAAAAGAAGGCATGCCTTCGTTGTGAGGACACGTTTTGGAATTTATGCATCTCTCTTGTGTTTACACCCAAATGACTCAAACTTAATTGCACAGACCAACCTACATGCCTAAAAATGTATGAGAAATACAGATTTTATTCTGCTTGGCAACAAGGCAAACTAAAATTGGGGCCCTATTACTGTAGGAGAAGAGAACAAATAATAACAACTGGGTACAATTGGTACACGCAGAGACAGAAGAATATTTAAAGTTCATAGAATTGAGAGGAGAACCAGGCATGGAAAAAGGCAATTTTGGAAGGCTAGGAGGCAAAATCATAAGAATGGTCTTCTAGGGAGAATGCAATGGGATTCAACTGATAACTTTTATCCATGTCTCCCTGATCAGGAGTCAAAGCTCTGGGCAAGAGCAAGTAGGCTGAGCGTGGATCACATGCTGGCCCCATGGTTGTGCAGAGGTGGTGAGAGGAGGGATCTGCCTGTTGGGCTTCTAGGCACCTGGGTTTACCTTCCCACTATGACTACAGCCAGTGAGAGAGAGAGAATTCTCCAAAACAAATAGGACGCTACTATGTGAGGAATGAAGTTTGTAAAGTAAATTAATAATAATAATGGCAATAATGATACTGTGTTTTCCCCATGAAACACAGGTAGCTGGCGTCAAAACCAAGAATAAGACCCAGTTTTTGCAATAACCAGTTCAGTGCTGTTTCCAATTCACAACTCTTTCTGAACTCTGTATCACTCGTAAAGTGAGCTAAAATACTATTATTCCTGCTGCTGCTGCTGCCACTTTAATAGGCATTTTCTCATCTTAATTTTTGTATTTGTTTCTCTTACCACAGCCCTAGGCTCTAGATAATATGTATAGCAGTATTCTTCAGATAAGGAGGCCGAGGAAAAATTATGACTTGTAGCAGGACTTGAGCACAGACTTTTAAAATTTCTATTTCAGTGCTTATTCTACTGGGACAACGGTTCTAAACTGAGGGTGATTTTCCCACTGCCATTCCCTCTCAACCCACTAGAAATGTTTGGCCATCTTGGAGACATTTTGGTTGTTACAGTTGGTTGGAAGGTGCTACTGGCATTTAGTGGGTGGAGCCAACAGATGCCGCTAAACAATGTACAGTGTATAGGACAGGACAGTTTTCCACAATAAAATGCAAATAAGACCAAAGGAGAAACCCTGTATTAGGGCAACGGAAGGAAGGTAGAATATTTATTTTCTAGTAACTTTTAGCACAGAGTCTAGCCCAGTTCTCTTTTGTGGGTAAAGAGCATAGATTAGCAAGCGTATGACTCCATAATACAGAGCTGCAGCCCAGTTTTGAAGCCTTTTATCTTTTAGAGGGTGTTGTGGACACCCAGAGCAGTCCCATTGTATCAGTGTGGATTAGTGTGAAAGCCCCATCGTATCAGTGTGGATCAGTGTGGAAGCCCCATCGTATCAGTGTGGATCAGTGTGGAAGCCCCATTGTATCAGTGTGGATCAGTGTGGAAGCCCCATTGTATCAGTGTGGATCAGTGTGGAAGCCCCATTGTATCAGTGTGGGGTCAGTATGGAAGCACCATTGTATCAGTGTGGATTAGTGTGGAAGCCCCATTGTATCAGTGTGGGGTCTGTGTGGAAGCCCCATTGTATCAGTGTGGATTAGTGTGGAAG
>NW_012109141.1:1995529-2007251 GCF_000951045.1 Mandrillus leucophaeus
TCGGTGTGGAAGCCCCATTGTATCAGTGTGGTGTTGGTGTGGAAGCCCCATTGTATCAGTGTGGGGTCGGTGTGGAAACCCCATTGTATCAGTGTGGGGGCAGTGTGGAAGCCCCATTGTATCAGTGTGAATTAATGTGGAAGCCCCATTGTATCAGTGTGAATTAGTGTGGAAGCCTCATTGTATCAGTGTGGGGTCAGTGTGGAAGCCCCATTGTATCAGTGTGGAGTAGTGTGGAAGCCCCATTGTATCAGTTTGGAATCATGCTTTTTCCATTTCCCATGACCCTGTAACATAGTGGGTAAGAGAACAGGCTTTGGGATCAAACTTGGATTTGGGTGCCAGCTCTGACATTGACTAGCCATGTGGCATTGGACTAGTACTGGACTCAACTGTAAAATGGGAATGACAATATTTGCCTACCGTAGAAGTGCCATAAAGAGATTAAATTAAATACAGCCTTCAAAACGGTTGACACATAGCAAGTGCTTAGTAAAAGTTAGATATTTTTGTTATTTAGTAAACTTGCTTTGGCCTATTTAGGAAAACATAAAATTAGACATTGGTTTGACACTGTATCCCCAAATATATTAATGTCAATTCATATCAGGTCATTTTCTCTCTGGTCTCTGTATTTCTCTGCCTCATCCCTACCAGGTATATAACAAAGAAATATTGCAATGTTGTTTTACTGTTATGAGAGGAGTTTTTCATGTTTTTTTGTCTTTTACTTTTAAAATGTATTTCTGGGCTGATAAACTTTTTTGAAATTTCTGAGGAGCACCCAAGTATCATGAATGAAACCAGACAAGACTCTAATGTCCATTCGTTTGCCTCCTATGAAAGTGGGTTAATGGACGTTTCAGTGTCACCAACCACAAATTCCCCCTTAAACCAGAGAATAGGGCTTGTTGCTTTCAAGGTTTCTTATTTATCTCTTCACATACTCTTTGATGATCTCACCTTAAATTGTTTTCGACTTTAAACAAAGGTAAAAAGGTAGGTGAATATATCAACACTTAAATGGTACGGGCACTTTAGGCGTATTCCTGAACCTGAAGGCTCATGTTTCAGACAGGACTTCGTATGTGTGGGAACAGCCCTCTCATAGAATGGGCATCACAGAAATTTGGGTAATACATAGGAAAGAATAGAGAAGGAAGACCTAAGAGAGTTTTAAAGTACAGTTGGCATTTAATATAAGTCTTGGTAAATAAGATGATATTTTATGCAGTGAAGATTTCAAAAGTCACTATAGACAGATGAGATTCCCAAATGTAAAGACAGTCTGAGGTAATGGCAGGAGTTAAGGTATTCAGCAAGATACAGCTTCGCAGAGTGGGTTGACAATCACAGGGCAGATGAGAAAGAAACAGGAGAAAAGAGCAAGAGGTAGGAGGGAATGAAAAAAAAAGCCTTGTCCAAGAGAAGTATCATACATCATTTTGATTCAAATGGCCTGGACTGCCTGTGTACACTCATTTTGCATTCTGACACTCAGTATGCTGCTCACAACTTGAGTGTAGGGCTTGGGACTGGAGAGAAAACAAAGAGTGGGCAGAGTGTATCCCATAGAGTGTGTCCCATAGATGATGGCTATGCCTCCTGACTCTGCACCTGAGCAGCCTCAGTCTTCATGATAAAAATACATTGATTTATCTAATGAAAAATAATGTGATTTAAAAGGATTCATTAATATATGCACTATTCACAAACAAATGTTTATTGAGTTTTGGGTTTTTTTTTCTTTTCTTTTTGTTTGACAGAGTTTTGCTCTTGTTGCCTAGGCTGGAGTGCAATGGCATGATCCCAGCTCACTGCATCCTCTGCTTCCCAGGTTCAGGCGATTCTCCTGCCTCAGCCTCCCAAGTAGCTGGGATTACAGGCATGCAACACCACACCCAGCTAATTTTGTATTTTCAGTAGAGACGGGATTTCTCCATGTTGGTCAGGCTGGTCTCAAACTCCCAACCTCAGGTGATCCACTCGCCTAGGCCTCCCAAAGTGCTGAGATTATAGGAATTGAGCATTTTATTGTAGGCACTAGGTGCTGAGGACAGAAGAGTGGGTGAAAGATATATTTCCTGCCTTCATACAGCTCACTGTCAAGTGCACAACACACACACACACACATGCACACACACACACACCTTAAGGATGAATGTCATGGATAAGTGTTTTGAAAGGTAAGTACAAGGTCCTATGGACTTGTATTAATTTTGTATTGCTGTATAACTAGTTACCACAAATTTATCATCTTAAAGCAACACCCTTTTATTAGCTCACTGTTTTGTAGGTGACAAATCTGGGTGTGGCATGACTAGATTCTTTGCTCAGGGTCTCATAACATGGCTAAATCAAGGCATTGCTAAGCTGCATTCTCATCTGGAGTTTGAGGTACTTTTCCAAGCTCACGTGTTTATAGCAGCACTCAGTGTCTTGTAGCTGGAGGAATAAGGTCCTCATTTCTTTGCTGACTGTCAATGAGGTGGTGGCTCTCAGCCCACATTCCATGCCATATGGGGCCTCTCCACCTCCAAATCCAGCAGTGGATGATCTCTCATTTTAAATGTCCCACATCCTTCAAATCTCTTTCTTCAGGAAGAGTCTAGTCCTTTCTAAGGGCTCATGTGAGTACCTCGGGTCTACTCAAGATTATCTTCTTTTCTTAAAGTGAGCTGTGTCATTTAACATAACAATCACAGAACAGAGTACCTCATCATATTCAAAGGTCCCGGGGATTATACACGGCATGTAGTTGAGGGGAAATTTGGGAGCCATTATGGAATTCTGCCTACCACAAGAAGTATATAAATAGGACATCTAACTTAGATTGGAGTGCAGGCGTGAGTAGGAGCAGCCTCCTTAAAGAATGGTAATCTTTAGCAAAGAGAAAGGTCAGTGATTCAGGCCTAAACAGCAGAGTGAAGCACTGCCTTTACATTTGCAAATGAGAGTGGTAGAATTTGCCAAATCTCTGACTCTTCATTCATATCCATGCCACCTTGTTCTCTGCCATGGCTAGCTAATACCTAAATCTTCCAGATAAAACGATCCCATTTTCTTCATCTGCATTATCCACCTAAAATCGAAGGGAGACAAAGTCCAGGAAGCCCTGAAGAAGGCTGCAGAATTTGAGGGTCTCCACCCAATCCTACCGTCAGATCGCATTGACTCTATTTGGAATCTTGTCCAAGTTGGTACCTGTTGAAACCGTGTTTCTGACTGATATTTAAGTCTATGAGGAAAGGCTTTGCTGTGTTTCCTCTGCAGAGAAAGTGCCCAAGTAACAGAGATGACTCATAATCGTGTTCATTAGCAGTAAGATCAAACCAAAGCCTCACGGTGTGCCCATGTCAGAACTCCTTCTCCTAGCATTTTCTGGGTCAGTCTGGATTGAGACATACTGGTCTTTAGAACTTGAATAAAGTGCCATTTCACTCATTGCCATCTTCGATAGTTAGTGGAAGGTGATTGCAGTTCCAAGTGATGTCACCATTTTAGTGAGTGCATTGTGACGGGATGAGTAAGCAGAGATGCAAAACCTCTTCCACTTCTTTTCCATGAGGCACAGGTAATTCATTTACATTTGACTATATTCTAAAAGCTCCAAATTCATCCAGCTGAGAAAATGAGATGAACAGACCATGCCCCCTTTACTTTGGTGTCTGAGCGTGATTTGCTGAAAGCTGCGGTATTAGACAAACCAGCAGATATTACTGGCGGGTCTTTGGGAGCACTGTCTTTTGCTTTTAACTTCATGTAAAAGAAAAAGAAAATGAATAAAATTGGCTTGAATATTTCCAGTAAGCATAGGGGCAAAAAGTCTTTCTCACCTGCAGAGCAGAGAGTACCAAAGCCCTGTGCCACGTCTGAAATGTGTCTGTCCCTCTACATTTGAAGTATGTCACATTGTTTAGTGTGAGCTTCCCCAGCCGAATCCTAACAATGATCTCAGCCTCATTACCTCCATTCAATCCTCTTAGCAATCTGTGGGGTAGAAACTGGAGTTACCTTTATTTGAAGATGAGAAGGTGGGGGCTCAGAGAGGTTAAATAAGCATGGCCAGTGACACAGTATTAAGCAGCATTCTCAGGACCTTCATGCTAACCCTACTCCGTTTTCTGCTGTAGGCCAGCTTCCTATCTCAATAACAGCTTAGATCTGTTGAGCACTGACTATGTGCCAGGTATCTTTTTAAATAATAATTTCAACTTTTATTTTTGATTCAAGGAGACTTGTGCAGGTTTGTTACGTGGGTGTATTACACGATGCTGAGGTTTGTTGAACAAATGGTCCCATTGCCCAGGTAGCGAGAATAGTACCCAATAGGTAGTTCTTCAATCCTTGCCTCCCTTCCTCTTTCCCCCTTCCAGTAGTCACCAGAGTTCATTGTTTCCGCGTTTATGTCCATGTGTACTCAATGTTTAGCTCCCTCTTATAAATGAGAACATGTGGTGTTTGGTTTTCTGTTTCTGCCTTAATTAGCTTAGGACAGTGGCCTGCAGCTGCATCCATGTTGCTGCAAAGAATGTGATGTTCCAGGTACTTTTTAAGGGCTTTACATCTATTAGCTTAAGTTTTACAATAACCTTGTGAAGTGTTGCTATTACGAGTCCCATTTTACCCATAAGAAAACTGGGTTGTGAAAATGGTAAGTAATTTATCTAAGGTCAGGCAGCGAATAAGGTCTTGAACCAGGTAGTCTGGCTCCAGAGTTTTCTATACATTCCAGGTTTGTACTCCCCTATTTATGGCTATTTAATTTCTACCTTCCATTAAGAAGAAATTAAAGGCATGCCATGCAACCACGTTGATTCAAAGTATTACTCAGCCTCCCAGGAAAGGTGATTTCTGAGTATGTTTTCAGAGTAGTTTCACTGTAGAGATGATGAGATTTTTTAAAAAATATATGATAAAACAAGATACTCTTGTAGCTATTAATGTGTTTTAGAGAATTATGGTGATTATTTGATTATGCTTATTAGAACACGGATTTCATTTTTAATTAGAATCCTCCCTTGCCTAATTGCTTAGGAAATTTACCTTTAAGTAATAAATGATATTTGGGAGATTATTGATAATAAGCCAAATATCCTATTACAACAGCATTTTATATTATTTAAATGTAAATTCTGTGTATCACTAAATTGAATTTTAAAAAACTTATTTAAAATGAAATAAATTTTCCCCTTAAGATTGAACAAAAGATGATATTTACTTTAATAAGCATCAGGAACGTGTATTAACAGAATGTTTCTCCTGTTGATGTGGCATCCTGTTCATGGCATTTCTTTTATATTCCTGAAGAGGTTTTTCCAAGGCACTCCAACTGTGTTTTTCCTTTGACTAACATATGAACATTAGCTTTTTTTCCCTGAGTGTCTTATTTCTTAGTTCTCCTAATATCTGTTTGTTTCTCTTTCAATTCTGTATACGCTATTTAGATACTGCTTACTTTGCAGTTATTTTTACTCAGGGAGATAAAACTTGCAAGCATAAATCCCTCTAGAACCAGGTTGAAAGAAAGACCTTAAGGTTGGGAAGCTTTCATACGGAACTGGCTTTGAATATTTTTGAGCATAGTCCTTCTTCTGATGTGGTAACCCTGGGGAAAGGTTTAGTCAATGTGTTCAGTATCAAATGTCAGTTTTGGTTTCCTTTCTGCTGCCAAGTGTAAGCTGAGAGATTTATGACACAAAGAAAAATAAAATAGTGGTAGCCATAAGAATATAAGATTAATGGGAGTTTTTGATGCAGTATACAATTTGAAGGTACTAAATTATCGATAGGCAGGCTCCAACAGGTGGTGTGGGCATAAAGCTTTGCTGAGAGGATGAAGAAAAGGACCCCGTTTCTTTACAAAACACATTCTACTCTAATCAGCTACTATTTGAGATGCTTTGACAGGCAAAGTTCCCCTCTCCTTTCTTTTTTCACAAGGAAAGCAGAGCATTAGCTTTTGTGTACTAGACTGAGGAAAAGTCAAAGACTACAAATCAAAGTGATTTGTCAAAAATAATATTGCATTTTCTTGCCAGAGGGTATATTTTAAATGGAGGGATGGCAGAACTCTGCAAGGAAGTAGGGTAGTGCCATGGAAGAGTGCACTCCCTCCCCCCAATTCAGTGCTCCAGCGCGTACCTCACACGTATCTCTTTAAACCAAAAATGTTCCCTAAAACATCTAGTCCTTTAACATATTTCCAAAGGAAAATGTCTTGCACCCAAGGGTATCTTAAAATGGGACACAACTAGGTTCAAATTTGGTAATAAGAAAAGAGCAGGGAAAGCATGAGGGGAAGTTTGGAGACCTGGGATGAGATTTTTGTTTAGGGAGAAGGTTCTATGCTGCTGGCACTGGGCTGTTCTGAGGACTTCCTCTAGTTATACTAATTGGCTCACACTGTGTGTGTGTGTGTGTTTGTGTGTGTGTAAGAGAGGAGTGTGTGTGTGTATGTATTTTGTTCCTCAGAACTCCTTTCAAAGTCATTAGAAATATTTATAATCAAGAATCTCAAGATAGTTACCCTACCCTACTTAATCTATTAACATTAATTTCCTTCTTAAAATACTTGAGTAACAAGTATTCAGCTAGAATCTTAACATCTCCATTTAATTTTAGGGTAGTCTGGTAAGAATGCTCTGCCTCTCTACCCTTGCAGAATTAATTATCTTTTATTAACTTATTCATCAAATGTTTATGAATGTCTTTTGTTACCAAGATAAGGAGTTTTCTCTTATTGCAATATTCCTTAGGGGCTCAGGGTAATATAAAAAAGCCAAAGATATTTGCACAACTTAGAAGGTTTTATTGAGCCCTCAGAGCCTGTGAACCTCATGAGAGCAAGCAATGTGATGTCCCAAGCCTCGTTCAGAGGAGGAATTTCAGGGGTTTTATAGAGGTGTTCATTCATCATTACAATGCATTCTCTCCAAGTCCTCTCAATTTCTGCTACCACACAAACATTGCCAAATCACTGTTTATCCATAATGAAACAACAGATTCACTATCAAAAGAAGCAGGAGAGTCTTCTGGTGTTTTTAGATGTAAAGATCTTGCCTTTCGACTTGAATTTCTTGGCATATTAATTATGTACTTGGTTTTCAGCTCTTGATCAACCTGTTCTCTTCTAATTTGCCAATGGTGTCTTTAGAGGTGGAGCACTGAACGGGGCACACTATTGCATATGACAGTGAGACTCTTGCTTTGAGGTCATAGACACTGGTTTTATTTAAGTAACTGACTTGTCATTGCCTACTTTCATATCTCCATGCCATGGTCTGCAGAGACCTATTGCCTTCCTTTCCACCGTGTTCTCTGAAGTGAACTCTTGATACAGATAATTGACCATCAGTAATTTTCGCTCTAATACTGTTCCACTTAGTTTTTGGTTCCCAGAGGAGTTTTATTTGTCCCTATTAACATTTCATATTATTCAGTACTTGCAGGCACTGATTCTGCAATCAAACCAGTGAGATCTTATTTCTCATTTGCTGCCATCTTGCAATTTGGTAAACATTTTCCCTTTTGAGATATTAATACAAACCAGCTACTAGATGTACAGGTGGCTATCAATCCATTATGCATTTCCCACTGAGTGTGTGGTTGAATTATTTATACATTGAAGGTACTCACTCATGTTTCTTCAACTTATCCACAAGTCTAAAATAACAGGCGTTGTCCAATGTCTGGCTAAAATCCATATGCTTTATGTTTACAAAAATATCTTATCAACCTAATTATCTTTCAAAATGAAATACAGCTTTGGGGTAGATAGAGATGCATTTTTTAATACTTCAAAACAGGCTTATGGCAGTAAGGCCTGGTTGAACTTGGGTTGATTTACATTCAATTTCATGAGTCTTTCTAAATCGAAATCCATATAATCTTACATTGAAAGAAAATCCTCCTTGAGTCTAGTGCTATTCTATGTATGTATCTTAATTTTTAGTAGTATTTTTTTTGATAGTACTTTTTGCCTTTTCCCCTAGTTCTAATTGACAGTATAGTGTTTATTTGGGGATGATTGCATTGCACTGGAGAAACTGTTTTAACCCAGAAGTACAAGTCTCTGTATTTTTCATAGTTTTCTATCTTGCTATGTAAGTTTGTACATGATAGAGGAGTCAGACAAAAATGGGTTCAAATGTCATTTCAAACACTTATTGGTGGTATAATATTAAACAAGCTGCTTATCTTTTCTAAACTTCAGTTTCTCAAACGGAGTTAATATTCATTTCAAACTTACAGGATCACTATAGTGTTAAATTTAATTAAAGAAAGAGAAAGAAGCTCTCAGTCCGCTAGTATGCTTATGATGATCAAATCCTAATATGTCCCTCAGCATTACCTTTTTAATTTAGAAAAGTAACCTTCATAGGATTACACATAGAACCTTCCCAACATGCATGACTGCATTGCAAAATGTGTGAATTCAGCAGAGTCCTTCTGAATATCCTTGGGTCTTTGTGGAGTTGGAAAGAGACCCGGTTGCATTGCCACGCCGCGTGCTGTGATGCAGTGGAATGTGCTGACTGCACTGGCTGTGCTGTCACACTTCATCCTCTGCCATACATCAACTGCACGGAAGAAAGCGTAGATCCCCCTGGTTGAGTGGCCTTTGGATATCATTGCACTTTATCTTCAATTTTGATGTCATTTCCTAAGCGCAATTTGCAATCATTCATGCAATAATGGCATCTTATAGTTGTAGAACATGTCTATGCATTTTTTCCATATTACTTTCTCATCTATTATTGTATTGCTTCACATAACATCATTTAATAAGTTATTACTCATCCATTACTGATGAAAAAACTGAGGCTCTGACAAGTTAACTATTACGGTTTAGTTCACATCATTTAATTTTTATTGGAGATAGAATGTTAATTCAGGGCTGCTTCCAAATATCATAGTGTCTCTCTTCTTATTGTCCTTAGATCCACTGCAAATCCCTTAAAACGAAAAGGCAAGGTTTTGGTAATCTGGCTTTCTCCTATCCCATTTTATCTTCTCTCAATCCCTTCCGTGTTCTAAATATTTCGACTGTTTTTCAACCCCTGGAACACTTTTGCTATTTTGGGAGTTCGAATTAGGTATCATTTACTCTGGGAAGTCTTTTCTGAACTTATTCTCAATTATCTCTGGATTCCATAGTTTTCCCATATATCCTCAGGACATCCTGTTTAATCTCGTTTTATAATTTGTAATCAGATGTATTAAAATTGTTATTCATTCTCTTCCTACTAGTGCGTGTCTGGCACATAGCACAGTGCATGGCACATGGCAGATGCTGTGCTCAACATACGTTTGTTGAATGAATGAAATGATGAATAAATGATTTACTTGTTATTGCTCCACTTGCTTTCTGATGCTGTTGGCACTTCCTTCTTGCAGAGTAGTGACCCCAAAGTCATTAACCCTCAATATAAAGCATGACCTATGTGTGTGTGAAGCCCCACAGATGGAAGATATAGAAAATGCATTACAGAGCCTTAAACTTCTATGATAACATAAGTAAAAAAAATCCTATGACACATAGATGTGTCTTTAGAAATCTTTTTATTTTTATTTCCTCCAGATTCACAAAGATTATAGGCTCATTGGTTAAAGCTGTAATTTTTGCACATTGCCTATTCATATTTCAAAGTGCTTCTGCTCATTCGAACTCTGCTGTTCATTTGAAATTTATTCCCTGAAGGCCTAATACTGTGTATAGTCCATAGTATGTGTTCAATTCAATACCAGTTTAAACAAAAAAAATTGTTTAAAAAATACTACTTACCTTCACATGTATTCACTTTTTAACCTGAGTGTCTAAATTGGTTGCTATGATGACAGTTTTCAGTGTTGAGTGAGGTATTTCATATTGCAGATGCATATTTTGTGACATTTTATTTCAGGATATCCAAAGAGTGACTATTGTATGTGGGGGATGGAAATCACCATGAGACACAAATACTCCTTACTTTTTCACACAATACTAGATTTTTGTAAGTCTGTAGGCTTTTAGCAGGTGGGGTATTCAGGTTTTGTGCATCAGGCTTATACAACTTTGGGGGTCCTCTTTATGAAAAATAATACAGAGTTTTGAAAGTAAACACAGGGTCTTTAAAGTGACCTAGGGTCGAGTGGCAATGAGTTGTTGTCCTGAAGCTTCAGCTTCCTGCACTTCCTGGTCCATTTGCTTAGTGTCTGTATTATTAGATCTGCCATAAATCCTTTATTTACTTGAGCAGAGGTATTGACTTATTCACTGATTTTGCTAAGATGAAACAAATTTTATTTTTCCAAGGTATGCTCTCTAATATTTAGCCTCCACTTTTAATGTTGCTTTAATTTTTTAAATGTCTCTTTACTTAAACTACTTCTTAAGAGTAGACCTGCCGTTATTCTTGAAATGAGCTGAAATACATTACATTACATCTGATCTGCAAGAGGATAGAGTGGGAAGGCTCATTTTTTGAAGGTCAATAGACTTCTAAAACTCTCTGTGGTATCTTTTAGAAAATTAGTATTTCAGTGCAACTAATGGAGCCCATGGCACCCATGAGAGGACCTGAAGTCATTGTTTTAAGTGCCTTCAGTATGTACATTGTGTCCTTATGGACACAGATTTGATAGTTCATATGGGAGAGGTATTTTTTGGATAAATGTTCCCTGTGTAGGGGTTGGTGGTAATAACTTCTAATGTTTACATGATTATTAAAGCTAGATGAAATTTCACAGTAAGATAACTGGGGACTTCAGCTTACAGTTCTCTAGCATAAGTATAAAATTCTTTTGGCTGATCAATTAGCAACCTGCTCCCACTGCCATCCATCAGCTTTGGTATTTGAAAATACGTCTTCATTTCTTTTATGGTTTCTGAGGAAAAGATTTTTGGGGGCTTGGTGTGGTGGTTCACCCTTATAATCCCAGCACTTTCAGAGACCGAGGCAGGTGGATCACCTGAGGTCAGGAGTTCAATACCAGCCTGGCCAACATGTTGAAACCTCTTCTCTACTACAAATACAAAAATTAACTGGGCGCGGTGGTGGATGCCTGTAATCCTAGCTACTCGGGAGGCTGAGGCAGGAAAATCACTTGAACCTGGGAGACGGAGGTTGCAGTGAGCTGAGATTGTGCCACTGCACTCCAGCCTGGGAAACAGAGTAAATATTCCATCTCCAAGAAAAAAAAAAAAAGTTCTTTTGGGTGGAATCTTTTCAAGAAAATGTAGAGCTAGAGCTAGACCCTTTCTGTGGGATCCTCAAATGGTCCTTAACAATTGCATGCATTTGCACCAACATGTTAGAACTATAGTAGTTCTTTCTCCAGAAGAAGGCCCTGTTACTTTTCCTCTCAGAAGTCACTTCAAAGCAAAAAGGAAAATGGAATGCAGAAATGAAAGTTTAAATGTAAGCAAACCAACTAGGTGACGTTCACAACAATGTATCAATATAAAATGAAGGTCAGGCAAATGATGTGATGTGCTGCATAGATTCCCCACCCAGGACTTAACAGCCTGTTTATTTAACTTCTGGGAGACTGTCCTCAGCTCTCAGTCTCGCCTGGTCAGCCTTGGCCAGAGTTGGCCACCTCCCGCAAGATCACTCTCCTTTCTGGGGCAGCCAGCATCCTGTGACCTATGATGTGGGGAAGGGAATATAAAGGCCTGGCTCTCAACTGCAATGAGGAACATCTTTTATGCTCCAGCTGAATTTCAGAGTTCCTTATA
>NW_012109141.1:2007586-2012405 GCF_000951045.1 Mandrillus leucophaeus
GGTGTTTATAAAACAAAAATGTTAAAGATCACTTCCTTCCACCAAGAAGCTAGAAAACAACCAACAACAAATATGGTGGCTCCCTGAGCACTCTTGGACTACATTGTTTGTTGTAGTACATTTGTAGGATTATAGTATACTTGATAAATTTTTACTTGTCAATCATTTGCATTCATTTTTAAACCCACTTATTCCATTTCAGCAGGGAGGGTGACCAAGGCCTATCCCAGCAGATCAGGGCACAAGAAGGGAACCAGCCCTGGCCAGGGCACCATTCCATCATAGGGTGCACTCATACACTCACACTCACTAAGAATGGGGCCATTTAGACAAACTAGTTCGCCTAATGGACACATCTCTGGGATGTGGGAGGAAATTAGAGTACCCGAAGAAAACCCACTCATACATGGGGAGAATGTGCTAACTCCACACAGACAGTGGCCCTGGCCCGGAATCAATTTTTTCTCATGAGTATTATAACAATGATGTTGAAGGAAACTTTCAGGGACTCAGTGAATAAACAGAGGGCTTGCCTTCAAGCAGCTTACAATTTAATTGAGGTTACATAGTCAATACACAGAAACCAGTGAAAGATCTTTCCATCTGCACAGAAAGCACATACGGGGTTATAAACAATAGAGAGTGGGTACATAAGGGGTTATAAAAGGCAAATATTGCTGTGGAAGAGAACAGTTTTAGGAAAGAGGTAAGTCTTAACCTGTGTTTTGGAAGATGACTAAGGTTTGAATAGGAGGAGCAGGGTGAGTGAGAGGAATATGTACCAAGCATGGCAGCAGTAGCGGGCTTAGAGTTCAGCAAGAAGACTGGGATGGTAGCAGGAGGGGACTGAGTCTGGAAAGTATTTCTATTTGAATATTAACATTTCTCTTAATCTTGTACAATTTGCTCTGAGCCCATAAGAAATGCCATGAAATCTCAACTTGAACATTACCTCCCCATTTATAAATAATGCCCTTAATAAATGGTGTTTTTCTTTATTTTCTTTCTTCATTAATGGTGGAAGTTAGAGCTATTGTCCTTGTGGAATAGTAATTTATCTTTGACATCAAAAAAGCTGATACGTGCACCCCAAATGTTACTTTTAATGCTTTTATTAAAATGCAACACTAGACTTCTCTTGCATTGCTTATTTCAGATTGCTTATCCTTTTCATTTTGATGATAAAATATTTTGTGACAATGGTAATTTAGATTGGTCTCTCTACATAGTGAGAGGAGTAAAAATGTTTCATTTGAGCATTTGTCCATAAGCCATTTCGATCTACTTTTGGGAATTGTATTTTTCTTGGTAGCATTGATTGGTTACCTTAATTGTCTGTGATAGATTTGATTTCAACTCTCCTGGGAGGGATGATTGATCAGTCCACTTAAAATTATAAATCACAATATGGAATGCCTTGCTTTAGACTTGGAGATAGCTAATAACTCAGGATTTTGTTGTGGTTCATCTGTTAATAGCATCACCACCTCTCAAAAGGCTTTTTTTGTTAAAATTATTCAGTTAGGGTACTACCTATTTCTTGGCTGAGAAGACTGAAACATAATACTAATTTGAAAGTGTATTTTTTGACATGTTTCATAACATTAATAAAGGTAGGAGTTTATATACCTCGCACTTTGGCAGAGAAGAAACACAAATCCGAGTGCACTTACTCTTCTGAGTTGATGGATAGAAAAAAATGAATGTTCAAAAAGAAATTATAGAAGTGACTTTGTTGTAAGTTATAAAGCTCTATATGTCTTTTTCATATTATAGATGTAATCACTCTTTCTGGGATAATGAATGAAATAAATTTTAGAGCATGATTTGCTATTAACCTATTTTAGAACTTATTGAGAAATACATATTTACTTACATGTTGTATTTATTTAAGTATTGTATCTCTTTACAGATTATATCTACATATTATGAATTATTTATATTGTAAAATAATACATATAAAATATTGAATCACTAAAATTCAAAGAGCAATAATTTTTTAAAGATCGTTAATCTTGCTCCCACAATAGCAACACAGATAATGTTGAAATGTGTTTTTAGTCTGTTTTCTATGCTTATCTGTGTATATTCTACCCATTTTTATCTCAAAACTCAGTACTGTACATTGTTTATTTACTTTGTAAGCTGCTTGTATCTAGTTTTGTTTGAATATGATTCTACCTCTGCATATCTAGACCACTTCCAAGGTAAATGAACGGTACAGAGAGACGTGGACAGGTAGCCATAACTTGAGTCAAAATATGTGGAGTGACTTGTTGGGATCATGTTGGGATTTGGGTTAGATAAGACTTGAGAAAGTACTGGAAATGTTGGTAGGTGATTTCTCTTGCCGTAACAATTATTATGTCATGTGTTACATCAACAAGCATGGCATATCAAAAAGAATGGGAACAGAAATGTGTGGAGAGAAAACATCACTATCAGGGATATAATAATTTAGAAGAATTAATGATATAAGGAAACAGGATTTTTTTTTAGTGTGATGTGTTAAAATTTTCAGTTTCTTAGGGAAAAGATAAGAAAATGTAAAATTAGTGGATTGGCCTATCACAGGGTAAAATAGATGAGTATAGGTATCAGATGAGCTTTGCACTAATGAGATATGTTACAGCTGGGTTAAAGGGTGGGGAGCATGGAGATTCCTACAAGACTAATATGCCATTGATCACCTTTGATTATAGCTTTCAGAAGAACTGAACTATAGTAAATGGCAGAGAGTCTAGCACAATTAAGTATTTCTAAACCAGGACAGAAAATGAAGAAATGATCACTATAGATAAGGAAGGTGGGTTGAAAGTTTCTATCAATGGGATATGAGAACTTTAGAACTGGAAGTGCCTTACTATGACCTTTCATGAGAGGGCTTCCTCACTAGGCTGGCTTCTTAATTCTTTTTCTTTTATGTGGCCTTGCTATGTTGCCCAGGCTGTTCTCCAACTCATGAGCTCAAGTGATGTTCCAGCTTCAGCCCTGCAAAGTACTGGGATTACAGGCATGAGTCACCACACCCAGCCCAGGCTGGCTTCTGCATGAGAATTGAGAGGGGTCTTCCATTCCTGGAGGTCACCCAAACTCCAGCCACTTCTGTGGAGAGGTGGGGTCAATAAGATCAGATTTGCTGTTTAATTTAATTTGACCTTTCAACAATGTGGAAGTTAGGATGCTGACCTATTGCATAGTAAAAAATTCACAAATAACTTTTGACTTCCCCAGAATGTAACTACTATTAGTCTACTGTTGACTGGAAGCCTTATCAATGTCTTAAACAATTGATTAACATATACTTTGTACATTATATGTATTATACACTATATTCTTACAATAAGGTAAGCTAGAGAAAAGGAAATATTATTAAGAACATCATAAAGAAGAGAAAATATATTTACAATTCATTACGTGAAAGTAGATCATGATAAAGGCCTTTATCCCAGTTATCTTAAGAAAATTTGAGCTAAATGAACCCATGCAGTTCAAACCAATGTTGTTCAAGGGTCAAGTGTATACTTTGTTTACTTGTATAAGTCTTAGAAAGTTGTATATCTCATTTTAAATTAACATTGTGGTTATATATAAGTGTTTATACAATCTTTCTAAAAAGATGAAATATAAGAATGCAATAGTATCTTTTGAATTCCATCTACCTATATTGAGGGACTCAGCACTCCCTTATTTCTTTTATTTCTTTTTATTATTTTTTAAATTTTGAGACTGAGTCTTGCTCTGTCGTCCAGGCTAGAGTGCAATGGTGCGATCTTGGCTCACTGAAACCTCCACGTCCTGGGCTGGGTTCAAGCAATTCTCCTGCCTCAGCCTCCTGAGTAGCTGAGATTACAAGTGCACACCACGAGGCCCAGCTAACCTTTTTATTTTTTATTTTTTGTATTTTTATAGAGATGGAGTTTCACCATGTTGGTCAGGCTGGTCTGGAACTCCTGACCTCATGATCCGCCTGTGTCGGCCTCCCAAAGTGCTGGGATTACAGGCGTGAGCCACACCCTTGGCCACTCCCTTATTTCTCTCTCTCTTTTTTTTTTTTTTTTTGAGAAGGAGTCTCACTCTGTTGACCAGTCTGGAGTACAGTGGCACGATCTCGGCTCACTGCAATCTCCGCCCTCCGAGTTCAAGTGATTCTCCTGCCTCAGCCTCCCAAGTAGCTGGGATTACAGGTGCCTGCCACTGCGCCATTTTTTGTATTTTTAGTAGAGATGGGGTTTCACCATTTTGGCCAGGCTGGTCTTGAACTCCTGACCTCATGGTCCGCCCGCCTCGGCCTCCCAAAGTCACTCCCTTATTTCTATGCCTCCTATCTTGATTACAAATACTTGATAAGCTGGGAATTTACAAATTGATCAGAATTCTTAAATGATTAGTTTTTTTCATTACATAAATTTTCTTTTGTGGGTATTCTTTAACATTTGCCTTCACTCTTGAGCTCACAACTTTATTTTTTGCTTCTTAACATGGCTATCACTAGAAGAATTCTGGTGTGGTGCAGGGCTGAGCATATCAGAAGAGCCAATTAGTACCCCTCATGATATTTTATGAAAAAAGTCCGTTACAAGGTGCTGGAAGACACATCTCTGCGGGCAGTCTCCTACATTTCTCTTAATAATTTGTGTTTCTAACTGGAGAGAAGAGACTATAGTAGATGCTTTTATTTCAGTATTTCAGCTTCCCTAATTGTGGTGTCAGAAAGAATCTTGGAGGCACAGAGATAAATTTCAGACTAATGTGAAGGGAAGCTGATTAATTCTTGAACATTCAATAAGTTGAGTTTGCAGCTAGATTTTTATTTGCT
>NW_012109141.1:2012455-2036951 GCF_000951045.1 Mandrillus leucophaeus
TAAATGGCAGAGAGTCTAGCACAATTAAGTATTTCTAAACCAGGACAGAAAATGAAGAAATGATCACTATAGATAAGGAAGGTGGGTTGAAAGTTTCTATCAATGGGATATGAGAACTTTAGAACTGGAAGTGCCTTACTATGACCTTTCATGAGAGGGCTTCCTCACTAGGCTGGCTTCTTAATTCTTTTTCTTTTATGTGGCCTTGCTATGTTGCCCAGGCTGTTCTCCAACTCATGAGCTCAAGTGATGTTCCAGCTTCAGCCCTGCAAAGTACTGGGATTACAGGCATGAGTCACCACACCCAGCCCAGGCTGGCTTCTGCATGAGAATTGAGAGGGGTCTTCCATTCCTGGAGGTCACCCAAACTCCAGCCACTTCTGTGGAGAGGTGGGGTCAATAAGATCAGATTTGCTGTTTAATTTAATTTGACCTTTCAACAATGTGGAAGTTAGGATGCTGACCTATTGCATAGTAAAAAATTCACAAATAACTTTTGACTTCCCCAGAATGTAACTACTATTAGTCTACTGTTGACTGGAAGCCTTATCAATGTCTTAAACAATTGATTAACATATACTTTGTACATTATATGTATTATACACTATATTCTTACAATAAGGTAAGCTAGAGAAAAGGAAATATTATTAAGAACATCATAAAGAAGAGAAAATATATTTACAATTCATTACGTGAAAGTAGATCATGATAAAGGCCTTTATCCCAGTTATCTTAAGAAAATTTGAGCTAAATGAACCCATGCAGTTCAAACCAATGTTGTTCAAGGGTCAAGTGTATACTTTGTTTACTTGTATAAGTCTTAGAAAGTTGTATATCTCATTTTAAATTAACATTGTGGTTATATATAAGTGTTTATACAATCTTTCTAAAAAGATGAAATATAAGAATGCAATAGTATCTTTTGAATTCCATCTACCTATATTGAGGGACTCAGCACTCCCTTATTTCTTTTATTTCTTTTTATTATTTTTTAAATTTTGAGACTGAGTCTTGCTCTGTCGTCCAGGCTAGAGTGCAATGGTGCGATCTTGGCTCACTGAAACCTCCACGTCCTGGGCTGGGTTCAAGCAATTCTCCTGCCTCAGCCTCCTGAGTAGCTGAGATTACAAGTGCACACCACGAGGCCCAGCTAACCTTTTTATTTTTTATTTTTTGTATTTTTATAGAGATGGAGTTTCACCATGTTGGTCAGGCTGGTCTGGAACTCCTGACCTCATGATCCGCCTGTGTCGGCCTCCCAAAGTGCTGGGATTACAGGCGTGAGCCACACCCTTGGCCACTCCCTTATTTCTCTCTCTCTTTTTTTTTTTTTTTTTGAGAAGGAGTCTCACTCTGTTGACCAGTCTGGAGTACAGTGGCACGATCTCGGCTCACTGCAATCTCCGCCCTCCGAGTTCAAGTGATTCTCCTGCCTCAGCCTCCCAAGTAGCTGGGATTACAGGTGCCTGCCACTGCGCCATTTTTTGTATTTTTAGTAGAGATGGGGTTTCACCATTTTGGCCAGGCTGGTCTTGAACTCCTGACCTCATGGTCCGCCCGCCTCGGCCTCCCAAAGTCACTCCCTTATTTCTATGCCTCCTATCTTGATTACAAATACTTGATAAGCTGGGAATTTACAAATTGATCAGAATTCTTAAATGATTAGTTTTTTTCATTACATAAATTTTCTTTTGTGGGTATTCTTTAACATTTGCCTTCACTCTTGAGCTCACAACTTTATTTTTTGCTTCTTAACATGGCTATCACTAGAAGAATTCTGGTGTGGTGCAGGGCTGAGCATATCAGAAGAGCCAATTAGTACCCCTCATGATATTTTATGAAAAAAGTCCGTTACAAGGTGCTGGAAGACACATCTCTGCGGGCAGTCTCCTACATTTCTCTTAATAATTTGTGTTTCTAACTGGAGAGAAGAGACTATAGTAGATGCTTTTATTTCAGTATTTCAGCTTCCCTAATTGTGGTGTCAGAAAGAATCTTGGAGGCACAGAGATAAATTTCAGACTAATGTGAAGGGAAGCTGATTAATTCTTGAACATTCAATAAGTTGAGTTTGCAGCTAGATTTTTATTTGCTGCAAAAGTGGAAAGTGGCAGACTGATTTTCATGAGCAAATCCGTGTCTCTATCTCAAACTCAAGGAGCCTTAGATGCCTGAAGGATTGGTGCCACCCTCATTATTCAGAATTTCACTTAGTGTTTTCTCATGTAAGGTGAATTACTCTAGGTGGGGTGGGGTGCCCTTTGCCTTTCTATTAAGGGAGGTTATTATATGTGAATGAATTTGAGGAAACTCCAAGGGGTCAGCTCACAGGGAAGAGTAGAACAAAGAGAACCTCAATCAAAAGTGAAGTTTCTGTGATATTTTAATGAGTCACAAATATTTTCTATCATGTCAATTATATTCCTTTCAACTCAATCTTCTGTTCTCATGTGAGAGGACTTCAGTTACAACAATGCTTTGAGTTTGTTCTTTATTTGTAACTCATAATTTCCCAGGAAGGAGGATTGATTTACTTGTTTGCTGAGACTGACGAAGTTCTGGATTTTCCTTTTGGGACTGTTGCTTGCGGGAAGTGTGCATCCTACCCTTATTCTACGTCATCCATTTCCTTGTAGTAAACTAATATTTTGAGGCCTATCTTCTTTCTCTCATTAATTTCTGAATTTCTTCAGAATCTGTAGTCAAAGGGATATGGCTCATTAGGCCTCCCTTAAACTTTAGCATTTTTCTCAGGAATTCAGGTCAGAGAAATGTAATTGCCATATCTGGAAAGGTCAACCTGGAGTATTGTTTTCTCTTCTTTGTTTTATAAAGAACAAGTATTTACTTAGCTTATTTGAATAAAGAGAAAATGGAATGGGATCTGAAAAGTCATTAAAGATGGAAAAAGTCCTAAAACCTTGCAATTCCCCCATTCCCCACCTTCTGCTCATTCTAGTTCACTTTTAGCTTCTATCTCCTCTGTGCATCTCTTTCCATTAGCAGCTTTCTATTGTTACCCATAGTTTCTACTCAAGTAGTTTAAACTTGTGAATAGCAAGAGTTAACCTCACCTGCTCTGATTGATCTCTTGCTTATTTCTGGAGCTACTGACCCTTGGCCAACAGTATGAAATATTTTAACTAAAAGTATATGATATTCTGTGACCACGCATCCATGAGTGGGATATGCCAGCCTGTCAGCATTATTTAATAATAATAATTAGATTTATGACTTAGGTTAGGGAGATTTCAGTGGTTATGGCTAGTCGGATAGCTTATTCTTTGAGACCTTCATCATGAGCTGAATTTGGGCTTTCTGGCGCCAAGGTGCTTTGCACACATCCCAGTGATGGTTTGGAATGGGTCCTGTGCAACACAAATCAGACACGGGAGGACAAAGGGGCCTGTGTCTGAACTCCTTGGACCTCTGTCAATGCATATTCTTCCCTGGCTGTTGAACTATATCCTTTGCCTGTAATAAACCCTTTGAGTCATTCCAGCAATCAAACACTGATGGTGATTAATGTGTAAATTAACACAGCTTGCCATGCCCCAAACTCTCCTTCACAGCATCCTTCACTTTACCTCCTATTACTAATGGGCTCAAGTATTTTTGGTTTATATTTACAGGTAAGCCTTATTGGCCCAAATTATCTTTTTTATTACTTGGAATAGATCATAATTAAAAAAAAAAACAAATAGATTATGGATTAACTATTCTTGGGCCAGATCCAGTCTCTGGGCAATCACCTGTGACCAAGGATCCAAAGTCATGCTGTGCAAAGAAAGTATGGCCTCCTGAGAACCAGGAGTTGTGAACCAGGCAAATTTACTTTGCATTAGAAATGTAACTCTGGAGAGTTTTGAGGATAGGTTATACAACGGAAATATCCATATGTATATGCATCTCATGACAGCTGCCTACTTCCTTAACCAGCACCAGAAGGCTCACACTGCTCTGGTTCCCTAGCACCTAGTAGGTTTCCTGGATCAGTAAATGCTTATCAAATGAGTGAATATGTTGAGATCATATTGGGCAGGAACTGATGACAGTTTGATCAAATGGGCTCATAGAGAAGACTAGATAATTCAAGATGAGAGATAGGATGGATGGTTCAAGCTCATGGTATAAAATTAGTTTTGTTCGTTGATTGATTCCAACACTGGGAATTTAAAGACTAGTTTGGACATAGACAAGACATAGCCAACTAGGAATGTGGCCACAGATGATGTCAAAAATTTCTTATCTGAAAATCATCGAAGGTTTTGGAGGAAGGTCTGTGTTATTCATTGCTACGGGTAAAAAAGGAAATGGAGTGCATATGACCGGGAGATTGTGATTGCTTGGTAACCATGGCAACTGTGTAGATGTGAAAACCAGGGGCCAAGATAAAAAAGAAAAACCAAATGATAAAAATAACTAACTTAAATGAGCATTAACTATGTGCCAGGTACTAAGAACTCTCCTTACACTAACTCATTCAATACTCAAAAAAGCCACTTGACTTTGATGTTTCTTTTTTTAAATTCCTTGTTTTACAAAAGAAGAAACTAAATCAGAGAGGATAGGAAACCTGTCCAAAGTCATGTGACTGATAAGAGGCAAAGTGAAGACTGGACCTGAGCAAGTTTGGTATAGAAACCTGTGCTCTTAACTGCCATCCTAGATTCTTTCTTGAGGCTTCTTCTGAGATGAGTTTGAATAACACACATTTTGATAAAAGACTGGCTTGAGACTTATTTTGTGCTGGAGACATGATAGAATAAACCTTTGAGACCTTAGCAATTCTGGCTTGCACAGTAACCTTGTCTGGTACCCACGAAATCCAGCTATGCTATTCTATTGAGTCATGCATTATATTTTCAATCTGTCCTCCAGCATCTCATTATACTCATGTTGCCATAGTAGAGAAATTATTTTATAAATTGAATACTGTAGATGTAAAACGTTTTTGTCTCTTTTAAGTCCTATGTTTATTCCGGCTGGGTTTTTGTTGTTGTTGTTGTTGTTGTTTTCCAAGGATTTTAAATCCTGAGGCTTCACATCATCTTGATGTAAGTATATTTTTTTCAAGATCAGTCATGTGTTTTCAGTATTATCAGATTAGACTGTCTGATTCTCTAATTTCTTCAAGGACAAGGCTGGTATCAGGAGGAACTTGAACTCTTGAGCCCATTCTACTTCATTTAATAGAAGCAGATCTCAAAATAGCTTTCCTAAGAAGTCTAGTATGTTATTAATAAGGTGATAGTTTGCCTTATTTTTCAATCCTCTGCTTCTCTTATGAAAGAATGACAACTTCACAACCACTTTACTGTATCAGCATAGTAATAAGAGCTGCCAACTATGTAACGCCTACAATGTGACGGACATTGTGTTGGGCATTCCCCCTCTTCCCTCAATAATACTCTGAGGAATGAAGAAGGTTTTAATAGTCCTCTTGTATGAATAATAAAACTGCTTTAGAGAGTAACTTACTCAAGGTCACACAAGGATTAAATGAAGAAGCTGGAATGTGATCTCAGGTACCTATGACTTGAAATCCCATGCTCTTAATTATTATACTAAACTGCTTTCTCACCTTATTTATTATTACTACAATAATTCATAGAAATGAGACATTTACAAAGCTTAAAATATTATTTTATTTAGTCTTTGAAAGAGTTTCAACAATAGTTAGGGTTCATTATAGAAGGAGTGGGTTCCTGCTCTACTGCCCTTGGTACTGTGGGTTTAGTATTTGTATTGAGAACAGTCATTATGTGGCAAAGCTTCTCAAAGCCATTTGCTGAAACCACAGAGATACTATCAGTGTGAAATACCCAAATATATACAATACATTTTCTTCTCTTCCTTGGATAAAATGCTATCATAAAACATCAAAATGCCCTCCAAAAGATAGAAAATAACTCTAAAGAGAGATAATTGGATGTATTATAGTCCCAAACACCTCAAGCCTCATCCATAAACTGAGTGACAAACAACACTGTTCTCTCCTTTGAGGTCTGAAAGAGTTAATTGCCTTTCAAACAGGAAACAGTTTACTCCTATAGAGCAGGGCGATTAGATGACAGTGGATTTCAGAAGGTTTTATGCTTGAAATACTTGAACACAATGGAATTTTATCTTCCTCTTACAAAATGTAGCTTCATTTTTTCTTTTCTTTATTTCTTTCCTTAAACATGAATGATAGGCTATTAAAGGTGTTCTTTGGGGGGAAATATTTTTGACTTACTGTGCTGTGGAAACTTGATTTAATCAACAAAATACCAAACTGATAACCACTCTCATTTCCTTGCCATAGAAAATAAGAGGAATAAATTCTAAAGAGTAGGGCATTATAGGAAAAAGGCTCCAGACCTTTTGTCACTAATGTAGACATCTTTAATAACGGATAATAGTGTCACCCTTTGATGAAAGGGTCAAACACATGACTGTGTACACAATGTTTTTTACACAGGTATTTTATGCAAACTGCTTCTCAAATGTTCACTATCCCTTGACTGATTTAATAACTTAGGTTGTCATTTCCTTAGGTTAAGAATGTGTTATTTTTATAGAAACACATATGCTCATAAGAGATTATGTAATATCCTGATCCCCAAAAGTATGTATCTTAATGTAAATATGTTTAGGTTTTGGTGGAGGATATCTGAGGTTTATTATAGTGAATGGCATAAAACATCTGATCAATAAATGCTTGTTAAAGAAATGAATGAAAGGGGGCTGATGACAAGGCTGATACCCAGAGAAAAGGTGAAACAAAGGAGAGCCTGAGGGCTCTGCTTGATTGAAATGTTGCCTAGGTCTAATTCTATTTCTTATACTCAATCTAAAGATGTAGCTCACTTAGCATTTAAGAGAACCAGGTAGGACTAAACCCAGACAACATTGCAATTAGATAAGAGCAGTCTGAATGCAGAGAGCTAAGGACAGAGCAAAAGTTATGGAATATGTAACCCAGACCTTTAAATTATGAATTAGGATCCTTCCTTTAATAAAGGAAAGTCTGCACCGGAGCAGTCAAGGCAAGGAAGACTTTAAAACTATTGCAATAGGGTCAAAACTAATAAATAGAAGAGAAAAATTCAACTCAACTCTGCTCAAAGAAAAGGCAGAAGGATGTTTCAGTGCTGGGGCAATCTAATGGAAAAGTGCTACAGGACAGTTAGTAAGGAGGTTGGTTAGTGTGATTAAACTGTCTGTGTTTGCCAGTTGTCTCTCATCAAAGTTAGGCTCTTACCTTACAACAGAGACTAAAGGATAAGGGCCCTATCTTTCTTAATAGTTATATATCAAAGGGATGGCTCCCAGGTTCTTGTGAAAGTCATTCCTGGGTTGTAAAAAATTTACATCTCAAAGGCGCAGAGAAATAATTCACAACTGCAAGTTTTCTAAAGTAAATTCTGTTAAAAAAAGGGAGATCTGGGGCCTATAGACAGGGAGAGTCCTATCTAAAGGTTAGTCAAGTTGAATGGAATGTTAAGGCCATCTTAATCCCCTTCCCTCCTTCCTTCTTTTCCCTTTCTCCTTCCTACTTTCTGCTCCTTCCTTTTTCTTTTGTCTCTTTCTCTCTCTCTCTCTCTCTCTCTCTTTTTTTTTTCAGTTGGAAAACTATCTTCAAGTACTCAAGATGTAGGAAAATAAAAGTTTACTAATAAATCAGAGAGGAATGGACACCATTTTGGGTCCTCAGGCAGCATTTACTCTTGGCTTTCTCTTCTTTTTCATTGCCTGATAAGATGTCTTTGTTTCCTATAGACATGCTGTATTACTAGACTGTGATCAAGCAAGGGTGTTACCTCATTATTACTAAAATAATAAATGTATTTTATACATGGAAAAATATATTGTATGTCTTTTTCCATCCTTTTTTGTTCCCTACCATCAACCAACTTTTAACAACACACAACTACTCATTGCCAGTTTCTCCCTCTGCCTTAAAATGTATAAGGTGTCTCTGATTGAATTTGGACAAATTCTCCTGCCTCATTGTCAACAATCTTTTTCCATTCCCACCCTTGGAGCAGACAGAGAAGTTCTCCTCCTTGCCCCTCACAATTTATGCCAGTTCTCCTTGAAATCATAAACAAGTATGAATGGCCAAAAGCTAAACCAAGGACTCAAATAAAAGTGTGTGTGTGTGTGTGTGTGTGCGTGTGTGTGTATGTGTGTCATGTGGGGGTATTGAAAATGCAGCAGGTTTGGGCTACTTGTATAAATATGGAAAAGGTTAATTAGAATACAGTAAAAATAAACACATCAATCATTGTGTTTTATTTAACCTAAATTGTCCTTGGAAGTAAACATTGAGATACATAAACCATAGGAAGCTGTATTTTCCTGGCTCTTTTTTCCATCAAATATTGCTGAAATCTTCCATTTCCCCCAGTCCTCTTCAAGAATGGTCTTGTCTTCTTTGCCTGCCGTGTCTTATCTTGGATCCTGCTGATGTTGGAGCTAGCTGTGTGCGCCGGGCACTCCAGTAGGGCCACCACCCCTCTGGACGTGTCTGTTTTTTGTACCCCTGGAAGCTGGGTTCCATCCTTGCTGGAGCTGAGGCACTTCAGCCATCAGTGTAGGAAAACAGTATCACAAGGCTCTCTGCTGAAGACTGAATCCTCATTGCCAGTCCCAATGCCCCGGTTTATCTTAGTACTTTCTCATGTTTATTTCCTCTAAAGATACTTCTTGCCATTTCAATCTTTTTGGAGTTGTAGCTTCTTCATCTCCAGAACCAGATCCTAGCCCATGAGGATGGACCAGAGCACAAATCTGAGTGACATATTCCATGCTATAATCAGAATTGCTTCTCTCCTCTCACAACTCATAGGGAGCTCTTCTCTGAAGATGACGTTTTTATTAGCAATTTTATGCATCCTTCATACAAATATATTCTTAGCAGAGATTCCAGGAACAATCCTCCAGATATTCCCAGCAGGGAATATGGTTAACACTTAAGATAAGTTTCCAACACATAAATATGCTGCACTTTTCTTCTGCAGCCAAGTTAGCAAAGATGGAACGCTACAGCTCTCTGCTCTCATGCTGATGCGAAGACTACAATAAGGCACTTAATGCTAATGATGAGATTCACAATGGGAGCAGGCTCACATACTTGAAATTTACTGTTTCTGATGTGTGTAGTATCCCTCCGGGGTGTAGGGAGCTGAACAAAGGTTGAGAATACCTGTTCTAATGAGTCTGTTTCTGAAACTTTAGAAGCTCCCGTAGTGACTTCATCACTAGACATCACAGCTTGTTCTGAGAGTAGTACAGGCCATAAATTCTTGAGAACAAACAAACAGAAAAACCTTGAGTAATGGGCAAAATTATAATAAAATACTAATAGTGAAATGGCTATTAAGATAACCACTTTCTTACAAGCTTATTTTGATAGAAAGACATAGGTTGTGGAAAACATATTTGTGTCTGCGTTGCCAACAGAAAGCTCTTCTTTTCTTTTATATTTAAATAAATGATGATCTTCTACCTGGTATCCTGGTATAAATACATGTTGGTTGGTATACATGGTATATTAGTTTCCTATTGCTGCTATAACAAATTACCACACATTAAGTTACGTGAAAGAACACAAGTTTATATCTTATAGCTCTGGAGGTCAAAGATCTGAATTGAATCAAGAGGGTTCCTTCTAGAGCATATGGGGGAAAATACTTTCCTTGCCTTTTCCAGCTTCTAGAGGCTCTCCCTGTTCTTTGGGTCATAATACCAAAATCACTCTGACCTCTATTTCTGTCATTATATCTTCTTCTCTAATCCTGACCTTTGTACCTCCCTCTTATAAGGATTATTGTCATTACTTTGGGTCCACTTGGATAATCTAGGATAATCTCCTGATCTCAAGATCCTTAGTTTAATCATATCTGCAAAATCCCTTTTGCCATGCAAGGTAACATAGTCTCAGGTTCTGGCAGTTAGGACCTGGACATCTTTGTGGGGTGGGGTGGAATGGGGGAGCATTTTACTGTCTGTAATAAACCTAAAACTCAACTCAAGCTGGAATCAATCACAGATGGTATGTTGGGGCTAATGTAATTGAGAAAACCAAATGAAATATATCTTGACAATAATTTAAAACCATATTAGAGATTCAGTTTGGTTCTGTCTTCTGCTTTACTGATTTGAGGATCAGCCTCATATCAAAAGGTAATGGTGGCAGCAGCTCCAGAACTCATATCATATCCTCCCATGTTTCAGTCCAAAGAGAAAAGTCTGTCTCCGCCCCAGGATTCCCAGTGATGCCTCCTCATGTGTCATTGGCTCGGATTGCATCATGTGCCCTCCCTGGACTTTGTCCACATGAATGTTTTAGATTCCTTGTCCCCAGTTACTTCATCTTTAGAAGGAAGACAAGACTCAGAGTTGGCTTTCCAGCTACAAAGGAGCGAAACATTAAATTGCAAATAAAAATAACAGAATAGCTTAGAAGAAATGCTGAAAAAAAAGACGCATCCTTTTTGAACGAAGGACTGTGCATTCCCATTTTTCACTGGGCCTCTTGAATGATGTAGCCCATCCTAATAATACTTAGAGGGTTGCTATGAACATCAAATGAGTTAATAGAAGTAAAACATTAAGAATAGTATTTGGCACATGGTAAGCATTCAGTAAATGTAAACTATCATTGTTACCATAAAACATCCAGGGCCTTCTTAGAGCAAATATCTCATTGGATTTTTCTCAGACCCCAATTGTCAGCATCAATTTGACTGGTTTGTTTTCCTCAGGTCACTTGAAATAAAGTAACTCATTATAAATTTGGGAGAAGGAGTTTTTTATTGCAAAAGAATTTTGTATTTTCTTCAATATCCAACAGTCATACCAGCTGTTTTATTTCAGGCTACCAATGGGAAGCTACTTAATGAAGTTGCTTATAGTTTAATGATTTGTGTGGCATAAATTATTTGTCTTAATGCCATTCCTGGGGCATTTTCCAATTGTTTCAAAGAGTAAGCAGTAAAAAAAAAAATTACAGTGTGTTTCCATATTCCCACAACACCTGATGAGAAATAATATGTTTCCTCAATTGTGGTTCCATCATTTATTTTACTTTTATTCCTTCACAGCAAGACACTTCAGTGCTTATTTACTTACTGCCTATATGCTAAAGATCCCAATAATTGCACATCCAGCACACGATTGATTCTACTCAGATTCTCATTACACCTCTCAAAAGTTCTAGTACGGGAAATGTTAGAATGAGCATTAGCATGAGCATTAGGGAGTCATGCTTTCTAGGGGAAATAACTTAGCCATTGACGCAACTATGCTAACGTGAGTGTTGCAAAAATATAATGTGGTCATCAAAAGAGTTGGAGGTTAGATAAGATGAATACATTACAGGACATGGTGAAGTCAGAGATTAAGCTTTACAAACATGACAAATAAAACTGATTTGCTTTTTATGACTTAAATTGCTAATTAATATTTTTTCAGTTCTAGGATTCATTGTGCTTGAACAAAAACATGAACTGGTCAGGTTTTCCCCATTCGTTTTGTGGCAGGTCATTAATTTGGTATCAGTAGAATATTGTATTTGTAGCATTTCATATTATACTGCCTATTATGCTGTTGTTACTTTTACAAAGAGATTTTTTTCAACTGGTATAATGGCTATGTGTTCTGATTGTCTTAATTTGCACATATTTTTGATTTAAAATTGCTCTTCAGATTTTTTCTCTAGTATATTTTATTCCTAACAAGGTTTTGAATTTTTCTGAGGCAAAAAATAATTCTTTAAAACAATCTCCCTACTGTCATATATAAAGTGCTGAAGATTGTGAGTCAAAAGTACTTCACTGAAAAATTAAAACTTTATACAACATAGATTATATTGTCAATCATTCATGAGTGTAAGAATGGACTCTCTTAGTTTTGCCTGGCATAACCTGTTGAATTAGAATTCATTACTTTCCTGAATGTCTCTAACTTTTTTTTGGAACAATAATGGTTTTTATATACTGTGATAGGTAATGAGTTTCACCTCTCACAAAGTAAAAACATTCAAATTCCCCTCATTTTAGCCTTTAGAAAATAAATTACTAAGTACAATTAACATAATGCTATATAATGAAGTCGAAGGCATCTTACAGGGAAATTCTTTCTTCACTTTCTTCTTCTTGAAACTCAGTCAGAAATTCAAGAATTCCTCTTTTTCAAGCAAACATATTTTCCTTATTTTTTTTAACAGTATGGCAGAGTAATTAAGGACATATACTTCAGTAACCAGGCTGACCTGACACAAATTCTGTCTCTAATTATATTAGCTATGAAAGGAGGTCAAGTGATTTAACCTAAGTCACAGTCTCTTTCTCTGTAAAGTGCAATTAATTATAATAAATATATTTTCTTGCATGTGTATGCTTGCATGCATTAATGAAGAAATGAAAGTAGTATATGGCATACTCCTGTTAAGGTAATAAATACTTGTTCAGTTATTACTGGTTCTGCCTGATCATAGGTGGGAGTGGATCAACTTGAGAACTTTACTTTCTAGGTAAAGAAAGATGAAAATATGAGACAACTTTGGTTCATGATTTTATAAGGGCTAAAAAGTGGAGAGACCAGCAAATCACATGAAGTATTTTGTGTTGTTTCCTAAAAGGATTTGAGATGACTGGAGAAAATCTCAGCTAAAAAGCATCTAACAACTTTGAGTGTGTGTGAATACTAGTCAACCATATCATCATCTCTCTTTCTTTGGTTAAAAGAAAAAAAAAAAGATAGGGGTGTGTGTGTGTGCACGTGTGTGCGTGCGTGTATGTGTACTTTCCTCTCCAAGGCTGGAAGGAAGAAGCTGAAATATTCTTAGTGCTGCTTGAAAGGGCCCTGGCTGAAAATCTTTTCTACCTTAATCACAGGCTCTCCTTGTCAACCTCCCTTTGTTTCAGTAATCATCCAGTTTACTGTGGGCAAAAGCTCATGACCACTGTGTCCTTATCTGTGCCACCTTTGACTAGGTGTATGTTTGGGCATTAAGGTAGTGAGCATTGTGGGTATGATACTCCCTGTTATCATATGAGCAGGTGATTTGCTTAGTGGGTCTCTTTGCTAAGACTGGGTATGAGTATTAGCAGTAGGACCTGACTACTAAGGGTTTGCCCTAGTCTGAAGGGTTTAGTGGGATTTTCAGCCCTGACACTAGGACAGTCACACACGTTAGATCTGCCTTCACAGTTTTGGTCCGTCAGTGTATATTTGGTGGGGGTTTTTCTTCAGTTCGTGGCCAGTGGAAACCTGTTTTTTCTTCTCATCAACTTCGAAGAAACCACATGAGATTTCTTTCTTTTGATGATAGCTTATGGAACTTGTCCACCTTCCTTTCATTCCCCTCTCAAATGTGAGGAATATAAAAGTTATTCTCAATTATATAGTACACATCTTGTATTCCATTCATCTAGCCATATGGCAGTTCTCTTTAGAATACAAACATGCAAAATAATATATTTCCCTTCCAACTTCAGATTGCTTGAATCAATCATGTTCTTACTAAACTGATTTCTGACAATCTTTTATTCTACCTTCATTTAGCTTCTTGCTGCACCTTTTGATGAAGCCAAATACGTTTTCATGGCTCTCTTCAAACTCTGTGATTTGTAGGAATTCTATTTCCTTTCCATTTTTGCTTGGTTATTGCCCTTGAAATAGTGTATGACTTCAAATCTTTTCTTTTTCTCACTTGGGGTCTGCTTATTATCATTGTCATTATCATAATTATTTAGCTTATTATTTTCAGTTTCCTTAGGCCGCTATTTTTATTCCTATCTCTTGCCCCCCCTTTTTTTTTAACCTGTAACTCCACCATTGGTCTCCTTTCTCCTTTATTTTTGTCTTTGGCTGTCTTTAGCTTTCTCCCCCAAATTTTTCAATGATGAAAGCTGAGGCAGGTATAAGTTCGGTGAGTTTAAGTAGCTAGATTTGCTTTTCTTTCCACTTACAGAAAACCAAACACCGCATGTTCTCACTCATAGGTGGGAACTGAACAATGAGATCACTTGGACTCGGGAAGGGGAACATCACACACCGGGGCCTATCACGGGGAGGGGGGAGGGGGGAGGGATTGCATTGGAAGTTATACCTGATGTAAATGACGAGTTGATGGGTGCTGATGAGTTGATGGGTGCAGCACACCAACATGGCACAAGTATACATATGTAACAAACCTGCACGTTATGCACATGTACCCTAGAACTTAAAGTATAATAAAAAAAAAGTGCTTTGATTTATTCTTAATTATAAAACACAGAACACTATTGTAAAATTTTAGAAAATATAAAGAGACCTGAAGAAAATAAATATCAGATCATATTCCAACTCTTAGAACCTATTAAATCATAGACTGCCTACATAACTCTGAATCAGGCAAACAGTAAGCATTTCATGAATGCTTAGTGTTACTGTTATTGTTGCAGTTAAAGAGTGATGACAAAGTAATGCCTGCAAACTTCTGTATTTTACAATGTCTTTATGTAAACAAAAAATGATAGTCTTTATTTTCATGATGCATCTTTTGCCAATAAGGATCACATTGCGTAATCACAAAGGTCATGATGTTTATAGAAAGGAAATCCTGTTATTACTCTATATGCTCAGTACATTTGGGTTTTTGCAGTAATAATAATAACTTTGCATAATTTTTTCAAACTAATGTCTGATTGTTCTTATGCTAGTGACTAAAATTTGCAAGAAGTATAGCAAGATAGAATGATTATGATTATTTCTAACTTTAATAAGCCTTTTAAAAAGCCAAGGCAACAGAAATTATTCCTGGATTTGGCAATGCTCTTTTATATACAATATTCTAATATCAAAAGCTAATATTTGCAGAGTCCAGCTGCCAAGGTCCTTTCCTTATACCCTATAAATGAACTTCTTTCTCGATGGGCATGGTGACTCATGCCTGTAATCCCAGCACTTTGCGAGGCCGAGTAAGGTGGATCACTTGAGGTCAGGAGTTCACGACCAGCCTGGCCAAAATGATGAAACCCCATCTCTACTAAAAATACAAAAATTGACTGGGTGTGGTGGAGGGCACCTGTAATCCCAGCTACTCGGGAGGCTGAGGCCGGAGAATCACGTGAACCCAGGAGGCGGAGGTTGTAGTGAGCCAAGATTGTACCACTGCACTCCAGCCTGGACAACAACAGTAAAACTTCCTCTTAAAAAAAAAAAAAGAGTTTGTTCTGTAAGAAGCCAGCTGGTAATTATTTTCAGCCTTGTGGGCCATATGGTCTCTATCACAGCTACTGAACTCTGCTGTTGTAGCGTGAAAGCAGCCATAGACAAGATGTAAGCAAATGAACTTGGATGTGTTCTAATCAAGCTTTATTTACAAAAGCAGTGGTAGGCCGGATTTGTCCTGCAAGCTATAGTTCACATGTGTATAGTTTGTGCGTGTTCATTGCAGCACTAGTCACTATAGCAAAGACATTTAATCAATCTAAATGCCCGTCAATGATAGACTGGATGAAGAAAATGTGGTACATATATACCACAGAATACTATGCAGCCATAAAAAGAACAAGATCATATCCCTTTTCAGGAACATGAATAGAGGTGGAGACCATTATCCTTAGCAAACTAAAGCGGAGCAGAAAACAAAATACTACATTTTTTCACTTACAAGTGTGAGCTAAACAATGAGAACACATGAACACATAGAGGGGAACAACACACACTGGGGCCTATTGGACGGTGGAGGTTGGGAGGAGGGAGAGGATCAGGAAAAATAACTAATGGGTATAGGCTTACTACCCGAGTGACAAAATAATCTGTACAACAAACGCCGCCCTTAATACCTGGGTGACAAAATAATATGTTCAACAAGTTTACATACGTAACAAACCTGCTCATGTACCCTTGAACTTAAAATAAAAGTTAAAATTTTAAAAAATGTTACTCAGTACATGACAGACTTGGTATTCTAACCAGTTTTCTAACCAAAGTCTGTGAAATTCCAAAGCCTGGAACAGTCTCTGTGTTCCTAAAAATGGCTTGACTCGCTCATTTCTAAGGTGACAGTTCACTAAATTTGTTACCACTCCCAGTAGGATTTGATTGCTTAAACAACTGAACGTTTAAAGGACTAATTTTCTCACTAATTTACAGTTCCAGTAGTAGTATGAATATTTTTGTTGTTTGCTCTCTGAGAGCTCTGCTATGGAATCTTGGACCTAGAGTGATAGATAGTCTAGTCTGTCTCTTTCTGTATTTTATAAAATATCTCTGAATAATGAGAATAATGAATGAATTTTTCCTTTATTATTTTCTGGGCTTTCCAAACATCAAACTTAATATGTTCTCCAAAAAATTTTTCTTAAAAAGGATGAAACAAAATTTGTACCATACCTGGACCCAATTACAGGATAAAGTACTCACAGATGACAGGTAACTTAGTTCACATGGACTTAGTTTTAGAAAACTATTGGTTTTCTTGACCTAATGGGATTCGGTGGAAAGAATATAGAATTATTTTGATCTCTCTGGCTCCATCATATACCAGCAGCATGAACTGCCCTGATTCTCAGCACCCTTAAATGTAACACAGAGTTAATGATAATACCTAAAAGGATTTTGGTGAAGAGGAAATGTGAAAACTGCTATGTTAACAGAGATACTATGCAAACGTTTGTTACCCAGATGTACCTAAATATTTCAGCTTTCTGGAACAACCTTGTCTTATAAAATTTAAATTAAACAGCCCGAACCCCATCTCACATATGAAGGACTGCTCACGTCTGTCTTCGTGTTGCTGGGGTTTATCTGTTGTTGTTTTGAAAAGGTTATGATTATTCTTAGTTACTTCTTGCACTCCTTGCATTTCCTGTTTGTGCTTTTTAAACTTTTTTCAGTATTGAGCATTCACACCTCTTGCTGCTGTTGCCTTTTCTGTGATTTTTATGCAGAAATAAATGGAAACAGGCTCAAGTTGTGCACATTAAACTTTACAGAAAAGATAGGGACCCAGATGCATCTCTCAAGTCCACCTTCCTATCCCACCTGCCAGTTTTTAATCTCTCCCAATTTCATTCTTGGTATTTTTCTAGGCAGAGCAATTCAGCTCATTCTTGCTGTCTCCTTTCATACTCTGCCCACTGCTGGCTTCACTTTCTACATTCAAAATAGCTATTTTTTTCTCAATTACAAGATCTCTTTCCTAGAGAGGAATTTCCATTCCTCTGGTAGGCAAAATTGACAGCAGTCACAAAGTAGTTTTTCTCCCCTCTGTGATTTTATATTAATGTAGCTTAAGGAGAATTTTTTTTTCTTTCACTATGTCTTGTGTTTAGTAGCAATCAAAGTTAAATAGGGCTCCTATAAAATTTCTAATAGCTAGAACTTTACTAACTCATCCTTTCAGGTAGATTTCTGCATTCAACTTTTAAAACTTTTCCTTCCTGAAGTTTAACACACATAAATAATAGTAAATAAAACAAAAACATACAGCTGTTTGAATTATGCTGAAGCAAACACCCTTATACCCATCAACCAGGTCAAGAAATAGACACTGGCATCAACCCTGAAGGTTTACCTTGTGATATTGTGAAATGTATTTATTTGGTCTTCATCCCAATCCTTGGAATCTCTAAAGTGATGTCTTTTGGTAAGCTAATGAGCTAACTGATGGCTACTAGTTCCTAGGTAGCTTCATGATGGTGTCTGGTCACTAGAAAGACCAAGGCAGAATTAGAGGGTTGGGACTTTCATTCCCACCCCCATCCTCTGGGGAGGGGAGAGGAGCTGAAAGTTAAGTTGATCACCAATGGCCAATGGTTTAATCCATCACGCCTACAGAAGGAAGTTTCCATAAAAACACAGAAAGACTGGGTTCAAACAGCTTCTGAATAACTGGAAGTTTCTGGCACACATGGAAGCTCTTCGCCCCTTTTGCCATGCTTTGCCATATGCATCTCTTCATCTCTATCCTTTGTATCGTCCTTTATAATAAACTGGCAAATGTAAATAAGTGATTCCCTGGGTTCTGTAAGATGCTCTAGTAAATTAATCAAACACAAGGAGGGGGCTGTTGGAACCTCAATCTGCAACCAGTTGGTCAGAAGCACAGGTAAAACAACCTAGGCCTACTATCAGCCTAAGATGTAGGGGGCAGTCTTGTGGGACTGAGACCCCTACCTGGGATCTGATGCTGTCTCCAGGTAGATAGTGTCTGGATTAAATTGGAGGACACCTACCTAGCTGGTGCCCACTGCAGAATTGATTGCCTACTTATTGGTGAGAAGAAATCTCCACACATTTGGTCACAGATGTTTTCTCTATTGATTGTTGTTGAGCGAGGTAATAGAAAAAACAATTTGGGTTTGTTTTCTTCCTACACACCCCATAACTTCTCTCAATTACACCACGTTATATGCAACCTAAAAATTAAAAAATTAGAATATATTTTAAAAATCACTGTCCAAACTTCCAACACTACAGGTTTGTCTGATTTGCAATTTTGTGTGCATTTACCATACAGTATAGATTCCTCTGTCTTACTTCCGTTCTTTACTATCATGTTTGCAAGATTCATTCATATTGTTGTAGACAGTGCTAATTCGTGACTCTTAACAGCTATGTATAATTTTGTTGTGTGAATAAACCATGATTTCTCTTTTTTTTGAGCATGTATAGTTAAGTTGTTTTCAGTATTTTGGCTATTATGAGTAAGGTTACTCTGGGTTTATATATATTTGGGAGTAGATATTGTCAGCCTTCAATTATGCATTTACACAACTGTAGTAAATAGTGATACTTTTTTTTTTCCTGATTACTTACTCAAAGTTTTCTTTTTCTCTGCAGACCTAAGCTTCATGTTCTGCCTGTGTGATTCTGTCTTCACGATTCTCATGGTCAGTTACCAACATTCAATTCTGTCTTCTACTAAGTATGTACAGCTCTAAAGGACACACCTCAGTATGGGCAATGTTCTATTAAACTGTGATATCGAAAGCAACTTGTCTTTGCTAAATGAGTACACTTAGCTTGTTTGGAAGATTCTGTCATTTTATTCTCTAAAGCTTACCTCACAGGAAGTGGGAAACCATTTTTCTCTTCTGTGAATTTGAAGCTTTCATGTTGTTGTACATCCTCAATTAAAGAAAATGGGCAAAATTGTACTCAGGCTTTGTGCTGCGTCTCACTTTTCTGCAGCTGGTAAGGCACCCTACATGGTGCAGGCAATTGTAAAGAAAGTAGTTAGGGAGAAGGCAACATACTGCTGAAGTCATAACCGAGGCCTGTGATTTAGGGAATCTATATTAGAGGGAACCGCAGGGAGCCAATTGCCATCTATCTGCCTCATACTCATTTTAATTATACCACTAACTTTGGCAGGGAGATGTCATCTAACCCTCTGCTAAGACACATTCTTTGTAAAATTAAAATTGTTCTCCTAGGAGGAGGTATATGCATAGTGAGACGCAAACACAAACACAAGTCCTATTTATTTGAAAGTAACTACTGAAATAAGATGAGTCTGGAGGAAAACAAAAGGTTCTGTGTATCTGTATCTGTGATACAAAATCATGACTTTCATCAAGAAAATTAGAAACAAATAGCCAGGCTGTTTCAAGAAATCAAATACAAGAAAGCAAATCTTTACAAATTTTTTTATATGAAAATGACCTTCCATGATTTCTGCTTAACTTTGTTTCTTGGTACCTGATACAATTTCAGTTTCAATTTCAAGATGGAATCATTTAAAAATAATTTAACTATGCTTTATCTCAAATTCCTATTGAAATGACACAAATATATTATATATATGTATATGTGTACACACAAACACACATGCATACATAATAAAAAAGGAGGTTCTCCCCTTATTTCCAAACACCTATTACCATTCTACTTGATAATTCAACAGTTATATAAATGACATATCCAATTTAATATGACCCCCCCAAAACACTTGAATTTTGCAAACTTACCTTTTCCATTAACTTTTTCTTCCTCTATTCGTTCTCATTTTAGCAAATAGGATCTCCATTCTTCCACTGATTCATTCAGTGGGCTCTACCTCAGACGGTACTAATCTAGTTGACTCAACTATCATAATAGCCTTCTCTTGCCACTGCCACTAACCATCTCTTTGAGTCCATTCTTCACAAGAAGCAAGAGTGATTCTTTAAAAACAAGTTAGATCTTATATTTCTCTGTTAAAAGTCTCCCAGGGACTTCAGAACACAATCTAAAGTTCTGACCCCCCCACTATATCTCTGATGCCACATCCTACCGTGGCTCTTTCTTGCCGCCTCTCTCCCAGCCACACTGACCTTATTGCTGTTTTTGGAATAGACTAAACATGATCTTCCCTAAGGCTCTTTCCATTTGCTGTTCCTTCTGCCAGGAGTTCTTTTCTCACAGATAAACTCATGACTATTTTCCTGGCTTCCTTCAAGTCACACAGAGAGAGGCCGTCTCTGACCAAAATATATGACAGCATCTTCCTTCTTCATTTCATCAAACATCTTGCAAGTTTTAGTCTATTCCTATGTGCCTATGATCTGCCACTTCCCATTAAATTCTAAGCTCCTTATGAATAGAGACAGATTTGATCACTGTTGTAGTCCTGGAACAGAAGTGCCTGGCACTTTGTAAATGCTCAATTAATACATTTTGAATAAATGAAAAAAATCAGTACTAGACAGGAAAACTACTGAGTGTGCCAGAAACACTGAGGATAACATTATATTTTGGCAAGATTAGTTTGGCAGTCACTTCAACAGTTCTGTGAGCTACCCACTATCTTACAAAATAAACAAATTTAAAAAGTCATCTTTTGTGATTAATCCACTGAAGTCAGTTTCTTTTCTTATAAGAAAACTATTGACTATTCATGAAATTAATTCTTGAATTGTTTATTTGAGAGATTATCTCTCTTGCTTCAGGATGATGGCTCTGAAAATGCAATGAGTATCAAGAGATGAAACTTTGTTAGTGTTTGATGCACAAGACAAAACAACCGAATAAATTATAGCTAGACAATGATTGAACAACGTTACTAATGATGACATGACTAGTGGCCAATCCATAGAAAAAAAGTTAAGATTAAACATTTATGTAGTGTTAACTCAGGGTCATACCCAACTTTCAGCACTTCATAGAAATTTATTTAATTGGTCTTCATTACGATTCTCTTCTTTAAAACCAGACAACTGAGGCACAGATATCTAGCAGCTTGCCTACACCTGGTTGGTGACAGAGATAGGATTCAAACTCTGGCAGTCTAGCTCCAGAGTGCATGCTCTTAAGTACAACACATTCTGACATGAATGACATGAGAAATTAAAGGACTCTCATGTGAGCTGGTTTCTTCTAACTGTACTGGGCAACTTAAATTAGAAATGATGACAAGCACAAACTCTTACATTCAAGGCAAAGATAGAAAATCATGGTATTTCTGTGTCTAAGTGATAAGAATCTTATATCAAGTCCAGCCACAGGGCTGAGATACCTGAAACACAGACTCAAAATTCGAATCCATGGGTAGCTGCGAGTTGTTGAAATCAAAGACTTTCTATATTTCTTATATGAAAAATGAAGAATTATTTGAGGAAAAAAATGGCACCGTAGAATTATAATGAGGCCAGATGGACCTGCTTTTGCTCAACACTCAGGATCATTTGTCAAGGAGCAGAAAATGAGCCCACGTTATAGACAACCCCTCACATCCTAGTAATGCACAGAAATGGAATACTGCAACAGTATAGCCTCATTCAGAATATGAGTGCAAGAGGCACATTAGCAGCAGAAAGACAATGGGAAATGGAAGTCATTCCAGACAAGTAGCACATCCAGTTTTCCACCATGCCTGGAATAGAGAGGTAGCTTGAAGTTCAAAGATATGCTGATTAATGAACAATGGTTAATAATTTCCTTGGATGGTCAAAGATTTGAATAAAGCAGGATGACATAAGTGGTGACAAGGACACTTAGGGAAGAGTCGTGTGATTCAATCTTTCAGAATAGGCCTAGAGTGTGAGGATATGTGTCACTACATGGAAATATTCCCACTGCATGGGAAGTGCTCAGTTACGTGGATAAGATTATTTGTTCCCCAAATGTCACTTAGCCTCTTTCCTCAGCTATCCCAGTGCTTGCTCAGTGGTTTCATACATAATAAAGTAATCATGGAGCTTATTAATGACCCAGCCGATTGGGTTATGGCCCAACTGCCAAACTTCAGTTTTCAAGCACTGAATCGCAGATTTAGCAATACATCTCAAAGTGTCATGCCGGAAGACAAGCATCCCTTTGTTCTACATACAAAACCTATTTACCTGCAACACTGCCATGATAGACCTATTTGCATGCTTTACTTATTGCTGCTGTATCACCCTATTATTACTTCTGGCCAAGACATTTTTCAGACAGTGAAAAAAGTGGGACAATGAACTGATCTTCATTAGATTCATTGGTCTTAGTTTATCTGTATCTCATTATTTATTTACTGTAGCTAATCAAAATGACCCTAACATATGGGTAGAAAGGCATACAGAAGACTCAGTTACAGTGCCAGATAGAAGACAACCCTTTGTAAAGTTGGAGTCTGTGTTATAGGGTGTTGAGAGTCAAAGGAATCAGTAAACAGCCACCCTCCTCCCTGCCTGAGTCCTGTGCCAATTGAAAGAGAATGTGGCAAATGCTTCCTTGACAGAAAGCCAGTTAAATTGCAAGCACCTGCCATTCTGTAGTGGGTTATTCATAGGAACAGTCCTGAGGAATCAGGGCTTTCCCTTTATTTGTAATGACGTGTGATCTGCCAGGCAATTCTTGTGTGCTGGTCACCATACAGGCTCTATCTTGCAGAAATTCCTCAATGTTCCTGTCACCCTTGACAGTTTTCCAATCTGACATAGATTGGTTTTCATTTCTTCAAATGATGTTCATTGAGCATTTACAAACATGCCAGGCATTTTTCCTGTTCTAGGAATATAAGAGTGAACCAATTCACTCTTGTTCTTAGCAAGTTTAAATTTTAATGGGAGAAACCAGAATTTTAACACATGGAAATTGACTGTTTCAAAGGTTGAAAAATGCTTAGATGAGATAAGGAAGGTGTTAGCTAATACAGCTCTGTCAGAGTAAGACTCACTGTTAAGGTGACATGCAAGGAGTGACTTGAAGGAAACAGGACAGATAGCCACGTGGCTATGTGTAGGAAAGAAACTCCAGGCAAAAGAAACAGCAAATGAAGGAGACTTAATGGAATGTTTAGGGTGTTCCAGAAACAGCAAAGAAGCTAGTATGGCTGATGCACAGAGCCCAAGAAAGTAGGTAAGATATGAAAGACATGTCGGTGGGGATCAGACCTTGATGATGTAGTGCTCTGAGGTCACTGGAAACTTTTGAACAGGGGAATTTATGATCTAACTTATGTTTTTAAAGGTTCTCTCTGGCTGAATGTGAAGAAGAGATTTGCAGAGGCAAGTAGTGGTTGGGGGGGGGTACGTGGCCAGGGGAGGACTTCATGATAATCGAGATAAGAGATGAGGGTGGCTTTGACTAAGCGGGTACAGTCTATGGTAGAACCCACCGAAAGGGTAAGTGGAAGAGTGGAGATGCTATTTGCAGATCAAGTGGAACATGTAATTCCTATGACTAATAAACTCAGCTTGGAGGACACATCTTATAGTGAAAGACAAACATATAGGCATTTTAACTTCATACTTACTGGCCTAGGAGTTAAGCCAGCCTCTCAGAGTAAGATTTGAATTTTTATAGAAAAATATTTAGCTAGGTTGCCTTTGCTCACTGGCTTGAGGAGAGTGGGGAAGGAGAAAAGAAACAGATTACAAACCCATTCACTCCATTTTGTGGGAGGATTTATCAGGTGAGACTAGAGGCTAAGTGTGTGATTATTTTGTTTAATATTTTAATATGTGTTTATTTAATATTTTTATATAGAAATCAAGAGTACAAAAGAGGCAGTCCATTGTAACACAAAATGAAAATGGACATGTTTCCTTCACTATCATATTAAGTAACTCAGTTATAAAATTTTGATTTATAATTCCAGCTACTCAGCTCTGCTGGCTTATCTGGTCCCTGAGACAGGAAGATTTTCATTATTTAAAAAATGTAATTGGGAGATGGAGGTTACCACCTGAATTCTTTGAGTTTCTTATTTTACATAATTCATAGGGTAAAAAAATGGTTTAGAAAACGGACTGGTATGTTTGATTGCACCTGGTTGTCAGTGGACAGAACACGTTAATGACACACAGTGAAGGCAGGAAATAGTACGTCTTGACCCTAAGGGCACTCCTAAGGAAACCTTCTAGCTTAGTTGTGTTCAGTGGTCAAAAGTAATGAAAAATTCCTCAAATACCAGAATCACTAAGGGCTCACACCATCCAGGAATAAGGTTTTGAGTCACTTCATGTGGTGGAAATAATTTATCCTCCCAAAACCATTTTCCCTTGCATCTTGGATGCGTGATTGCTCTGCTAGACACATTATTTTTCAG
>NW_012109141.1:2037001-2055652 GCF_000951045.1 Mandrillus leucophaeus
CACAATTCTTATCAATGTAATGTCTTTTCAATATCCTTCTTTTTTTTTTTTTTTTTTTGAGAGGGTGTCTCGCTCTGTCACCCAGCTTGGAGTACAGTGGCACGATCTTGGCTCACTGCAACTTCCGCCTCCCAGGTTCAAGCGATTCTTCTGCCTCAGCCTCCCGAGTAGCTGGGACTACAGTGCATGCCACCACACCCAGCTAGTTTTTTGTATTTTTAGTAGAGACAGGGTTTCACCTTGTTAACCAGGATGGTCTCGATCTCCTGACCTCATGATCTGCCCACCTCGGCCTCCCTTTATTGAGATTTGATTGAGACGTGAAAAACTTTACTTAATGAATGTTCACAAGTCAATGAGTTTGCAGAGAAGTATACACCTGTGAAACCATCACTACCATCAAGGCCATAAACACACCCATCGCTTCCTAAAGTTTCCTTCTGTCTCCTTTATTATAATAATAATTATAACAACTATTGTTATTATTATTGTCTGTTAAAAACACACATACACACAGATAATAGGATCTACCTTCTTGATGTTTATGTTGCAAAACAGAAGCTTTATACCCTTTAACCATCATCCCCGCCATTTATCCTTCTCCACTAACCCCTAGTAACCACCATTGTTCTCTCTGCTTCTATATGTCTGACTATTTTAATTATACATGTAAGTAATATAACACAATATTTATCCTTCTGTGACTGGCTTATTTCACTTAGTATAATGTCCACCATTTCCATCCATTTTGTTGTAAATGGCAGGATTTATTTATTTATTTATTTATTTATTTTTTGAGGCAGAGTTTCACTCTTGTTGCCCAGGCTGGAGTGCAATGGCACGATCTTGGTTCGCTGCAACCTCCCCCTCCCAGGTTCAAGTGATTCTCCTGTTTCAGCCTCCTGAGTAGCTGGGATTACAGGCACCTGCCACCATGCTTGGCTGAAATTTTGTTTGTTTGTTTTTTTGTTTGTTTCTTTTTTAGTAGAGACAGGGTTTCACCGTGTTGGCCAGGCTGGTCTTGAACTCCTGACCTCAGGTGATCCATCCTCCTTGGCCTCCCAGAGTTCTGGGATTACAGACGTGAGCCACCGGGCCCAGCCAGGATTTCTTTTATTTAAATGTTTTTTGGCTTATTTATTCTATATCACAATGCATATTTTGTAGTTGACAATTTTTAATCTTAATTTACATAGCCCTAATATGATTTCTTAATTTCTTTTTTTTTCTTATTTCAATAGGGTTTGGGGGAACAGGTGGTGTTTGGTTACATGAATGAGTTCTTCAGCGGTAATTTCTGAGATTTTGGTGTACCTATAACCTAAGCAGAGCAGGATTTCTTACTTTTTAAAGACTGAATAATTTTCCATTGTATGGATATATCATATTTTCCTTCTTCAAGAACCTTCTCACCTCACTGTGACTATCAATCCAAAGCTATTATACCCTGAGCCATACCCAATTCCAAGAAATTCCACTCCTGAAACAATGGCATTAAAATCATTCAGCCTGGGTTTGAAATACCCTACAACCATCTGCCCTGATTTCCCCCTTCTGAAATAGGTGTTTTTCAAGGTTGTGTTATCCTTGGTAGGTTTAATTGGTTTAGCTTTCCATTATCCGCAGGTTTTCCTAGTGGTCTTTTGGGGAGGTGAGAGTTGACAAATGGAAGACTATTCTTAAACTTGGTTCTCTAGCCCTTCCCATAATTATGTCAACTTAAACTTCTCAACTTCATTTATGCTTAATTAGCTAGCTTCTATTAGTTTGCAACTAAGACACTTGCTTGATACACTCATATATGGAGGCTGAGGTAGGAGGAGCACTTGAGGCCAGGAGTTCAAGACAAGCCTGGGCAGTACAGCAAGACCCCATCCCTATATATTTAAAGGAAGAAAGGAAAACCTCATTAAATTGCATACAAACAGTGGCTGAGCAAAGCAATCACTCCATTGTATCCATCAAAGGTAAGGCATGCTACATGAAATGAAATCTTTGTCATAGCAAGCTCTTTAAAATATCAGTTGTGCAGTGGTGCATGCCTATAATCCCAGCACTTTGGGAGGCTGAGGCGGGCAGATCACCTGAAGTCATGAGTTTGAGATCAGCCTGGCCAACATGGTGAAACCCTGTCTCTAATAAAAATACAAAAATTAGCCGGGCGCAGTGGCGGGGGCCTGTAATCCCAGCTACTCGGGAGGCTGAGATGGGAGAATCGCTTGAGTCTGGGAGGCAGAGGTTGCAGTGAGCTGAGACCGTGCCACTGCACTCCAGCCTGGGCAACAGAGCGAGGCTCTGTATCATAAACAAAACAAAACAACAACAAAATATCAATTGTGCCCGGTAGAGAAGTGCTGTAGGTACCTTAAGGTTGCATAAATAAGAAAAAAGAAAAAGAGGAGCAAATAGAGAACTCTCCCAAGACAGCGGTGCCTTACTAGTCCTTCTAGTGCCTCCCTCTCCTTTATCTCCTCACCTACTTTTATGACTGAAACCTGAACTGATGCAAATGTTCCAAGCACACCACAGTCCTAACTGTGGGGGCTATTTGTCAGAGGTAATCAGTAGAGAACAAATATAAATCCTAGGGAGAACCTTCGTAATAACTCATGCTCATATATTGTCTGACTTCAGTGTTTCTGTTCCATTCACAACAGGTCTAATGGGTAAAACAGACTGTTAGCAGGTTGAAAGGACAGCATTTGAGATAGTTGATGGGCAGGAGAGAGCACTTTGGTAGCTAACATCATTTTGCCTCTCTGAAGGTGGGTAAAGAATGAATCGACAGAGCTGTGATGCTGCTTTTCCTGTAACTCATATCATATTTGACAAAAACTGTCTGAACCCCACTTTCAGGATTTAAGGAGGATCAAGCAGAGAAAAGTCTCCAGAAATGTAAAAAGCTTCTGTTGTTTGAAAAATAAGGACTAGAGTGAAAAATTAGAGCAACTGGGCTGCTCTTTTATCAATTTATTGTGTAGCTTGGGAAACATTTTCTTCTATACAACTGGTTCTTTCCTCAGCTCAGTACTACTTTGCTCTGTTTTATCTTTGTTATTCATTAGTTCTGGTCTTTTCTTCTGGATCACATATCACTAAACATGTTGGCTCTTGGGTCTCTGTCCTTCATGTTCGTGATATGCTCTTTCATGGAATTTGACTCTCTTGGAGAGAGCTCTTCAATGGATCTTCCATATCATCAAGTCTCTTCTGTGGAATCAGTAATGCTTTTTGCTGATAAAAATATTAATTTAATTCTATAATTGTCCTTTGACTTATGCTGCAACTCTTACCTTACTTATCTCCATTTTCTTTCCTTTTCATAATTTTCCGGTTGCTTTAGTAACCCCAGATGCCTGAGGTTAGTAAGTTTTTGGGGAGACATAACCATTGACCATCACGGCAAAGGAAATCACATCTTTTCTGTTGCTTTTTGAGATGAAGAAGCCTTCTAACTAGGGATCATGAATAATCTGTGACTGTTAGTTTGTATCCTCTGAGAAGAAGCGGACCCCAATATGGAGTTAAACATGAAAGAAATTTGTTAGAGAAAACATCTGTGAAGAAGAAATGGGAAGGTGCTGAAGAGGACGGAGAAAAACTTCAAGCCACATTCTTAATGCAGGTCTGATCCCATTGAAGGAGAGACAGAAGGAAGGAGGCTTGGGCAGGAAAAGTCTCAGACTGTGGCACAGTTCTCAGTAAGTGTCAGCCAGGCCAACTGGAATTCCACAGGCCAAGGTGGCTTGCCAGAGGAGTCCTGTATCTCCTCTGCACTGGTGTTCCTGAAGCTCTTAGGCATTAGCTGGGAACAGCTCATGGGTGTGAATGCAATAGTAAAGTCAGAAAGGCAGCTGCTGGGGTGTCCTGTCAGTTATGCTTCCACTTGGGAGAGCTGAGTGGCACATTTCCATGCCTGTCACAGAGACTTCGTTCAAGCTCCTTCCTTGTGCTGTGCCAGTGATAAGATTGGCACCTTTCCACTGGCTTTCTGCCTGGCATAACTTTCAGGCCAATCTTGGCAGCACCATTCCTTTCAAATGCTGCTTATTCTCCCCAGCAAAGTGGAAGTCCAAGAAGGGCTGTCTTGATGTCCTGGGGCTGCTTTTGTGTCTTTACCACTATAATACTGCAGCTTTCATGAAGGTCTCTGAGAAAGAAGGTTAGAGTAATGTCTAACAGTTTTTGATTTCAAGTAAAGAAGTCCTAGGTTCAAGCCCTAACTCTTCCATGCACCAGCTACTGTGACCTTGTTCAAGTGATGTCACCTGTCTAACCTTCATAATCTTTGTGCCAAAATGGGTCATAAAACCTCTTAGAGTTGTAAGGATGAAGTGAATACATGTATCAGCACCTCATGCAGAATGAGCATTCAATAAATATTACCTATTATTGTTTCCTAATGCTGCTGCTTTTCTCAGGATGACAGATTCTAAACTGGTCTTTAGTTCTTTCTTTCCACATTTTTACTTGCACTCTATCTATTAGAAGTCCCAACCGCTAGAAGCAATTACCTAATATCATTCATATTAAGCACAAAACAGAGGACTTGGACATGGGAATGTCAGATATGAGAGTCTAGAGTCTTAAAGGACATTCTCTTTACCTTTCCTGTGGTTTTGGTGTTTGAATAGTATTGAGTCATCTTTTTCTAGATTGCTGTGGTGCCTATACCACCTTCCCCAGATCACCCCCCCACCACCACCACTGTTATGCTCTGTCAGTCTAGATAATAAAGACCTGGAGTGTGGGGATTTGTATTTCTGGCTTCATATTATCTATGAATGTCCAAAGTCCTTTAGAAGCAGAATATTTAAATCTCAAATGATCATTTCTGGGTTCCATACACATGTGGAGGGAGAGGTTATTTTCTCAAGATCTATTCAAGAATTGAAACAATTGCATCCATTTTCTGATGTGAATTATGTAATATGTTTCTATAACTCTAGTTTGCTAGGACATCTAGGACTGGCAGGCCTAACATGAATGATATCCTAGATGACCAGTTTCTTGAAGTGAGAGATCATGTACACTATTATTCCTCAACAAGGTGCTGCTGACATTTTGGACCATATAATTCATTTTGTATCATTGCAGAATGTTGCAAGATAATTAATAAGCTTCTTTAGCTCCTACACACAAAAGTCAAACAATGCTTTCCCTACCTTATTCTCCAAGGTACTATTTCCATACATTTCCTACCACCTCTGGGTAGGTGTGTTGCAAATCTTGGTTAGTGCCACTGGACAGGTTAAGCAATCATTCAAGGAAGGGGAAGGTCAGTTTCTAAAAGTGAGTCTGATATTATTGATGGGAACAGAGCTAGATATTTGCCTGAGATATCAGAAAGATTTTGAAGGAGGTTGTGCGATGAAAAGGAATGGAAAAAAATCTTATCGTCAAATATTACAGGTCTGATTTATTGGTTAGACTTAGCAATGCATTCTTGCCAATAAAGTATTAGGTGACATCTGGGAAGAAGGGTGTTTTGTATTCTTTTATGTGATTTTTCAGTGAGGTGTGGCCACAAGAGGAGACAATGGAGAGGCTCAAGAGAAAAATGAAGTTTATTATACTCACAGGTTCTAGAAGATGGGAGGCACAACATGCCACACAGGGCCACACAGGCAAGACACCAGGGTGGTCAAAGGGCAGAAAACAGGAGTGAGAGGATGGTTTCAGCCATTGCATTTATTGGAGTCATCAGGAAAGGCAAGGCAGGGCAGACTGAATAACTTAGGATTAGCTAGTTTGAATAACTGGCAGGCTTTGGGCTATAGGGTGGTCCCTAGTTGCCTGCTACTTGGCCCTAGGATGATTAAGGCAGAGGACTGTTACCTCTTGGCGTGGTGGGCCAGGTAGAGAAGGTATGGCTCTGGTGGTTACTTTGTATATCAAAGGCATGCTTCTGCTGGGTCCCTTACTATCTCTTAGAATTGGCTTAACCCAGGGAGAGGCAGTCTCTCCCCAGCGAGGAAGGTTTTTTAATGTGTTAAAACATCATATTGTATTTATGCATCAAAATATCACCCTGTGCCCAATAAATATACACAATTATTATGTGTCAATTGCACATGATAACATGAGATGGGAAGGGAAGGAGAGAGGAAGAAAAATTGGATAAAGGGTATAAAAACATAGCTTGATAGAAAGGAATAAGTACTAGTATTCCACAGTACAGCAGGGAAATCATAGTTAACAATAATTTATTGTATATTTCAAAATAGCTAGAAGAGAAGAATCGCAATGTTCCTAATACGAAGGAAAGGAAAATGTTGGAGGTGATGGATGGTCCTATTACCCTGCTTTGATCATTACACATTATATACAGGTATTAAAATATCACATGTGTTTTGTACAACTATTATATATCCATAGAATTTTTAAAATAAAATTATAATATGCAGTAAATTAAAAACATACCCACAATATAATGGGGAAAATTCCAGGGCAGATCTATTAGCAAAAATGTAATTGTATGTAAATTTAATAGAGTATTACTGTAATCTGAGGCCACCAAAATTTCCATAACCACATTCAGCTTTTCTCCAGTGAAGATCTAAATAAGTTCCAGGTTATTGGATGGGTTTTCGGAGCCTAGACAGTATTTTTCCTCCCTGAGGGCTAGTGCTTTGTCAGAAGGTTTTTAAGTTCACTGAACTTCAGGTGTTGTTTGAGAGAAAAGGATCCATAATAAATGTTTGAAGTTTAATTAGGAAATTCCTGCATTTTAAATTCCTCCTTGTTCATGCTATTTGTTGAAGTACTTGTGTGAAGGAACTGTCCTGGGAGAAAGGGAAAGAAAGAATCTTTTATTAAAATTGAAAAACCTTCATGTTTATCGTTCATATTTACTTGGAGATCAAGTATGAAAAGTTTTAATGTTGAAGAACTTTCCACCAAGTTTTTATGAGCAAGTAAAGCAGGGATATGAAATTGAGTTGTAACCTTAACTATAAAGTTGACTGTTGCAAACGCTATCATACCGGGATTCTGTTATATCAGTGGTTTTATTTGCACATTCTCTGCTGTATATTAAAAGCTACTTTTCTCATTGTGCTTATCTCTTAATGGTAAATAGTTTCAGAATATCCTAGCTGTTAATAGCAAAAGTTTATAGAAAATCTTCCTCTCCCAGGGTGATGTGGTAAAATTAGTTTCATTATCATTAGTTTGCTCATTTAAAAAATCTTGGAATGCTTGATGGTGGTAGTAGTAGGTAGGTATCAGCCTCAAATATTCCCTTAGTTGTGCTGTGCAGAATTTCAATTGTATAGGCTTCTTATTTGAGAAATGTTTCACTTCCTGGCAAATTTAAATAGTCATTTAATGCTATCCTTATTGAAGAAGGCCACCTGGAAATCATGCTCATTTCATAGTTGAATGTCTGCATTGCTGCCACTGCTGCTGTTTACAGTGGAAGGAACTGATGCTCTGAAGCATCAGTGAAAAAACCTGAGCTAAGGATCTGAGTGTGTTTGCTTTTTTTTTTTTCTGTCCTCCCTTCTCTTTGATTTTATTCAAATGTAGATGCTCTTGATTTTTCCAATATTGTAATTTTCATTGTAGTGTCAAAATCTTGGATGTAAACTAAATGATATAAACATGTAGGACATTTTTTTGTCTGAATACCAGCTACTGAGAAAGATTATAATTTTTTTCTGTGCTGTTTTCTCATTCCTTAGGGCAAAATATTTTCTAGTTAGGAATGAAGCTCTTTGAAGAAGGACAATGTTTTCTACAGGTTTGTTGAATTAAAACATTAGCCAATTAGAAAAAATAATCACCATTATTTAAAATAACATAATTATAAGTGTATGTTACTTGAAAATTGACATCTATTTGAAATGCCAACATTGTGAGTGTATTGAGATGATACAAATATTTAAATATACATTTGTTTAAAAATAATGAGAACATATGCCAGTATTTTTTCTTCTGTGGTCTAATTACATATAAACATATTCAATAGGAAAAATAAAATTTATACCTTTATTAATATTTCAGAAAAGAAAGACATCAATGTAATATTGCGAGGCTGTAGGGATTGCAATAATAAAATCTCGTTATATGCTAAGAGTTGAGTTATATACATAAAGAGAACTAAAAAGTTGTAATCAAATGCAGCATTTTAACCAATTTAATGTAAATAAGAAAGAAGCAGTGTTAGAGCCCTTTATTCTGAGCTATCTCCAAATCTCAACTTTAAGTCTCATTATCAGAACTGGGTAACAAGTGAACCCTTAATGTCATAAGAATGAGAACCCACGTGTTATTTAGAAGTGTTGTTTAATCTCTAAGGAATTTGGGATTTTCCAGCTATCTTTCTGTTATTGATTTCCAGCTTAATTCCATTGTGATCTGAGAGCAGACATTGTATGATTTCTGTTCTTTCAAGTTTTTCAGGTGTTTTTTATGACCCAGAATGTGGTCTATGTTGGTGAATATCCCTGTGAACCTATGAATAATGTGCGTTCTCCTACTGTTGTATAAAGTTGTCTATAGATGTCTATCATGTCCAGCTGATGAATAGTGTTGTTGAATTTCACTGTGTCTTTATTAATTTTGTGTCTGTTGGATCTGTTCTTTTCTAATAGGATTGTATTGAAGTCTCCAACTATAATACTGTATTTATATATATATCTTCACAGATCTATTAGTTTTCTTTCACATATTTTAATACTCTGTTGTTGGGCACATACATGTTAAGAATTGTTATGTCTTCTTGAAGAATTAACCCCTTTATAATTATGTAGTGTTCTTTATTATCCCTGATAAATTTCCATGCTCTGAAGTCTGCTGTAACTAAAATTAATATTGCTATACCTATTTTCTTTCAATTCATGTTTTTAGCTTGGAATAATTTTCTTTATCCATTTACATTTAATCTATGTGTGTTTTATATTTAAAATGGATTTGTTTTAGACAATATATAGTTTGGTGTTCTTTTGTTTATCTTCTGACTCTTTATCTTTTTATTGTGTGTGTATAAATATGTATATATATATGCATACACATATTTATTTTTTATTTCAATAGCTTTGAGGTACAAGTGGTTTCTTGTTATATGGATGAATTACATAGTGGGAAACTCTTGAGATTTTAGTGTGCCCATCAGCCATAGTGTTCATTGTACATAATATGTATTTTTTTATCTGTACATTTCCTTTCACCCTCCCCCTTCTGAGTCTCTAAAGTTCATTATATCACCCTGTATGCCTTTGCATACTTATAGCTTAGCTCCCACTTGTAAGTGGGAAAATAGAATTTTTGGTTTTCTACTCCTGTGTTACTTTACATAGAATAATGGCCTCCAGCTCCATCCACATACTGCAAAATACATTATTTGGTTCCTTTTTATGCTGAGTAGTGTTCCATGGTGTGTGTGTGTGTGTGTGTGTGTGTGTGTATAACGTTTTCTTTATCCATTCATTAGACAGTCGGCACTTAGATTGGTTCCACATCTTTGCAATTGTGAATTGTGCTGCTATAAACATACATGTGCAAATGTCTTTTTAATATAGTGATTTCCTTTTGGGAGGGTAGATACCCAGTAGTGGGATTGCTGGATCAAATGGTGAATCTACATTTAGATCTTCAGAGAATCTTCATACTGTTTTCCTTAGAGGTTGTACTAATTTACATTCCCGCTAGCCATGTATGAGCGTTTCCCCCTCATCCACACCAACATCTATTGTTTTTTGACTTTTTAGTAATAGCCATTCTTGAAGGAGTATAGTGCTATCTTACTGTACTTTTAATTTGCATTTTCCTGATGATTAATAATATTGATCATTTTTTCATATGTTTGTTGACCATTTGTATAGCTTCTTTTGAGAGATGTCTGTTCGTGTTCTTTGCCCACTTTTTCATGGGATTATTTGTTTTTTTCTTGCTGATTTGTCTGAGTTCCTTGTAGATTTTGGATATTAGTCCTTTGTTGGATGTGTAGTATGCAAATAGTTTCTCCCGTTCTGTGGGATGTCTGTTTACTCTGCTGATTATTCCTTTTGCTGGGCAGAAGCCTTATAGTTTAATTAGGTCCCATTTATTTAGTTTTGTTTTCATTGCTTTTGCTTTTGGGGTCTAAGTCATGAAGTATTTACATAGGCCAATGTCTGAAAGAGTTTTCCGAACTTTGTCTTCTAGAATTTTCATGGTTTCGGGTTGTATATTAAAGTATTTGATCCATCTTGAGTTGATTTTTATATAAAGTAAGAGATAGGGGTCCAATTTCATTCTTCTACATGAGGCTTGCCAGTTTTCCCAGTACCATTTATTAAATAGAATGCCCATTCCCCAATTTATGTTTTTGTATGCTTCGTCGAAGATCAGTTATTCTGTAAGAACCTAGTAGAGTTCCAGGAGGTAAAACTCAAAAAAACACTGGAGCTCCCAAATGACTGGGACTCCAAAATGACTGACCACCCCTGGAGTTTTTATGTCTCAGACTTGTCTACACTGAGCCTCCAACTGTGTGTCAATTACAGTTCAGGACTTCCTGCCTGGCACTAGTTTCCACAGATTTTCAGCTCATGAGTAAAGGGAAGCTCAGATTTTCACCTGAAATTCTGATAATTTAGTCTGCTGAAATAAACTGACAATAGACAGATTAATACTAGAAAAGGCATAGAAATTTCCTATGTGCAAGTGCACAGGAGTAACACAAGATATGAGACTCAACAAGGGACCAGATGATTGAAGCTTAAACATCATCTTCATAAAGCAGAGGAAAGTGGAGGATATAGGCAATTTTTAGGAGAAGAATAAATTATTTTTAGGGGAGATGAATGGGCCTAAATAACAAACAGAAGTTTGAGACAAAGTTCATCTGGGTTCTGAGTGTGGTGTCCACATCAGTCTTCCTTCCTGGAATATATATTGATTTCCTCTAATTAATGAAATATCTAAGGAAGGGTATCACATCTATTGGATATTTCCTGAAAGATTCAGTCTTTAGGCAGGTAGGGTAACTTCAGAGAAAGCCATTCCTTTATTTGCTATTCCTCAAGTGCTTTGAAGTCCAAAGAGGCATGTTTTGGGGCATCATTTTTAAGTCCCCACTAAGGTTTCTGCTTCAGTAAGTTTTCATTGTCTCTATTTTCCTGTTGATCTCTCTAATTTGGGAGACAGGGATTTGTCCTATGACCTCATGTCTCTGATGGATCTAAGACAATATATTCAGTTTTAGTGTGTTCAGCTTTTTATTTGTTATTAGGATGAAATGGTGACTTCCAGTTTTTTTACATATGAGACTGGAAGCTGAAAGTCCCACTGTTGTTTTGCAGAAATTTAATGATATGTCTGTGAAGGATTAGGACTTCTGGTTTTGGCCTCAGTCCAACAGAATAAACCCTTCCTCGTTTTTGGCTTTATAGAACACAGCCTACCTACCTCTTCCCCATGTTGATAAATAAAATCTACATATGATATGCCCAAACAGTGTACTTGGAAACTTCCATATGATATGCCTGATCAGCATACATAGAAACTTCCATATGACATTGCCAATCAGAGAACATAGATTCTTCCATGTGATGTATCTGGGCAGTATACAGAGAATTCTACTATATGACATACCCAACAAGTGTACATAGGACCTTCCACGTGGCATGCCCAACAGTATACCATCCATATAACATGCCCAATTAGACACATAAATTTAGGTCAATAGTCTCATTTTCATGATAAGACTGTTGGGAAAGCACTTTAATAGGGAAAGAGGAATCCTGCTAGAATGTAATCAATCTAATCCTTCCTTCACAATCAAGAACTCATATCTAATGAGCAATAGGTATGCAAGGAACAGAAACAGCAAAACAGAAAAGGCCCAAGACAAGGAAGCAGAACACAGACCTTGAAAAAAATGAATAAATCACACATTAAAAGATGTGTTTTATTATTATTATTTTAAATATGGAATGCTTCATGAATTTATGTGTCATCCTTGTGCAGGGGTCGTGCTAATCTTCTCTGTATCATTCCAATTTTAGTATATGTGCTGCCAAAGTGAGCGCAAAAGATGTGTTTCTTTAAAAAGATAATCTACTTAGTCTCTTCACAGCTACACAAGAAGATATTGCCTTTTTAAAAAAAAAAAAAAAAAAAGGAATGCATCAAGAATTTACATGCCACTTTGTGCAGGGTTCATGCTGATCTTCTCTGTATCATTCCAATTTTAGCATATGTGCAGCTGAAGTGAGCACACATATTGCAGTTTTAAAGAAAAGTAGAATGATAAATTAAAAGGGGCAATGGGAGAATAAGAAAAAGTTCTTAGAAATTAAAAGTATGTGATTATCAAAGAGAAATCAAAAGAACACTAAAGCATTAATAAAATAAAAATCTGTCAGAACAAAAAGAAAATGCAATATATTCACTCTAGCAAAATTTCAATCAAAACAGTAGAATGAAATGTATTGTCTTCAAGGTTTTTAAAGTAAATTATTTTAACTAGCGTTCTGTATTTAAACTGAGTAACAATTAACCACAAGGACAAAATTAAGAATTTTCTATATGCAGGATATCATAAAATTTACCTTTAATGCACTTATTTACCAAGAAAAAAATAATTGAGACTATGTCCTAGGAATAGTAGAATATAATCCAAATATATAATCAAAAAGATAAAAACAATAATGTCTAATTATGAGAGGAGAGAAATGAAAGGAAGCTTAGAATACAAGGTGTGCAGTAGGCTTAGACAGCAATTCATTAAAAACACAAAGTGAAATTGTGTTCACATTAACAAATTATATATTTGAAAGCTGAATGAACTTAGTGCTATGGTGTAGGCATAGTATGTTTTTTTTTAAAGTGGAAAAATGTAAACAAGGCATTGAAATTTCAGGAAAACCGAAAAGTTGTTTGAGTAATTGGAGGTCTGATTTCTGGAGGGGGGGGCGCGGAAAAAAAGTCAATTTTTTAACCTGGTAGTATTCAATCCATGCTAGAGCTAGCAAACAATTGGGAAGTGGAGAGGAAAATAAAGAGAGGTAAGGGAATGTGGTGCCACTGATTTTTTTTTTTTTTAATTTTCTATGGCAGGAATTGAAGACACATTTTGTAGAAGTTGACGGATTAAGAAAAAGAAGTTGCATTGTATTACCTATCCTAAAGATAGAAGGCGATCCGAACATTCTAATATCAGTTGCCAAGACTACTGGAGCATAGGGAAGAGAGGTATTAGAAATGTAGGTGAGCTAGATTTTTGTATTTCAAAGCAAGGAATCCATAGTTATTATTAGGTTTTGGCTAACCCAAAACACATACGGAAAAAATATATAGTATTTGGAGAGAAACAGTTGAAGATGTTTACCTCTAGGGAATGATAATTGGAAAGAACATAATAATTTTGTACCATCTGTTTAATTTGAGTTTGTTTTTCTTTTTTTTTAATCATGTGCATTTATTATTTACTGTAAAAGTCAGGGTCCTGTCATGAAGTGAAGGTGTATTCAAATTGAGTAACCCATGGAGCATTTAATTAAGGGATTATTTATTATAATTTTGGTTTCTCCATCTCTACAAACAGTAGATAGTGTTCTATCCTGGCTTAGTAACAGTAGGGGCTATTACACCTCCTAGGTCTAAAAAATCGGAGGGAGTGGTCACCAGAACTGGGAATTATTATAAAAGCTACATGGATAGAGCAGCCTGACAAGAAGGTGGCATGTGCAAGAGAAATACAGCCAATCTATAGTGACATGGAAGAGAGGAAAGACACCAGTGGAATAATTACCCTGATTCCATTCTCCTTTCACTTTTCATGTTTTGCAGGTTCCTCCCATGACCGACAGCTTAGAAGCCAGAGGTCAAAGGAGCCTATCAATCAATGCACTCCACGCAAATATGTCCAGGGAGCAGGATAGAACAAGGTATAAAAGGGTGGAACTCTATCTAGGGGAGCAAAATGAAGATATCTAATACATTGACATTAATACAATATGTACAATGTCATTATAATGTGTCAAATTTGCACAGAAAAATAATCACAAAATAATCAATGTCATAGTCAACTATTGGTGGTGTTTTATGCCAGGTGCACTTTAGCTGATTAACTGGAGGATTTGAGTGAAAGTACTTTTTTTGTTGTTGTTGTTGAGAAAGCGAGAAGTTAAGGAAACATCTGAAGGGCAATGGGCAAGTGATGCCTGCAAGGTACTGGCAGAAGATAAATGGTATGTTATTTTAAGCCAATAGAAAGCTTAATCCTGTGAGGGAAACTCTGGGAAACGTACACCATATGAGTCAGAATTACTCCAAGAATGAGGGAGCTAGGACACTTAGCTTCCTGAACCACTGGGTATGATCTGCCCCTATAGGCAAAGGACCTTCCTAGGATCTAGAAAAAAAAGACTGAAGGCAGCTAAATGTAGATACTGGCCATTGGATGTTGGCCAAACAAAAGGAAGATCTGAAGGGTAAGGGAAGGACATTGCTGGTGTCTATACTTCTGGCCAATATGCCACAAGTACAAATGCACCAGTTACAGTGTTAAGCGTAACTGCTTGAATTTACAACCAGCTTTTGAGGATATCGATATGGAAAGTGTTCTTAAAAGTCTCATCTTATTGTCATGACAGCAAAGATAATTATATAATTATTATTTCTGGCAATTAAAAAAACTGTCTTGAAATTATTTGAGTCACATTTCGTTTTCATATCTTTGACAGTCTGTAATTTTAGAATAAACACTCTCAAATACATCATTTGCCATATTTTAACACATTGGAGTTACATAATCTGTGTATCAGTATACCAGAGTGAATTTGGTTTTGTGAAGACCTCAGAAGAAAAACTTACCTGCAATCTCCATGTCTAAACCTGAATAGGTGAAAATGTTCCCTTGATTAGGAAATGTGTAGCTCTGCTGTGTTTATATTTGTTTGTTTTAAATGCAGGCTCATGAATGTCTACTTATGTAAAACCGTACAGTTGAGTGCACTTCTGTATTACGACTTCTCTGTGCTCAGCTCAATCCCGGATAGGGCTGAGGAGCATGCTTGAGACTCATGCCATCACCCTCATGAGACAGCACATAAATGTATAACATGTTTATTCATGTCTCATAAGACCAAAGTTTGTTTAACACTTTTTTTTTTTTTACATGCTTAAATGTTTGTGCTCGGACTTTTAGGTTATGATACTGAGTTTTGATTGATTCTTTTCCTAGTGTTGCATTTTAAGAATGTGTTTTTTCAGATGAATTGAAAATCTTACCATTGTTTAGTTACTCAACTAATATGTGTTGAATGCATACTATGTGGAGGAAACTGGTCTAGTGCTTGGGATTCCCCAGTGAACACAAATGATAAACATCCCTGATCTGCTGCTTACGTTTAAGCAAGGAGGCTGAGTCAATACATCATGAATATATATAATACATTAGAAGGTACTATATGCTGTAGAAAAGCGATGACATAAAGCGGAGGATATTGGAAAAGTTAGCATCAGGGAGCAGGGTATAGTATTAAAAGGTCAGAGTGGGCCTCATTGCAAAGGGTAGATTTGAGCAAAGACGTCAGAGGTATAAGGAAATTAGGCATGTGAACACCGGAGGAGAAAAACATTTTAGGCAGACATAATAAATAATTTAAAAACTGAAAGACAGGCTTGTATCTTTAAAAAGTGTTTATCTTCTGGTCAAAAGTGTCATTGTAGTTGTTTGTTGAGGGGAGACTGTGGGAAAGGGTGAGTGGAACCAGGGAAATCAGTTAAGAAGTAGTTTTATTAATCCAAGAAAGAGATAGTGAGAACTTAAATTAATTTAAAATGAGTACTGTTTGCCAGGGGAAAAAAGAAATTCTAAAGAAAAATTTGCCCGTGGGCCAATTAAGTCAATCAGGCTTAATATGAAATAAGCATAAAGGCATCAGTTCATTTTCAGCTCACGGTGACCAGTTCGACTGGGGTTTCTAAAATGACAAGAGAGATTCAAATGCCTCAGCTGGCTTCCAAGTCAAGAAAGTATGTCGGTGGCTGTTTCTCATTATGGTTCTCTTTTTAAGGTGATAAAAATCACCTAATTAGTATGACTTAAATAAAGGATTTTTAAAACTGACAGACTTCGTTTTGAAACAAATTAATTGAGTGTACAAAATGACTCTGCTCTTACCTAGTTTCTCAAGCTGAGAACCAAACTGCTAACGTGTATGGGAATATAGCACTTTGCTGGGATTTTTATTTTAATTTAAAAATTTTGAGTCTTTCTTGCTATTGTTGCTGTTTTGATGTGTGCCCAACTTGCCAGTGTATGCTGTGGAAAGGCTAGGAAACATTTCAACCAAGTCCCTCATCAATGGGAAGGACTGCTTTGTACTGTACAATGGAAAATAAATTCTGCCTATCACCTGCTATGGGATACTTACAAAAATTTGCTAAGGATCCATTCACAGAGAAGTTTCCAATGCATTCTAAGAAGAATCCTATCAAAATGTAAAAGTAAAAATAAAAACTTCAACTAGATAAAAACACATCTAAATAATTATTAAATCGAATCTGAAATCGTCTCAGTGATTTACAAAAGGATAATAATGTTCACAACACTTATTATAACTAAGACTTTGGCCAAATAGTAAGTAAAAGAATAAGTATAAAAGTTTTCCTACTAAAAGGCAACAAAAATAAATGTTAAAATATTGAATCAAGGCATTATATTCAAAGACAAAATAAAACCTATTTAAAATAAGACAAAGAAAAAAGAGAAAGAAAGAAGTTTTATAAATAAAAAATACTATTCAAAAACAAAACCCAAGATCCCATAGTAAATTGTTTAGCAGACAAATGAAGCACATACTGAAGCTCATACATCACCAAATAGCCTGACTAAAAAAAAAAGTAAAATAAAATAAATAATGAAGGGTGTGTATGTGCGCGCGTGAAAATACACAAAAATTTACAAAATTATAACTGAAAAAGGAATTACAATAACAAATATTTATGAATTTAATAACTATTTAGACATGTACTTTATACCTAAGCTAATATTTTTCAAAATCTGGATGACAGGGATGATTTTCTAAGCACTGTAGAAGTTTTCTTTGATAAAAATCCTGAAGCAGCCAGTAATTATGGAAGTAATTCAGAAAGTTGCTAAGTAATGAATCTTCTAGTTCCCAAAGTTCCAAGCCCATATGATTTCATGGAAAAAAATGTCATATTCTATTCAAAATAATTCACAAATATTCAGAAAGAACGTGCAAAAATTATTTTACAGGAGATAGTGTGGCACTTATTCCCAACCTTGACAATAAAAAAACCAGAGCAAAATCATCTGTGCCTATAGCCAGATAATCCATCAAAACAAAACAAAACAAAGTAATAAATACACGTAAAAGATGAGTCCAACCATAATATATTATCCAAATCACCACACTTTATTGAAGGATACAAAATAAGAATTGAGTAAATGGAGAGACAAATCATATCTTTCTGTGGGAATCCTCACTACATTAAAGAAGTTGGTCCTTGTGAAATGAACTTATATTTTATTATAAAGTAGAGTAATTTTAGAAAATTACCCCAAATTACTGTGTGACTACTTATAACTACAAAGGGATGAGAATTGTCAGAAAATATTAGAAGAGAAGAATAGTAATGGTTAGAGATTGACTTTAAAAGATCAAAACATATTATAAAACCACAATAAATGTAAAGGTATGCTTTTGATGCCATAATAGGTGAATCAACGAATCAGAATTGAAAATGAAAATACAGATACTTAAATTTCTGTTTCTGTCAACTTTGCCATATAAAACAGATAACATTTAAAATTTGTGGTTAAAGAAATGGTGACAAGACTGTCAGCCTGGTATTTTGGGGGGTAAATACATTAAATTATTATTTTGTGTATCACTACAAAATATATTTGAAATTGAAATAGATTAAATATATCATCAAAACTTAAGCATATTAGAAAATAGTTAGATAACTAATGAAAGATCTTTAGCTTCTAATCTATATGGGGAAAAACTAATAGATTTTGTAACATTAAAATAAAAATTTCCACGTAAAGTATAAATATACAAAGTAAATTCAAAACGTAACAATCCCAGAACACATATTTGCTACATATTTAATAGAGGATTCATATTTTATTCTAATAGTTGCAATAATTTTTCCCCTAATCCTCCCCACATCCTTGGAGCAAATCTTCCTACTCAGTGTTCTCTGGAGCTCTGATGTGTCATGATGGGTTTACCAGTAGACTGTGGTATTGATTTCCCAGGGCACTGAGCAGGGTCTGAAGTAGCCAACTGCAAAGAGTTTCATATTTTACCTCATAGTTTGTGAGAGTATTATGATTTCTTTGTGTGCCATTATGTGAAAAAGAGTAAGGAATACTGCAGGATTAGAAAATCCTGCTCAACGGCCGGGCGCGGTGGCTCACGCCTGTAATCCCAGCACTTTGGAGAGGCCGAGGCGGGCGGATCACAAGGTCAGAAGATCGAGACCATCCTGGCTAACATGGTGAAACCCGGTCTCTACTAACATTACAAAAAAAATTAGCTGGGCGCGGTGGCGGGCGCCTGTAGTCCCAGCTACTCGGGAGGTAGAGGCAGGAGAATGGCGGGAACCCGGGAGGCGGAGCTTGCAGTGAGCCGAGATCGCGCCCCTGCGCTCCAGCCTGGGCGACAGAGCGAGACTCTG
>NW_012109141.1:2055912-2090025 GCF_000951045.1 Mandrillus leucophaeus
CTGGGTTTGTGTCAACTTTTGAATCAAACTGAGCCAACATCATATTATCTTTTTGTGGAAATTTGGAATTGAGAATTAGAGATTAATCCAAGCAACAAACTTCAAGGACTCACAAGCTATAGGACTATTCAGAGTTGAAGCCAAAATTTATATCTTGGCAACCCCAACCGTACAAGAGATGAAGATTTGGTTTGTGAAGAAAGTGCAATATTCTGGATCCAGACTGCCTAGTTCTGAATCTCATCTCTACTACTTATGACAGGTATAACCTTAAATAAAAAACTTGTTTCCTCATCTTTGGGGATCCTAATAGTTCCTACCTCATAGGACAGTTGTGAGGATTAAATAAATTGCTTTATGAAAAGAATGTAAATGTGCCTAGCAACACTTTTAACCGTGATATAAGTATTCCTACTATAATGTTGTTATTATTACCATTGTAGGTGGAGGAACAAAAACTTGCCAAGAAAATTAATCTTCAGAGAGAAAACGTGGAAAAACATACACAAAAAGGGATTCTTACACTGTGAGAGAGAGGTTTCTTGAAGTCTTGTAAGTTCTGCTATGTGGCCAGTGAAGAAATAGGATAATGCATTGAATGTATCACTATAATAACAACTTCTTCTTTTTCTACCATCTACAGAAAACTTCTTTTGAGCCAAATTGAATAGAATTTCTATTTCTTGCATTGGAGAAAGCTGGTAATTTTTACAAATCAATTTTAAAAAGATGAGCCCTCTGCCCACCCCAAATGTACATACTTAGCAAAAGGAGGACAATATAGATACAGGTTAATAATATTTAATGAAAGCAATGAGAAATAAAAATGCCATCTTACTTTTTAAATATCAAATTGGAAAACAATCTACAGACTAACACTTATGTTGATTAGGGGATAGGGAAATTAGCCTGCGCATGTAGCGTTTTCTCACCAGATAATTCCACTTTTGAGGAATCACTCCAGAGAAATAAGATGCTCAGAAGAGGCTAAACGAGAATAGTCCCTACAGTATCATTTATAAAGTAAAACAACAAATCGAATATTTAAAACCATTGAATTAAAAAATTGTGATGTATTCTGTGAATATTTTGCAGCTTTAAATATGAGACTCTGATTTGTAAATAATTTAGTATACTTTCAAAGGCAAACCTGATCTTAGAAGACCCTATGAAAAATAGATTTCTCTAAATTGTCTGTGAATACATATGTGCAAACACACACAGACACATAAATGAATAGACATGCATACATATGACTATCAAATATATATTTAAACATATACATAACATATCTACATATACATACATATATGTGGGTATGTGGGTGTTTGTACATTATGTGTATTTACATAGAGAATAATTTTGTAAAAGCATATACCAGGGGTTGGCAAACTACTTCTTTTAGTCCAAATCCAGCCCACTACCTGATGTTGCAAATATTGGAACACAGTCATATTCATTTGTTTATGTATTATCTTCAGTTGCTTTCATGCTACAGTGGCAAAGTGAAGTTGTTGAGACAGAGATTGCATGCCTGCAAAACAGTAAAATATTTACTATCTGGACCTTTGGCAAACAGAAAATGCCAACCTGTATTATAAAACCAGAATGTTGTGACTATGGTGATGGGATTTCAAATGATTAAATTCTTTTCTTTTTTCTTATGTATAACACAATTTATATGTAGATAATTTTCTTGGATAACAACTTTTAAAAATGAATAATAACTAGCTAACTATCATTCATTTAGAATGAGAAAGACTGCTATAATTTAATTTTTACAAAATCGAAAAAATTTCTACTTGGTTTTATGCATGTACTAATTCACAATGAAAATGTGTTTTGGAGTTTTATAACCATATGTGTCATGTAAACAGCTGCAGCAGCAACAACAAAACTTTGTAGTTCTAGCTTCATGTGTTTAATAGAAGTACCATTTGCAAAAAATTCATGGAGATGATGTGTTTTTGAGGAACAGAACATATGTTATCTGAGTTTTATTTAAAAATATTTTTGTTTTCAAAATATCGGATCGTCTTAATGCTTGTGATAGAGAGTTGCCTCTGAGGTCAAGATGTTTTTGAGGTTGCTATCTATAGATACTCTTTTGAAGAGATCTGGATTTTATGCAGACACCAAAAGATCTGAGATGGCAACTTGAAGAGTTTTATATTATAGCATTGCCTGGCAAGAGAAAATAGATACTAGCCAAGAATAGCATCTGGTTGATTTGGGCTAGATTATGCTTGTTAGTTACATCAATTACTCTTGTTCCAAATCCTTTCGTAAGTGGTCATGCTGTCGTTTCTTAAATTCCTAAGGGAAGCTCTCCAATGGTAAGAAGATGGACTGACAGCCTAATGTTCCATACGGTTATTATATTCCACATTATGAACAATGGTAGGCAGATTGCAATAATCTCATGTGAGTTTTGAGAGTGATTTCGTTTTTCTGAGGGTATTGAGTTTGAGAATTGAGGAGGGGAGGATCAATCCCTGGGGCTGAAGTTAATCACAGTCTAAAGTGTTCATGATTATTAAGATGTAGTCAGTGCATAGGGGAAAAATGTGTTGTCATTCCAGAATGTAAAATTAAGATCACTTTTTCAGAGTTATTATTAAGTCAACACTTAATGGGTAAAAGTTTCTAGCACCCATTATAAACCACTAGCATACCACCTTGATTTAATGATAATCAGTGAATTATTTCATATAAATAGAGATTGCAGTTACAGTAAAAAGAGCAAATATGTAAAAAAAAAAAAAAGGTTTTGGGAAGGAACGAATAGTATTTTATATGTCATATTGTATTGAGGGAGAGACGCTGAATCTCATAAAAGTAAGCAATACAGTCATTGTAGGCCTAAGTTGGAAAACAGATTTCATTTCTAAATACAATCTGTTGAGGAGCAGTGTTCAGTTGGCAAAGGGTATTGGAGATGATTGTCAGGCTCCTTCCAGGCTCACTGAGAAAGCATGCCCCGATTGATTAGTGATACTTCCAGAGTGTAAGGGGAGGGATTGTACATGAACTACGTCTTTGCTAACTTTCCATAGAGGTAAAATTTGCAATGAGTCAAAGAGAATGTCCATGGCCTAGATTATATGAATCTCTTAGGTCTAGCCTCACTCTTCAACCAACTTGTTTTCTTTGCTCCACAAGCAATCATGTGACTAATGTTGGCTTCTCAGGTACTAACTTGCTTGGAGAAATGATACTAAAGGAAGAAAATATGAGTGTTCTGTTCCACAAAAACAAATCAGCCACCTACCCACCCCATCCGCAAAATTTAAAGAATAAAATTAATCAGGGTGTTCTGTTCACTGCTCTCATGGATCAGAGGACAATTTTTAATAATTCTGTTTGGTCCTAACTTGGTCAGGTAATGAAGCTTTTTTTCTCTTCATCCAACTATCCAGATGAGAAGTGGACTGATGGCCAGTGCATTTCTTCCTTCAAACTTTCATTGTGGCTCAAATGTGGATAAAAGTGTTTTGACATTGACTCATAGCCTCCAATTACTCCCTCCAACACGGGACCAGAGGAGCAACCTGAGACAGGTCCATCCTGATACTAAAGAAATGAAAACCTTACCACAGGGTCATTGGCCAATGATGCTTTCAGGGAAAGATTTTTATCAAAAGGGGGAACTGTGAAAGTTGTCAGAATAAAAATGGAGTCACTTGTGTTAACAACAACAGCCGTGACAAATAGAGTAAGAAAAGGTCATGAAGAGAGGGTTCTCATGCATAAGCACCTAATAACAGGAACTATCACAAAAAACTCTACTGAAACCACAACGTTGCACAAGGACAACTGCAACTTTACACAAAAAAAGTACTTCTGCAAGGAAGCTGGGCATGGTTGTTCATACTGTAGACTTTGGGAAGTTGAGGTGAGAAGATCACTTGAGCCCAGGAATTTGAGACCAGCCTGAGCAACAAAATGAGAACCTGTCTCAAAAAAAAAAAAAACAAACCAAAAAACCAAAGAAACAAACAAAAAACTTTTGTGAGGACATCTGTTCAGCCACTGTCTTTACAGCTTCAAACTGGCATTACTCTTGTTATTGACCCTTATAGCCAAGGATATTTATCTCAAAATAATTATTTAATTCTTCTATTTTTTGTCTTTGTTTATCTCCCTGAATATGCACATAGTTTATTATGGCACATGTATTCTCATTGCAATGACCTATTTTGGAAAAATATTCTTTTCTTTTAGAGACTCGGTCTCTGTTATTAAGGTTAACATTCCTAACTTCTTAATACCTAAAACTGTTAGGTATTTCTTTTGACCTAAGGTTTACATGAAACAATTAATGAGGCACTAAAGGGCACCATGAAACAAGAAAGATTGGGGATATCTGCACATCTGCATTGCATTAACAGTCTCATTTATGCCTTTTTCTTTGGTGTAAACTTGTCTAGCTTTGGTCTCTTTCCCAAAGGCCCAGCAGGCTAACCATGAACAACGGTGTCTGAAGCATGGTCAGTTCGGTAGCATCATTCAGCGTTCACACTGGCTGGCTGCCCTGATAAGACTCTGCTTGGTAGCCTGTAGTATTTCAGTAAAAGCCTACCATGACCTTCAGCCCCCAGCACAGTACTCTCTCAATAAGTACTTTCTGGTGGACATGTATTTGTTGTATAACATAGTTTATGTAGATAAAGAAGATCTAGGATGTGTGTGATCAGTAAGTTTTTCTTTATAATAAAGTGGGGGGTTTTTGCTTTCTAATTTTCTATTATCACTCCACTGATGTGGAAGACGGAAGAGACAGTGTTCCCTCTCCATCATTGGTCTTTGTTTTTTCCCTTGTGATCAAGATGTGTCCATCCTTGTAGCTAAGGCCAGCTTAATTGCCAGAAGAGTTTTGCTTATGATTGTAGAATGCAGAACTGGACGGGATCTTAGAGACTGCTTAGGTTCCTCCCTTCATGGTTTTTTTTTTTTTTTTTTTTTTTTTTTTTTTTTTTTTTTTAGAAAGAACTTAAAAATTGAGGGCTTTGCTCATGGCCACTTAGATTCCTATTTTCACAGCTGGAACATATACATAGCTCTGATTTCCAGTTTGATACTCATTCGATTACACTGCCACTGGTTTCCAAGTGAAATTTAAGCTTATTTCAGTCTTTTCAAAATTCTTGCAGTTGATCAGCCATAATTTTATTCCTTCAGTTTGAAGCAGCTTATTGCTTCATGTTTGAGAGGAAGTCACTATTTCATCCTGAAGATGGTTCTTTTGTAATGGCAGGCTAACAAACTTTTCTGTTGGAGTTTAGGAAGTGCTTGTGAAAGAGGGGTGCTGTGTGCCATAAATATAAATGGTTATATTCTACTAAAACAAGCTATAGCACATCACATCTGATATTTTTCGTGAGTTTGCATATAGATAGTATGAATTAGGAAATGCACTTTTTTTGAACTCTACAGCTGTTCATAAAATTGTCACAGAAATTTGCATTTAAAATATACATATAGGGAATTTGCACACATTTATGGAGCTCTCTGAGTCCTTAAGGGGTAGAATTTAATACCTGCCTGCAAATACTTGGTTATATGCTAGCAAAAGAATGGATAGCTGATATATGTGAGCCTTACTTAGTTTGGGCTGCATGAGCTTTAATAATGGACAGGTCCTTGGAATTGACGTAATGATTCTAAAAATACAGGATAATATTATACTTTTTTTCTTACAATATAGCAAAGCTAATAACATATTATTGGGTTAAGGCGATTTCTATGACTTCACAGTTTTAAAAATCAAAAGTTAAATGAAAGGTCAGCAAATGTATAAAATGGAATTGTTTAAAATAAATTATTTACATAAGGCATCTGGATTTAAATCAGCTTTTGTAGGCTGTGGACTTTTGCACGTTTAAAACTTCTGGAACTGACTGCATTATTCCAAAGTGAGTTTGACTTTAAATAGTTAATTTCATTGCATTCGCATGGCTATAAAGATGGAAACAATACAAACTAAGGAATATAAGAGGGAGAAGAGATGAAGGAAAAGTAACTGTTAAAAAACTACCTAATGGGTACTATGCTTACTACCTAGGTGAGGGACTCATTCGTACTCCAAACCTCAGTATTATGCAATGTAGCTTTGTAACAATATGGCATGCATACCCCTGATTCTAAAATAAAAGTTGAAAATAAAGAAATAGTTAATTTTTGCTAGAAATTTAGAAAATACAAAAATATACTAAAATTTAAAAAAGAATGTTCTTGCAATTCCACTATCCAGAGATAATTTTCATAAACACTTTTGTGTATCTTTTCTGGATAAAAGTTTCAGTGAGAATATAAACTTCCAAAACTTCATTGTTAAAAGTTATGTTGTATTATATTGAATCAATAGGCCATGGTTAAATGTTTTCTTCTTTTGGGGCATTTAGAATGTTTCTGTTTTTCACTGGTATTAACAATTTTGATAAACATTTTTATTCTTGTTCATTTGCACACCCTTCTAATTATTTGCTTAGGATAGATTACCAGAATTGGATTGTTTAGATTAAAAGCTTTCTGTATTAATAAATCGTTGGATAAACATTATATATTACCCTTTAAAAAGACTATATCAAATGTACCAAAGATGCTTTCTTCCTCTACATGACCTAAAACTCTGAATACCTGCTCACATCTTTGCTGATGTGATAGAAAAAAAGGTAACCATGAAGTCTGACTTTTTGTTTTAAATTACTCATAATTTATATTTTTTGTTAAAATATTTTAAAAATTCAAAATGCAGAGTATTTAAAACTAATATTTAAATTAAAAAAATCAAAATTTAGAGATTAGTATTCAAAATCTATAAGGAACTCCAACAACTGAATAGCAGAGAAAACAAACTGATTTTAAAATGGTCTAAAGCAGTGGTCCTAACCTTTTTGGCACTAGGGACTGGTTTTGTGGAAGACAATTTTTTCATGAATTGGGTGGAGAGAGGAATGGTTTCAGGATGAAACTGTTCCATCTCAGATCATCAGACATCAGTTAGATTCTCATAAGGAACGTACAACCCAGTTTCCTTGCAAGCGCAGTTCACAGTAGGGTCCACATTTCTATGAGAATCTAACAACAGGGCTGATCTGACAGGAGGCAGAGTTCAGGTAGTAATGTTCCTTCACCTGCTGCTCACCTCCTGCTGTGTGGCCCAGTTTCTAACAGGTCTCGGACCAGTACCTGTCTGCAGCCTGGAGATCGGTGACCCCAGGGCTCAGGAACTGAATGGACCTTTCTCTAAGGAAGACTACAAATGGCCAGCAGGTGTATTAAAAAATGGATGTATCACCAATTATTAGAGAAATATAAATCAAAACCACAATGAGATACCACTTCATTCCTGTTCTGATGCCTATTAACAAATATTTTTTCAAAAGGTAACTGCTGGTGAAGATGTGGAGAAGTTAAAACCCTTGAACACTGTTAGTGGAAATGTAAATTGATGCAACCAACATGGAAAACAGTATGGAGGTCCTTCAAAAACTTAAACACAGAAATACTATATGATCCAGCAGTCCCACTTCTGGATACATATCCAAAGGAAATGAAATCAATATCTTGAAGAGATACCAGCACTATCATGTTCATTTCAGCATTATTCACACTAACCAAGACATGGAAGCATTCTAAATGTCCATCAGTAGTTGAATTAATAAAGAAAGTGTGATATATAAACACAAAGAAATACAATTTACAAGGAAATCCTGCCATTTGCAAAAACATGGATGAATCTGGAAGACATTATGCTAAGTAAAATAAGTCAAACACGATGGACTAATACTACATGGTACCACTTATACGAGGAAAGTAACATAGTCAAACCCATAAAAAGAGAATGAAATCATGGTTGCCAGGATCTAGGGAAAAGGAGAAATGAAGATATATTAGTCAAATCCTATGCAGTTTTGGTTATAAAAGATGGATAAGTCCCAGAGATCTACTGTGAAGCACAGAGCTTATAATTAGCAATACTATATTGCATACTTAAAAATTTACCATGAAGGTAGATCTCATATTAAGTGTTTTTATCACAAATGATAAGATGACAGGAGAAAACTTTTAAAGGTGATGGATAGGATTATGTATACATTGTGGTGATGGTTTCATAGGTGTTTACTTATCTCCAAACTCATCAGGTAGTATACATCAAATAGGTATTGCTTTTTATGTCAATCATATATAAAGTTGTTTATAAATGTATAGAGATTAGAATGACAATATTTATGTGATAAAAACAGAAAAGTTATCAGTCATTTTGGTTATAGTTGTGCAGTCATATCTGTTTGTGTATATGTGTACATGACATCAAATCTTACATATAAAGCTCATGTTTCCCTTGTTCTCTTAAATCCTATTTCTCCACTTTCCTCTCCAGACACAACCACACGTCACAGATTTGCTGTACATCATTCCAGTCCATATTTTAACTCCAGGTGGTTTTTTTTAACATTAGATTTTAAATAATGAGCGTGTGTCTAAATGACAAAACTCTAAGTTTTACTAGTTTTTTTGGTATTAATGCTTCTTATATCCAAACTTTTTAATTTTCATTAAGTTAGATTTCATCCTTAGGTAATTCTGTTAGAGAGGAAGAGCTCAGTTAGAAAATGGAGTTTAGGCTCAAGGTTGAATGAAAAAGATGACTTAGATAGTTCAGGCTTGTTTTAACTGTGTTTTACCCTGAAGTAGCAAACAAGAAGTGCAAAGAATACCAATAAGGCAAGAATCTAAGTGGATAGATGCAGCACCGCATTTTCTTTTTCATATTTCACACAGGCTTTTCCTAAGTTCAGTGCTCTTTAATAGCCCACGTGGAATGAAATGCTTTCCAGAGAGAAAGATCATAAAAAGCCTGAATTCCTTGCTGTTTTTATTCTGAAAATCATCAGTAACCAAAAAACTTTACCATTATTTTGGGGTACCCTACATCCATCCTCTCATGTTCCTCAATAAGATAATCCCAATTTTACTTGAGTTGACAATGTTTCAGGTTAAACTTACCCTTTCAGTCTCCTTTGATGTTATACATGAAACAACTTTAGCTCATGGGAGTGGGGAAGACAAAATTTACTTGGGGGGCTTTGGGAAAAGTCTTTATAAAAAGTGTTTGATTCAGCTGCTGTGTATCTCTTGGTCCTGGACTTTTGGCAGGCATCTGATAGCATAAGAAGAACAGGGGTCACGACCTAAGGATACCATATTGAGAAGCTAGAAGTATTGCCAGATTTCTTTTGTGTAAGAGAAGTTAAAAAAAAAGATGCTTTGGGAGGGGAGATGTAAAAAGAAGAAAAAAATAAGAGAGGAGAGGAAGGGAGGGAGCAGGAGACAGGGAAAGGAAGGAGAGAGACAGAGACTAATTTGGATAAACCACTATCTTGGAGATATCTGTTACTAGCAAATGAATGCAACTTCTAATTGGGACAGCCATATAAATTAGTAATTCTACAACTGAGGGAATACCACCCAGAGTGGTCACACCACCCACAAGGAATGTCTCTTTTCCTCTAACTTTTATTTTACTATCCCTGCTGGAAGGAAGGTCTCCTTGCCTGCATTTATGCTGCAGGGCCCAGGTGTTTTACTGGAACTTGTATCCAGCAGCTTTCTGTGAACAACGTGACTCCTATCCAGCATAGAATATCCTGGACTGGAATGTTTGAGTGATTGCAGGCCTGGACATGTCTTTACTTAGACTAATTACTTGAACAATCTGAACAACTTATTAAGTAGGTATTGAATAATTGTAGCTTCAAAAATTACTTTCATAAACATTATTATGTACTTCATTCAATATTTTCTTACAACCAGTGTTGTGGCTGAAACGTCTGTTTCTAGTCTGATTTGGAGCTTATGAAAGTTATTTAGCCTTTTTCATCATCTTTGTTATTTTGAAGTTTTGAAGTTTTGTTATAATGTTTCTAGGTATGTATACATATATATTTTTCATTACAAATGAATGAATGAGTTTTCAATTCTTTCATACATATGTATATATACCTAGAAAACATATATAGGTATGTATACCTAGGGGTGTGTGTGTGTGTGTGTGTGTATATATATACACACGTATATATATGTGTGTGTATATATATACACACACACACACATACACACACACACGCATTATATGTGTGTGTGTTTCTTACATTTTGTGGCTGATTTTGTAGGTCATACATATTTCTTTAATGCTTGGACATTTTATTCATAATTTCTTTCTGTGTTTTCTTTCTGTTCATGCCCTATTTTCTTCATCGAAACTTCTAAAGTAAGTTTCACTGTCTTTTAATTTTTCTTTCTTATTTCCCATGACTTTTTCCTACATCACAGAATTCAGAAGAATTCCTTGGCCTTCTCCTCCATTTGATTAATGAGTTCTCAAATGTACATATTCACCCATTGAGTCCAACTGTTGAATTTATTTCCAAGTCTCATATTTTCATTGCCAAGACGTGTAATCTGTATTTCTAAGATAATTTCTTGTGTAATGGCTGTGCTGTCCTCTCCTACACTTCTGAGCTTTTTTCAATTATACTGATCTTTAAATCTCCTTTTGCTTTTTCTCTTCAGTCAGCTTTCTTCTCAGCTGCTATTACTATTAATTTTCAAGAGTGGTATCATTCTTTCCTGATGCCTTGTGTAACATAGTTGATATTTCCTATGTGTGCTCATTTTATATTTAGTATTCCCAGTTGGCCTGATTGTCTTATTGGTCTGGTTGACAGCAGTCTGCATGCAATACGGAGGGAGCAGATTTGCTCAGCAGATGAGGTCGGGGTTTCCCAGTTACATTACTTTTCTGTTGTTGTGTAATCAATTATCACAAATTTAGTGGCTTCGAACAATACCCATAATTACTTCTCAGTTCTTTAGGACAGAAATCCACATCAGCTCGACCAGGTTTTTTGCTCAAGGTCTCACAAGACCACCCTCAATGAGTCATCTGGGTTTGGCTTTTATGTTTAGGCGCAGGGGAAGCATTGGCTTCAAACTAATTCAGGTTGTTGTAGGATCTGCTTCCTGTGACTATAGGTCTAAGGTTTTTGTTTCAGAGATTCTCACATGCTTTCTCACAAAGCCTTTTCTACCTTCAAATTAAGAAGGGGGTGTGTGTGAGTCTTTTTCATATCTTTCTAGCTTGCCTTTCTCTTGCCAGTCAGGGAAGTGTGATTACACTTAGCCTTCTCTGGATAATCTAGGATAATCTCCCAATTTTAAGGTCAATTGTGCTATGTCACCCATATGTACAGCCACACAGTTTAAATTGCAAAAATGCAACCAGTCCAAATGTCCATCAGTCAATGAGTGGGTAAAGAAAATGTGGTATATGTATACCATGGAATACTACGCAGCCATAAAAAGGAATGAAATAATGGCATTCACAGTAGCTTGGATGGAACTGGAGGCTATTATTCTAAGCGAAGCAACTTAGGAATGGAAAACCAAACATTATTATGTTCTCACTCATATGTAGTACCTAAGCTATGAGGACACAAAGATATAAGAATGATACATTGGACTTTGAGAACTCAGGAGAAAGGGCAAGGGGGTGGCAAGGGATAAAAGACTACACATAAGGTACAGTGTACACTGCTAGAGTGATGGGTGCACCACATTCTCAGAAATCAACACTAAAGAACTTATTCATGTAACCAAATACGACCTGTTCTCCAAAAATCTATTGAAATGAAAAAATAATTTTTTAAAAAAGTCGTGATGTGTAACATAACACGATCACAGGAGTGATATCCTATCATATCACAGGTTCTGGTGGTGAGTGTGGAATATTGGGGCCATTTTTAGAATTTCTAATGACAAAAGCAGAGCACCCATGGTCATTATTGCTCTGTGAGATAGATGCCTCTGCTTCCTGCTTCTTGGAACAAGGGGAGTGGGAGGAAGGGGAGATGGATCCTCACCCAATTATATTAATACGATATCCAAACTAATAGCTAGGTTTTGGGTTACTGTAAGATTATCTTCAGCTGTCCATCACCTTCAAGGTTATAGAATTCCAGAAAACTCACCCACCATTTGTATTCATTCATTTCCATGCAAATTTTGGACTTCAGTTTTTTTTTTCTCTTTCAACTTAACTCTATATGGTTTCTCTCTTTAAGAGATTTATTATAATTTTGGCCCACAGATGGCAACTTCATCTTCAGTGTTCATATGCAACATCTCTTGTCAGAATGATCATCAGCTTCCATGTGGCAAGTGAGTAATTTTCTATCATGAATCTATTTGATTTCCCACAATCCATTCTACAGAGTTGACCATCTCTTCCCCTTAAAATACTCTTCTCTCTCAGCTTTCTTTTAACCTCCTTGGCTATCTTTCTCAATTTCTTTTTCTGTTTCTATCTTTACTTAAATTCTAAATGTTGGAACAGGCATCTCAGTCTCCATTCTGGAATATCTTCTTGTATCATTTCCCTCCTTGGTGATTGCTTTTCATGTCTGTAAATATGAAATATATGCTGATGATATAGACATTTTCATCTTCACTGCACAGCTCTTCCTTATATTTAAGTCATATATTTCAGTTGTCAACTCATTAGGCATTATATTAGTCTGTTCTGGCTGTTGTAACAAAATACCTAAGACTGGCAATTTTTAAATTACAAGAATTCATTGTCCATAGTTCTAAAGGCTGGGAAGTCCAAAATCAAAGCATCCGCAGAATTGGTATCTGGTGAGGACTTATTCTTTGCTTCATAGATAGTGCCTTCCTGCTGCATTTTCATGTGGTGGAAGGAGTGATTAAGCTCTCTTAGGCCTCTTTTATAAGAGAATTAGTCCCACTCATGAGGGCTTTGCCCTCATGACCTAATCACTTCCTAAAAGCACCCCCTGACCCTTAATGGGGATTAAGTTTCAACATATGAATTTTGTGGGGGAGCACAGACATTTAGATCATAGCAGACATCTCAAAAGATGTTCAAAAGTGAACCCCTGATTCTCCAACTCCAACATGCTTATCCCAGTAACTCTCCTCTCACTAGTGTCATTACCAACTAGTATGTGAGAAAATGCCTCTCATAGTCCTCTAGTAATCACGCAATAATGTTATGTAAATGCACATTCTTTGAGGTAAGGCAAAGTTGTTTGAACTCAACTCTATTTGAAATTAATATTTTTATTTTGGCTTTTATTTAATACTTCTCTTCCCATCTTTGTCTCTTACTTTATAATACATTCTGTAGATGCCAAATGATTTTGCATATTTTGGATGAATTTGCAAATTTAGAAAAGAGTTTGGCCTGTTTGCATTTGTTGTCATTAATGCTATTCTTGGTTCCTTGCAGCATCTTATTTTCTGTCATCACTCTTTTTCTTGTTTTCTGTCTACTGCTTTGGAAATGTGGGGTTCTAATGGGTGCTGAGGAAGTGCATTGCATGTCTGCTCTTATTTTTTATTCCAACCTTGGCACTCTGTCTAAGGCTGAGGAATAATGACAATGTTGATATAGTTAATTTTGTAGTGATTGGAGCTGTCCACAGAGTAGAAGGTAGGAGTAGAGTAGCACACTTGGGCAGAGATCATGTCTCCTTTTGGTTCTCCAGGTGTCTTCAATGCCTAAAACAGTCCCTAATTCACAGTGAGTCCCAACAAGTCATTCTGGGCTGAATGAATGAATATAATAAGTTCATTTGTCTTTTCCTGTGCCTAGAAAAGGCTCATGTGGCCCCTAGGCATGTCAGCTCTAAGCAGTGGTGGCAATATCCTTGTTCGTATCCAAGGCCGTGTTTATCTTTTCCCTGGTAAGTGTCATCATGGATACAAGTACACAAGAAGAAAGGCACAAATGCATATATATACATTATTAAGTAGAATTTTTGCTCTAAATTCCAGTTCTTACCTCTAAAAAATTATGTAATTGTTAATAAATCATGACTAAGTAACTCTCTCCCTGTTCCTCTTCCCTCCTTCCCCACCCTGGCAAACCCTCCAAATCACATCCAGGGGTTTCTCATTTTGACGGAACATAACAGTGTGTAAATGCACATCCTTAGAGGTAAGGCAAAAATTCCAAGGTTCTTGGTTTCTTTCATTACAATTTTACATCACCCTGAGCTGACTCTAATTTTTAACAAGAGTGTCTACATCCTGTTTTAAATTTTGTGATTGATTTCTTTTAAAAAAAAAAATTAATTTCTACATTTTTCCTTCACCTTTTCACTTCCTAGATAATTTCAGTTGTATCTGTAAGATGAAAAATGGAGATAAGGCAAGGAGAAGAAGAAACAAACATAAATGTTCAAGCTGCCACTTTTTCCTATAGGTATTGCTAAGTATCCATGTTGTGTGCTGATGTCAACATGAGGCCTCCCTTATTCATCTGCCTAAAATGGTTTGCAGCCCCATGAACCAGACTGGGCCTGGTAGTAAGACTGATCCTGCTAGCGTCTTTGAATTAAAAAACAACACAGCAAACAACAACAGTGAGTAACCTGTATCCACTAGGGCGCTTCTTTCAAACCTTATTTTTTCAATTAATAATTTTTAGTTCACTGAATGAAACAAAACTTGCACCCTAGTCTGCATAAATGCAAAATAAGTCATCTACAGCAAATGATAAAGAACTGGGGAAAAAGGAAAAATTAGAAAAAAAGCATTAGAAACAAAACAAAACAAGATTCCCACAGGAAGAAAAATCAAAACATCATTATTATTATTATTTAATTTAGGAAGTTTTATTTATTGGAAAGGTTCTTTCAAGGGAACTTTTCTGCAAGACCAAGCAATGTATGTATTTTTCTTTGATAAATTACAATTTGCATTGTTACAAAAAACACAGAGTGACTAATCTACTTTGCTCTAGGATAGTTAAAGAAAATGTATTTTATCTTCACAAATCCAGTTAAACTTTCATTTTATTTCTAAAAGTTTAAGGAAAGTTTCGTCTACCAGTTATAAAAATGAAAACCAGTTAAATTCTAATATAAACTTATTTACATTAGTTTATAAAAATAGATTTGAGTTTAGGAAAAGTTAATGTTGAACAACTAGTAATTTTGACTTCAGTTCAGCAGGTATAATGAATTCCTTGATTTTTCAAGGCTGACCCTGTTTCCTTGGTTAACAATGTCAATTTAGGCCTTATAGGAAAAAATGTAAGAGATCCTTTAATTGACCTCTTTCCAACTAGGTAAGTTACTTACTAAAAGAAATTAAGTCTTTACACTTTTGATAGCTTAAAAGGTAACATCCTATCATTATGATAAAGGACTTTCCCAAGAACTGCTGTGTTTCCTCAATCTTATTTTGTGGAAGTCAACAAAAGTATCTAGCATTCATTTCCAACATCAAATCAAAGCATCTTAACACAAAGCCAAATAATAATAATAAAGAAAATAAAAACAAAGAAAACCCTTAACTCTCCCAGAGAAGAAAGAAGAAAAGGTTCTTTTCCAGAAGAATTTTCTAGTAGTACCATAAAGTGTAAATATACTTCTTCAAGGAATATATTCAACCTAAATCTGAACATCTATCCCTCTGGATTTTCCATTTGCATAATTGTCAAGTAGTAGTATCTTTAATTTTATATCTGTTTAAGTCCCTACACAATTTACTTCAGAAATGAAATGATGTGGTTAGTTAAGCACATCTCAGTTCTTCAAATAAAAAATCTATTATAAAATATATTTCAATACATGAATAAAATCTACTTAAAACCTTATTTTCTGATGTCAATGAAATCATCTACTGATGGCCTAGAAATAATGAGACAAATGTGTGAAGAGATTTTAGGATTCTTTATTCCAAGGACAGAAAGGTCTATCATGATCCGTTTCACAGTGATGTTGACTGCTGCACTATGAAAAGAGCCAGACTCCAGACATGGAAGCGTGTCTTTCCAGGATGGGTATGCAGATAACTTACTAAGAGATTTGTCAAACAAGTAATGAGCAAAGATCAATGCATTACCTGTTAATTTATAAATCAGTCCCTATAGAGCCTGAGAGCACAAGAGGCCTGGTTTCATTCATAAGATTATAAAGCTCACTGTTGCTGCAGAGATTTAAAGCCATTTTTCATCCATTCATTTTTGTTTATCATGTAGAGAAAAGATTTAGATGTTCAATCGAGATGAGCGGAAAAGCACTTGGGGAAAATTCAGTGACGTTCCGACAGTTTGATGACGTGTTTTCTGCCATGAAAGCGGTAGGAGTAATGCTGTCTGGCATCGGTGGCGAAATTGAATCACTCCGCCACACAGCAGAGCCTCTGCAGTTTATCAGCCACATTGGTGCTTTACAGGGAAAGGGCTTTTCTTCATTACAACAGTGTCGTTAGGTGTCTGTTGACATGTTCTTAATGTTAACTTTCATGATATGCTTTTAGGTAATACATAGCCGTTTTACCTTCATTTTCACTAATGTTATATTATCATCAAGGTGACCAGGGATAAAATGAAAGAATTGAAGACTATGTTGATATTTTTGTAGTTCCCTTTTGGAGATCATTGGGCGATGTTGCATCTTTTTGTCCTGGAGGGAAAGGGTGCCCCTACTCCTCATGTTCTCAAGGAACTTATCTGAGGACACCGATGAGGCTTACCTTTGCATTTATTTTCTTTCCATTTGCATTCTTGGAAGAGGAAGCTCAGGGTAAGGCTTGCAAAGACCTGAGGAGGTCAAGCACCCAGGGTAAGTGTTCCCTAGTCCCGGAGAGGCAGGTTTGAAGTGGTCAGTAACACAAGCCTTTTACTGTTTGCTGCAGCTTTCACTGCAGTAGTGCAGAGTTGCGCATGGATTGTTGGGGACAACTAGCATTTGTGGCCATAGTTCTTGAGTCTTTTAGTAGGCTTAAGAGCAACAAGGACTGATGCTTTAGGCTCCAGAAGAGCGGAATTTCTGTCCTTAAGCCTGACAGGGTCAACAATAGCCAACCATGACTTTGGCTGGGTCCTCTAGAAGAATGATCCCTTGGGGGTCGTTTTTAGGGGAGACAGCAATGTGGTGGTAAAATAAAAATGCTAGAGCCTTTTTCAGAAAGTGTACATGTGTGTTTACTCATTTACTAAAACATATTGAAAGCTTAAGAATTGTAGAGCTCACATCAGGGAGGAGTGGCCTAGAAATAATGAGACAAATGTGTGAAGAGATTTTAGGATTCCTTATTCCAAGGACAGAAAGGTCTATCATGATCCGTTTCACAATGATGTTGACTGCTTCACTATGAAAAGAGCCAGACTCCAGACATGGAAGGCTGTCTTTCCAGGATGGGTATGCAGATAACTTACTAAAGAGATTTGTCAAAGAAGTAATGAGCAAAGATCAATGCATTACCTGTTAATTTATATATACTGCATTGGCAAGTGGATATTTACTAAGTACATAATTTGATATTCAAAGATGAGTAGGGAAGAGTCTTTCCCTTGAACTTACTGTTTCACAGGGGAAGTGGACACATAAGCGGATCATTTCCGTTTAAATAAATGCCATAATAGATATAGTGGAGATAAAATAAGGGATTAGACAATTAACTGCTATGAGCATTTATTTTCTCACTTTTAGAGTGGGGCTCACAATAGCTCCACACTATCGCTGTGGTGATAAAATGAAGCAATAAATGTAAAGTACTAACCGCAGTGCTTGAAACCTGAGTTTTCTAATCTGTAAAATAATAGTGTTTTTTTTTTTTTCATCTGTAAAATGCTGTCATTTCTTGAGGTTTTGGTGAAGCCTGAGTGAGGCAATGTGTGTAAGCACTTAGTACATTGCTTGGCACATGTTAAGCACTCAAAATTGTTCGCTATTGATCTTGTTGCTGCCATTGCTGTTTTCACGGTGCAAACTCACGGCAGCTGATTCAGTGAGTGACACATCTGTTGCGGTAGGAGAGAGGCTGTCAAAGCAATCTTCCCAGAAAATACAATATGCAAGGTGATTTGAAGAATGAAGCGCTGTCTGACAAGTGAAAAAGATGGAGATAAGGCATTCTAGTGCATTCAATTATCCCACACAACTTCTACCTGTAGGATTTATACAATGTCTTGTCTCTGAATGTTTAATTCCTGGGTGAGGCAGTAGGACAGGCCTTTAGAATGAGGCCGGCAGCTTTGCTACTGTAAATGTTGTGTGTAATTGTGCGCAAATAACATGCTGAAAGTTTGAAAATCAGAATTTTTATAACATTAAGTGAGAGCTATGAAAGACAGGAAAATAAAAAGACAATAAAAATGTGCTTTTGTTAGTATTTGGGTTGTGAAATACAGAAATTCCATCAAGTTAGTTCAAATAAGGAGGTATTTACCATGTGGAGGCATGCATAGCAATGATGAAGAACATAGGGGCCCACAGTGAATTCAGGCCTGAATAAAAGGACTGACTTTTTTTTTTTTTTTCCGAGGGAGTCTTGCTCTGTCGACCAGGTTGGGGTGCAGTGGCGCGATCTCGGCTCACTGCAACCTCTGCCCCGGGGTTCAAGCCATTCTCCTGCCTCAGTCTCCTGAGTAGCTGAGATTACAGGCACCCGCCACCACGCCCAGCTAACTTTTTTTGTATTTTTAGTAGAGACAGGGTTTCACCATCTTGGCCAGGCTGGTCTTAACTCCTGACCTTGTGATCCACCTGCCTCAGCCTTCCAAAGTCCTGGGATTACAGGCGTGAGCCATCGCGCCTGGCCAAGGCCTGATTTTTTAAAAGAGATTCATGTTTCACAGACTTTAGCCAGAGCTAGACTGAAGATTGAATAGGTTTTAAACATGCCAATTCCGCCTGTCATATACTTTCTACAATTACTCCAAAATTCTGCCATGCCGTATCTTGCTATTGTTGGTGATGTTTTGTGGTTTCTTCTTATTATATATTTTTGATGGTGCTTTTGTGAGATACCATCACAAAATCATGATGGTTCTGGGGGCTGCTAGCCATACAACAATTTTAAACCTATTTTCCTAGGTCTCTCTAAAACTTTAATTAGTGCTTATTTTATTGCTGTATTATATGTGAATTTATTTGTTATTAGTTAAGCAACTCTGGTATAACTGTGGTGCAAGCAATTTTGATTAATTTTATCTAATTTGGTGCCATAGTAAAAGTGGACTGTTTTCCAACAATTCAACCATGGAAGGGACAATGTCAATAATCTTCTTTTTTACTTAAGGATTGTCCAAAAGCTGGTCTAGATTTTATCATTACTTATTATTATGAAAAAATCTAATGCTGAATTATAACCTATAGATTCTTATAACCAGAAGATTCACTGTAGGCATACTGTGGTGCATTTGCTCATTCACCCTACAACCTGGTAAGGGACTCTCAGTTGCACAATACTAGCTTAGAAGAAAGCAGGATGTAAATTTGTGCAAATACTGAAGTGCTACTTTGAAAAACTAGGAGGATGACTATCTCTCTGCTTTCAGGGTTGCTGGTTTTAGCAAAGGATACTCCAAGTACTCTTTTCGCCAGTATTTCCATTTACATATAGAAAAAGTTCATGTTAAGCCATTTCTTTTCAGAAAGAAAGATTCCTCCAAACTCCAAATTTAACGTCCATCGCTGTTTGGCAGTTCACACCTCTAGGCCAGAGAATTGTGTCTTATTCTATGTGACAACTAGAAACACATGTCTTCACCTAAGCAAATAGCAGGCCCTCAATAGATATTTATTGGATACATGAATCACAGCAAAGTGTGGGCTCAATCCTTCTGAATTAATTCTTCTCCCTCTTCTTCATTGTTGATAGTGTCATAAGGTAAACAATAGCACCCATAATGTTCTGGTTAAAAAGACCAAATGGACTGTCAGCTAACTATGGAACGCTGATTACGGTTCTCTCTGCAGGTAACCCAGCGAGGAGTAATTTTTTTGGGGGGAGGGGGTCGGAATTTCACTCTTTTTGCCCAAGCTGGAGAGCAATAACATGATCTCGGCTCATTGCAACCTCTGCCTCCCGCGTTCAAGCGATTCTTCTGCCTCAGCCTCCCGAGAGGCTGGGATTCCAGGCACGTGCAGCCACGCCGGGCTAATTTTTTGTATACTTAGTAGAGATAGGGTTTCACTGTGTTAGCCAGGATGATCTCTATCTCCTGACCTTGTGATCCACCCGCCTCGGCCTCCCGAAGTGCTGGGATTACAGGCATGAGCCACCGCGCCCAGTCCCAACTAGTAGTAACTTTTGGCGGAATACTGCCTTGGCAATTTAGCTCCTTCATGATGGTCCCTCTTTCTCTGTCTTCCCTCATTCACAAGTGTATGATAGTCACATTTACTCTATTCCTTGAAAATATACTTTCACTTCCAAAAGTTACTGAGGACTTTCTTGAAATGGATGGTATGTAATGAAATACTGTCTGCTCAGCCCATAAGCATTTCTGAAAAAAGGAAACCTAAGCAGTAATTTTGGATTATATTGCAATGGTACATTCCATTGATGAAATCGATACAGTTACACTGGCAATAGGTCCTTGAATTAATAACGTTGAGTTTTAGTGTAATGTAACCAACCACCACAAGGGGGCATAAGCGTCTCTGAGTGGGTATGGTGGGAAACTGCCCAACTTTAGGTGCTCCATTTAAGACTCTCTCTGGTAGGAAAAACAAACACTAAATAAATCTGGATATTTAAACTAACCTAAGTAAGTATCAAACGATACTAAATTATTGTTGCATGCATTAGGTTTCAGGATTTCAGAGCTAGAGTAATTGTGAAACTGTGAGTAAATGATGTTCAATGTTGTCCATATTCTCTACCTTCCTTCCAGGTTTAACCTGGAATTTTCTAGTTTTTGTACTATAAGGACTAAATAATAAAACACTGGACACTTTTGAATCTACACATAAAACCCTGTATATTACTTCCTCCTCACAATAATCAACTCCAAGGCATGCTTTGTGAGGGACATAAAAACGGTTCATAGTCAAGTAGGCTGATAGATTGCAAGATGCAACAGAGAACCAGAACAAAAGAACAATAGGCTTAATAGCTCTGAAAAGAAAAATAAATTTCACTCTTTTTATCTCCTGGTTATATACACAGGCACATCCCAACTCCATGATGTTCCCATGAAGGGTTATTTACAACCGGAAATTTATACATTTAAAAATTGTGTGATAATTTTTCTATTTCTTAATTGAAAATAAAGACAAGGACAATGTTATTATGAAAGATAATACAAATGTAATAGAACAGAATTGTAGAACTTTTTCAAGCATATGTAATTTTTATTTAAAATCGTTCTGTGGGATAAGGATTGACTGGAAAGAAACTCAGAGGGAAATAATGCTGGTTAAGTATCATGGAATGAGTGACTTCTGTGCAGTTCGCTTGCTGAGAAAACCACAGTCTTGATTCAAAGGTTTGTTGAAAGTTGATATGGCTTATCTTTCTATCTAGAACAATTTCTGGGGTTGTTGTTTACTGTGTATCTTTATAGAAGAAGATGGAGAAAGAATAATTTAGAATGATTACATTGCTGTTGTTTTAAGATTAATTCATTCATGTGAAAAATGATTACGAAGGGCCCCCTGTTTTCGCTGTGCTTAGTGTTGCAGACTAGGATAAAACTCCCAGCTTCCATGGAGTTCATATTCTAGTTGGATGAGATAAAGAGTCAACAAAACGGCTGGGCATAGTGGTTCACGCCTGTAATCCCAACACTTTGGGATGCCGAGGTGGGTAGATCACCTGAGGTCGGGAGTTCAAGACCAGCCTGGCCAACGTGGCAAAACCCTGTCTCTACTAAAAGTACAAAAATTAGCCAGTCATGGTGGTGGTCACCTGTAATCCCAGCTACTCAGGAGACTGAGGCAGGAGAATTGCTTGAACCTGGGAGGTGGAGGTTGCAGTGAGCCGAGATCTTGCCACTGCACTCCAGCCTGAGCAAGAAGAGCAAGACTCCATCTCAAAAAAAAAAAAAAAAAGTCAGCAAAACACAATTGAAATATGTACTATATTACATTGTAATCAATGCTATGGAGAAAAGTGAAGCAGGCAAAGCCCCTAGGGTTACAACTCACCAGGCAAGAGTGAAGGAGACTGTGTGAGAGAGAAAAGAGTACAATATAAGACTGGGAAGGTGTGTGTGGAGGGTGGTGTATCAAGGAGCAAGTGATAGGCACTTGCAGAGACATTGGCAACATTTTAACCTTTGGAAGTAACAATTGTTCTTCAGTCAAGACCCAAAGCCAACAAAGCCAAATATAACTGGACAATGATCCTTACGCTGGTGAGATCTGGGTCTCAATTTTTTCCTTTCTGCTGAGACTCTTATGTTTTTCTGGCTATTTTTGCTTCATGCTTTCTTGCACTGATTTATTTCTGGGTATCAGGGATATTATGACTAATGTTAGAGAATTAATCATCTCTGGAATTAGTTCTAGTTTGTATTTTAATAATTTCCTCATTCTATATTCTTAATATTATTTTAACAGACAAATTACAATTGTATAAGTTTATGAGGTACAATTTGATGTTTTACATATGCATGTAGACAATACAAAATAATTAAATAAAGCTAATGAGCATATCCATACCTCACTTTTTTAAAATCATTTTTTGTAGCGCAACCTGTGAAACTTGTACTCTTATCTACTTTGAAATTATTGACTATGGTCATTCTGCTGTGCTGTTGTTCTCAAAAACATATCCCTCTTTTCTAACTGAAATTTTGTACCCTTTGACCAACAACTCCTCAGTCCGTCCTCCCACAACAAGCCCCTGGTAACCACCGTTCTACTCACTACTTCTATGAGTTCAACTTTGTTAGATTCCACATCTAAGTGAGATCGTGCAGTATTTCTCTCTCTGTGCTTGGCTTATTTTATGTAGCATAATGTCCTCCAGGGCTCAGCCATGTCATCACAAATGACATAATTTCTCTCCTTTTTGACGCTGAATAATATTCCATTTTGTACATATGCTACATTTTCTTTATTCATACATCGATTAGTGGACCCTTAGGTTGATTCCATATCTTGACTATTGTGAATCATGCTGTAATAAATATGGGAATACAATGTAAAGTTTGGGGAAATTTGCATTCCCACCAACAGTATACAAGGGTTCTATTTTCTCCACGCCCTCACTCAATACATGTTATTGTTCATCTTTTTTTATAGTAGTCATTCTAACAGATGTGAGGGGACGTCTCACTGTGGTTTTAGTTTGCATTTCTCTAATGATTAGAGATGTTGAGCCATTTATTTTTTACAGATCTGTGTGCCATTTGTATGTCCTCATTTGAAAAATGTCTGTTCAGCTTCTTTGCTCATGTTTAATTGGGTTATTTGTTTTCTTGCTGTTTAGTTATTTGAGTTCCTTATATATTTTGTGTATTAACTCCTCATCAGATGTTTGGTTTGCAGATGTTTTCACCCATTCTGTGTATTCTCTCTTCACTTTGTTAATTGTCTTATTTTCCTCATCACTTTTGACTTTCCTTCTATTGTGGCTTCCAAAAATATTCATTATTTTGGACTAAATCATTAAGTCATTTTTATAATAGACCTAAGGTAGAATTTTCTTATGAATGAGGATGTGTTATGGGCCAAGGAACAAATTTTACTTCGCTGTTGATTTCTTCAGAATCCAGGGGTAGTTAGAATGTTCCTTGTTAGGGAGATCTGGGAATACTTGCAATTTTGCTATATAATATCACAATAATAGATTCATAAATCCCAATATTTTATTTTTCCTGTCTCAATTCTCTTGCCAGATAGTTTACAAGTTATATAGACTGTGAGATACGCTGTCTTCATTTAAGTGAAAAAGGGGGAGAGATTTACAATGAGTAAATCAAAATATTTGATAAAATATATCATTACACGGAAAGAAATGTAATTTGCATAAATATTTTAATTTTTATATTAACATTAGCTTTTAATTCATATAGTATCTGTTTCATAATACCTACGATTGTTAAGAGCCACATTCTGGAATAGTTTTCCTTTTTGTGACATGCTGAGGAGGAGACTGAAGTTGGAACTGCCGCTCTGAGGTTTTGGTTTTCCTGGCCAGCTATTAAGGTTCTCTGATTAACTGCAGTGGTAGAAAAGTCACTTATGTCCATGCTTGTGAGAAGAGTCACTTCCAGCTTGAATTCAGGGTAGAAACTACACCCAATGATGACACCTCACGTAGAATACAATTAAGCCTCTCTTGTTTGTTGTGGCCACGTTTTAATCATTTCAAGCTCAGTATCTGAGCATTACTTCCAGAAAACCAATGTACAAGCCAGCTTTTCTCATTTTCTACCCTACTGTACATGAACCGCCATTCTAGCTGCCACTCAGCATTAAGAGAACTGGTTTCACGATGAGTTTTCCCTACAGCACTTCTTTTTTTGGTGCTGGAAAGTATTTAAAGAACCAGGCAGTCAATTACAGACTCCTACCTAGAATGCTTTAATTGGAGAGCACAACGCAGAAAAATATAACACAACCTGTAAATGTCAAGCCATATTTTTAAATACATTTTGACATTAAAATCATGCAGATTTATACAATACTTGACAAACAGGGACAAGGGACAGCAGTTCATTTTTATTTTGCTATAGTTAAGAAGGCCTTGGGTTCATACAGAGAGAAAAAATCAGGACTTAGCATTTGGAGTAAAAACTATATGGTAGGCATGATGCAATGCAGAGGTACGTATATTAGCCCATGTTTTATGGGTTAGATTCTAGAATCTTAATAGGTAGATATTATTTTGTTCTACAGATAAGAAAGTGGAAAAATAGACAACATACAGAAAAAATAATGTTTGGCTTTTCATATTATTTACAAAGAAGTTCCAACTTCTCGTTCACCCAGGAGCTCTATATTTTCTCTTCTATAATTAGCAAAAGTTTCTTCATTTCTACATATGCTGTAATATTCAATAGTAGTTTCATAAATAAACCAGTCAATTTTATTTTTTTTTATTATACCTGTAGAGAAGATAATTCCTTCCTCTGCTGTAATATCTACAGAGCCAAATTCCCATTTGCTTTTCTTGGAGAGAAGCTTAGTAGTTGTGACAATGGACTAGAGTCCTGCTATGCTGATCAAGTTGGAATACAATGAAACCAAATGAAATATCTGACCCTTGTTTATAGTCCAAGGCAAGGTGCCTAATCAGACCAAACTTTTGCAACACAGCATAACTCTCTGTTTACAGATATCCTCAGTACTGGGAGAACAATTATGATCTTATACATGGCAACTCTTAACCCATTCATGGGCTTTGTATTTAAAACCTTCTATCTGCAAAGATAACTGCAAATCAAACTAGGTTTTTATGTGTGCGCATTAGTGTTTAGAATTCTGTAGCAGGCATAATTCTAAAAATTCCTGCAAAGCTTTCAATCTTCTGAATTCACAGATCTTAAGAAAGTGATGAAATATCACTCCCATTATTGTTTTATGCTATATGGTATGGTTGACTTTAAAAAAAGAAGGATTATCTTGGGAAATGTGATCTAATCACATAAGTGTGTAAAAACAGAGAACTTTCTCTAATAGCAGTAGATAAGAAAGGCAGAAGGAGTGGTCAAAGATGTTTGACAAATGAGTAAGATTCCGTGCACCATTGATGGATTGAAGATAGAGGGGTATCCCTGAAGTTGAGAATAGCCAAAGTCTGCTCCCGCAAGAAACCTGGGACCTTAAACATATTGTCATAAGGAACTGGATTCTGCCAGCAGTCTGAATATGAACTTGGAAGCTGATTCTTCAAGTATCTGTAGATAAAAGCCCAGTCAGCCAGCACCTTAATTAAGAACTTGTGATACTTAAGCAGAGAACTCTGTGGAGCTTGCCTCTTGTCTGACCAACTGAACTGAGGTTAATTAATGGAAGTTGTTGTTTAAGGCACTAAGATTATGCTAATTTGTTAGGCAGAGATAGAAAATGATTACAAATTCTTTTTTTTTTTTTTCCCACCTCTTTGGATGACTGAGCCAGCTTCATTCCTTAAGTTCCTGACCATGCAATTAAAGAGATATCTTCCACTTACTCGCTATTTTATCACTCTTTTTATTTGGGCATGATGCTTATCACAATGTCAATCTGTAATAAGCTTATTTGTTGATTTATCCCTGAGTAGATTTTAAAATCTCTGCAGAAAGGATCTTATTTTTCTTGCTATACCCCTCAGCCTAGTAGACCTCGTCTTTATTTGTTGATTTGAGTGAATAAACATTGCTTTCAGTAATTTGATATCTACATTAAATAAATAAACTTCTGAATAATTTGAAGTATATTGAAGCATAGATTCTACTATTCTAAGTTGTGTTGTAATGATCAGTTATACTTTTTAAATGTTTTGGCAATTAAGTCGATTCTGAAAAACCATGATTATCTCCCCGATCTTTTCTTAACATTTTAGTGACCATTTAATATTTTCTTCCATAAATAATTTAGCTGTAACGTGATATTTGCCTTTATTTATGTAGAAGGAGGGGCTTCCTGGTTTTTCCTGTTGTCAGTCCACTCTTTCAGATACATGATATATACACAAAATAAATGTTACAATTTATTTTAATTTATGAAAATGGGTAAACATACAAAGAGTTGCTTATATCAGAAATGAAATATTGTGCTGTATTTAGGATAGTGTTCAGAAAGAAGGAAATCTTGGGTAGTTAACTTCAAAGAATATAAAATTATACAAATTCACATTTGAGACAAGCTGGAAACATTCTAAACAAAACAATAGAATGTTATGTCTTTTATACTGACTATAAAAATTAAAAATATGTCTTTTTAAATGTAATGAATGGGGCTAACCAAACACATACTGAAGGCCGAATACCAGAGTGATGTGTCCATGCCTAGAAGTCAGTGGTATAATAATTCGAGCAGACAAAATTGAGGCGAGAGTTTCCATGAAGTGTACGGATGAAGGATTGGGAATAAATAGTTACACTCACTCATCATTTGATGTTTTCACTATGGAACAGTTAGATTCTCTACTGGGTAAATGGAGGTCACTGGCCATGGAACATTCTGAACAAGGTCCATAACAGCACTCAGATCAGTTTATTAATGTGTCACAAAGAAAATTACTTGGGAAATTTTCCTGAAAACATGAAGTAATATGAAGAAAATTAGGGTTGAGCATGGTAGCTCATGCCTATAATCCTAACATTTCAGAGGCCAAGGTGGGAGGATCACCTGAGCTCAGGATCTCAAGATCAGCCTGAGCAACAGGGCAAAACCCTTTCTAAAACAAAAACAAAACAAACAAACAAACAAAAGAAGAAGAAGAAAGAAGGAGAAGAAGAAAGTGAAGATGAAGACAAAGATGAAGGAGGAGGAGGAGGAGGAGGAGGAGGAAATCATTGCCAGCTATGCAGCCGTGGAAAGAAATAGTGCATAATCCAACTTTCAATATTATTTACAAGAGTTATGTCAAGTAGATCTATTGCTCTTTCCCCTCTCTGCTTACCCCCCTAATCCTGGACTTTAATCTTTACCTATAATGAAATTATCCTTCATTTCCACCCAGTGATGTGCATTTCTTGGCTCCATATGTTTTTCACTGGCTGTTCCTTCTGCCTGGAATATTCTCTTCCCTATTCTAAAGTTGTAAAAAACACCTGGATTGTCATTAGAAAGGCTTAGTTATAATATCCACTTAATAATTGCATGACAATAAAACAATTATTCAGACTTCTTGAGCATGTGTTTCCTCATCTTTGTAAGTGGGAGTAATGGTGATTTCTAGTGTATTGCTTTGCTAGTGCTGCCATAACAAAGTACTACAAGCTGGATGGCTTAAACAATAGAAATGTATAGTCTCACAGTTCCAGGGGCTAGAAGTCCAAAATCAAGATGTCAACCAGGTTGGTTCCTTCTATGGGCTATGAGGAAGAATCTGCTCCATTCCTCTATCCTAGCTTCTGCTGGTTTTCCACCAATCTTTGGCATTCCTTGGCTCCTGGCAGCATATCTCTAAGCTTCACAGGATGTTCTCCTTGTTTATCTAGCCCTGATTTCAAAAATTTTTTTTAGAAGGACACAGTCATATTGGATTAGGGGCCCACTCTACTCAGGTGTGACCTCAACTTAACTAATATTAACTTTTGTTTAATTACATATTTAATGACTTTATTTTCAAATAAGGTCAGATTTTGATATACTGAGGGTTAGTACTTCAACATATACATTTTGAGGGGACACAAATGCAACCATAACACTGTATCATTGGACTGTTGTGAAGGAAGACTCAGTAAAATAGTTTGTGTAAAGTATTTAGTCCAATATTTAGCATTGCTGTAAAAAGTACCTGGTATTTATGTCAAATGTTACATGTAGTTTTATCTGTTTATTGTCAGCATTTTCTCTTTATCTCTCACACACACGTACACATACTCACAAAGGAGTTCACTCTTTTACTTTTTATGTAGCCAATTACTTACATTTTTTATTTTGTGTGCTTTCTACCTTTGACATCATCATAGTATGTTTCTCCACATAAAGAGGGTAATGTATACCTCTTTTTTACCAGCCTCTGTTTTATTTCCTATTGCAAAAAAATTCTGTGACAAGAAAATCATTGACACAGGTTACATTTTACAAGTGACAGAATTCTGTTCATCTTTTCTACATTTTCACTGTCTCAACCTGAAAAAGATATTTTGAAAGCTAAGCTCATCATCTTGAAAACCAACAGGATTTATAAAATGGTAAATTTGGTAGACACAGCCTTCGTCGACAATGCAATGCCTTTCCCTACAGAGAATGCAAGTTCTCACATCCAAAGGTCCCCAGACTTTCCACTTTGCAAGGACTTGCTTGTAATCTCGCAAGAAATTGCTTTTGGTAGAGAATTCACTGTAGGCTGTCAAAACAAATGCGAAACTTTCTGGCTTGAAAGTCATGGTTAATACACATCTCATTGCTACAGTGACAGCTGGAACAGGCAGAGTCGTCCATATATAAAAGGATCAACAGTAGATGGATTTTATAAAAAGTGCTTGGAGAATCATGAGGTCTCAAAGTGCTGCATAAACACCCAAAATTAAAATAATAAAAACAAAAAGAGATTGTACACATTTCAGTATGTGTCAACTATATATACATGCCTTTTGTTTCTTTACTATAGATCTCATTTCCATGTAAATGCATAGGAACTGTTCAAACATAAAATAATTTGAATATGTTATTCCTAGACTACATCAGAGACTCTGGTAGCAAGCTTCCAAAACATGAGACAGCAGATTTTCCTAAAAATGAATTGATGTATTTCATGTGAAGATCTTAGCATGGTGCCCAGCTATAAGACTTATTTACCGTTGATATCATTATTGTCATTGTCATCATCACTATATTAGTATAAATTTTTGGGAAAAAAAAACGCCTAAATTCAATGTTGTGCTTTTTCACTTACCTTGAGAAGTACAAATAAAAAAGAAATTTCTAAAAGAAAGTTACTATTTTCTGTGGTTTTTTTGTTTGTTTCTTTCATCACTGCTCTCTTGACTTTCCAGCATCTTCTAATAAATAATTTTTTTTGTTTGTGTGTTGCTTCAAAGCATGCAAATGCAGCAGTATTTGGGGGATTATTTGCATTTCACAGATGAAGAACCTGGGGCTCCATAACACCTCTCAAGGACATTGGCAATATAACAGGAATAATCTTAACATATAAATACTTCAGAGTCTAATAGATTAAGTGGGAAAATTTCTGGTAGCATAATCACACACAGCACAGGGTCAATGGTCAGATTAACGGTATTGCTTCCTTATGCAGCCTTTCATTTTCAATGATCTTGAAGTAGTCACCATTAATTTAGGAGCTTAGGAAATTGGCCAAGCATAGGGCCAATGAGTTAAAGATGAATTCTGAGACTTAAAAGCCATGTTTAGTCAAGACCGTGGGCTATATTTACTTGAAGATGGGCCCAACCAGAAATAAATACACTGAGAACTTACCAAGTTTTGAGAAAATAATATTTCTGAAGACTCTCCAAGCCAGGCATATAATATCTTCTCACGGCCTCATTACCTGAACAATCCCAGGCCTCCAGATTTCCACTAATAGGAATAAATCTGTAAAGCTTTGCAGCCCCCAGGAAGGGCAACTTTGCCAATGCCCACCTTGTTGAGAGCATGAGAGAAAACGGACAGACGTACCTCTCAGATGGAAGGGCCAGAGGCCATGGAGGGAAGTGGAAAATGGAACTAGAGATTGTCAGATGGGTTAATCATAGAAAGCACTCCATTGCCAAGAAAAGGAATTCTCACTATTCCTTCCAGTCAGGTTGGGTTAATTGCTCTGGCACACTGATGGTTGTATGGTTCCCATTTTTCTCTTTTCCGCATGGAAGTTTTTACTATAGCTACTTGTTTTCCTCTTATACTTTTTCCTCTTGTATTAAGTGTCCCAGGGTGGAGGATCCCCAAAATATCCTCAATTTATGGTTAGGTGGACCACAGAAGCTGCCTGTAGACATGACTGAAAGGGCTGTACATTATCTGGACTTTGAGCTGGGTACAGATGCAGAAACTGCTTCTTGCCTTTCGAAATGGAAATAAGTCTATTTCACGAGTGGAAGAAGGGTATGTAGAGATGTGAGTAGTTAAATAGGGCTGTCATGGAGACTATCTTGACCACCAAATTTCTATTTCGTTTTCCTCCTTAATGTAGAATTCTAACGTTACTCTGGTCTGATTTCATTCACAGCTAAAAGCACACATTTTTCCGTCTCTTTTGAAGGTTAAAGTGGACTAGGGCATGTCAAGAGAAGTTGCTGGGTAGGGCTTTTGGTAATTATTTTTAAGATGGCTGATCAGTCATAGGGGCTGCCATTTTCTTTTTGCCCTTTTCTTTCCAGCCTGGAAAACAAACACTGTGGATTGAGTACGACAGCTCTCTTGTGACTTTGAAAATGGAAACAACACACGAAAGAGAGGTTGGCAAAAAGAGAACAAATTCTGGATCTTGAAAAAGATGGCGTTAATGTTTCCCCCAAATTGACTAAATTCTAGACAGGCTTCTTCCTGGCTACAAGCCTTGTCATGAAGACAGAAGAAAGTCGACTTTTCCTCTGAGAAAAGCTAATTAACAAACACATGAGGCCTATGACAACCCCCACCCTACTCTTCAAAAACTCCCCTGCTCTTTGTTTCAGTGGAGTAAGAATCCAGACTTGGTCTGTGCTTTCTCTCCTGTGGCTGGCAAAAGTATCGGAATAAAATTTCTTTTCATCTGTTCATCTTGCCTTGTCTGATTTTTCTTTTTCAATTCCTAATGAGTTTGTGAGGTCATAGCACGTCTCTGAACTGCTTATCACCAATCTTCCGTGACATGATAATATACATTTTTATGTCACTAGAAAAGTAATTGCAAATTTACTTTTAAAATTCAAAGTGTAATGGCAATAATTTAAAGGTAATAGCAAAAACTGCAATTACTTTCGCACCAACCTAATTCTAGGAGCCAAATGCAATTCCTAACTAACAGGAAGTTTTGAGATGCAAGAGTAAATAAAGAAATCGGTAAACATAAGAAAATGTCTATTGGTGTCTGTAGAATATATCCTGAGAAGGGTTGAGTAGAGTTAAAATATGATAATCTTTTATTTTCTGAGAGAAAGACATAAAATATTCATTTAATTGAAACTTTATACATTTAAGTATGCCAAAGTATCCACTAAAAGACTAAATATTGATATATGTAGCTTTCAAAACTGTAGAAGTAAAACTTAGAGTAAGAAAATAGGGACTCAGTTAATCCAACAGAAGTTTATTTAAATAGAAATAAAAATGAAGTATTTAAAAAGTGGGGGAGACATTAATAGAAAAGACAAAAGCTCAAAAGATAAAACAAACACATCAGCAATGATAATACATATAAAAGTAAAGGCTGTAAGTTTAGGTTTTTAAAAATCTAACTCTATGCTCTCTGTAAGGAAAACAGACACAGACCGATTAGAAGTCAAATAATGGAAAGGTTACAAATCTCATATAAGCCAAACAGAAGTCAGAGTGGCTATTTTAATATCAGACAATTTAGATTTTAGAATCAAATGATGCATAGAAGAAAGAGGGTTACTGTAAAATGAAAAATATTTAATTCACCAGGAAATTAACAGTTTCATATTAGGGGATTTAAAAAGTAGCCTCAAAATATATAATGTAAAAATTTATAAAACTACCAATCAGCCACACTTCTTTCTCAATAATTGAGAGATTAGACAGAAGAACACATACACACACACACACACACACACACACACACACACGCGGAAGATCTGCACAGCACAATTAGGACTAATTTAATAGATATTTAGAAATCCTTACCAAACAATTAGAGAATATGCATTTTTCCCAAACACATATGGAACACTTAAAAATAATGTTCACACTCTAGGTTGCAAAACAATTCTTAAATATCAAATGTTCAGTTTCATCACAGCATAATTAAAGGACAAGAGCAGCAAAAACTGTGAAGGGGACATTATTTTTGGAAGAAATATTTAAAGTAGTCTTCTCAATTCATCAAAAAAGAGAACCTGAGAGGGAAAAGAAATTACTTAGGACTACATGGTAATAAAAATAATATTTATTGAAAGTCATGTTATATAACTTCAATAGTAACTAGAAAATACTCAAAGTTCTTACATAAGTATTTTTAAATACTCGTATAAAAAGCATCAAATTTAATAAGTTTCTGACCTTCACAATAGGGGAATCAAAGATTTTATAAATCTCTAATACCTCGATCTCAAGTATGTTTTATTTTGAGAATTCCACCAAGTCCTGTTTTTACTATACAGATGAAAGATGTTTCCTGATGGAGAAATATGTAACTAAGAATTTTAGGCTGGGAGTGGTAGATCACACCTGTAATCTCAGCACTTTGGGAGGTTGAGGCAGGAGAATCATTTGAGTTCAGGAGTTCAAGATCAGCCTGGACAACATGGTGAACCCCATCTCTACAAAATATGAAAAAATTAGCCAGGTGTGGTGGCATGTGCCTATAGTCCTAGCTACTCAGGAAGCTGAGGCAGGAGGCTCCATTGAGCCCAGAAGTTCCAGACCATCTTGGGGACATGGCAAAATTCTGTCTCTACAAAACATACAAAAATTAGTTGGGTGTGGTGGCCTACATCTGTAGTCCCAGCCATTCAGGAGGCTGAGTGGTAGGATTGCTTTATGCCTGGGAGGTCAAGGTTGCAGTGAGCTGAGATTGCACCACTGCACTGCAGTCTGAGCAACAGAGTGAGACCGTGTATCAAAAAAACAAACAAACGGCCAGGCGCGGTGGCTCACGCCTGTAATCCAGCACTGTGGGAGGCTGAGGCGGGCAGATCACGAGGTCAGGAGATCAAGACCATCGTGGCTAACACGGTGAAACCCCATCTCTACATAAAACACAAAAATTTAGCCGGGCGTGGTGGCGGGTGCCTGTAGTCCCAGCTACTTGGGAGGCTGAGGCAGGAGAATGGTGTGAACTCGGGAGGCGGAGCTTGCAGTGAACCGAGATCGCGCCACTGCATTCTAGCCTGGGTGACAGAGCGAGACTGTCTCTCAACAAAAAAACAAAAACAAATCAAAAACAAAGACAAAAAAACCAAACCAAACAAACAAAAACCAAAACACCCACACAGAGAAAAATAATCCTAACCCTGACCCACAGACCTTTCTAAAAATGTTTGTATACAAGAACATTGGCTGAACATTAATCTAAGGCTGGTATATGTCAAGGCTGAAGGATGCCAGAGGAAAAAAACAGTGGTAAACTCACCACTGATTTGGTGGTAATTTGAATTCTGGTCTTTTTCCCTCTGTCTGATCCTATTCACTTTATAGAATCCTCAGATAGCTGTTGCCTGAATTCTCTCCACGTTTAATACAGTTGCATTTCATATAAGAGATAGGATGGGAATGTGCTTACTCTAATTTACCTGGAAAAGCCTATGTTGCTCTTCTATACCATTTGTAAAATTTTGGGATAAGCATTAAAAGCCAAATACAGGATATTCTATATTTGAGTCAGAATATCTATCGCTATTATATTGGATAGAAGAATTACTTTGCATCATTATGACAGTCCTGAAATTCTTGTATGATAGCTCCTATATTTCCAGATAAAAGTTTTTAGTTTTGCTTTACATAGTTAAGGCAAATATGGAAATGAAACTGATTTTTATGAATAATCATTTGT
>NW_012109141.1:2090211-2090780 GCF_000951045.1 Mandrillus leucophaeus
AAACACCCACACAGAGAAAAATAATCCTAACCCTGACCCACAGACCTTTCTAAAAATGTTTGTATACAAGAACATTGGCTGAACATTAATCTAAGACTGGTGTATGTCAAGGCTGAAGGATGCCAGAGGAAGAAAACAATGGTAAACTCACCACTGATTTGGTGGTAATTTGAATTCTGGTCTTTTTCCCTCCGTCTGATCCTATTCACTTTATAGAATCCTCAAATAGCTGTTGCCTGAATTCTCTCCACGTTTAATATAGTTGCATTTCATATAAGAGATAGAATGGGAATGTGCTTACTCTAATTTACCTGGAAAAGCCTATGTTGCTCTTCTATATCATTTGTAAAATTTTGGGATAAGCATTAAAAGCCAAATACAGGATATTCTATATTTGAGTCAGAATATCTATTGCTATTATATTGGATAGAAGAATTACTTTGCATCATTATGACAGTCCTGAAATTCTTGATATTTAGCTCCTATATTTCCAGATAAAAGTTTTTAGTTTTGCTTTACATAGTTAAGGCAAATATGGAAATGAAACTGATTTTTATGAATAATCATTT
>NW_012109141.1:2095640-2097112 GCF_000951045.1 Mandrillus leucophaeus
ATAGCATGTCTTTTGTATAGCTGAACACCTAGTTAGTTTTCTTCAATATATTAATAAAACTTTATTTCTTTTTGGTAAAATACTTGTCCCATTTTTTTCTTCAAGCAAACAAGTTTTTATTTGCATGATGGATTTATGTTATATATTTGTTAATACTGATTAACAGTATTGTAGTTATTGATCTAATGAACTTACATTTGGCAAACAAATTTTGTAGTGTTTTTCAGAAAAGCTCTGAAATATTTACTTTATTCTACAATTTATAATCATCATGACTATGACTATTATCACCTTACTTTTAAAAATGTATCTAGAAAGCAATGTTTGTGAAACACAGATTTTATGCCGTGATAACTGAACTCACAATCATCAAGTTCAATATCAAATTTAACTTTTAACTTTCTTATTTTAATTATCTGTTGTAACTAAAGATTTGCAAATCAACATTTAAAATAATCCAGCTTTGCCTTAATTACAAGGACTGCTCCAGATGTCCTATCTCCTGTTTATCTGCTGAGATGCAACTGCCATACGCCCAGTGGAACTTGCTCGCTCTGTACCTTGGGGATAGACATTTCCTTGATGGCTGTTGCTGATGCGGCCATGACTGTACTGGCCTTCATGACACAAGGTGAAGCAAATGAAGTCAACTCATGAAGCTAAAATTTGTATAGACAAAGCCGAATAGACACATCCAAGAAGATTTAGTCCAACCTGATCTAGCATCAACTACAAAATAGATATGAAAAGCAGAATTGAAATAATACTGGACCTCCTTGCAGGGATCCCCAAGGTTCTAACTGGTATATTAATTGGTCTAAAATCCAATATTATAAACAAAGAAAACCAGAATCTGTTCTTGATTTTAGGGACCATCTAGTCTGTCCCAAACTTGTAAGGACTATTCAGACTTACTAGAGGGTAAAGACATTCCTACCGTCCTCCCTAATTTCTGTAAAGACATTCAATAAATTTTAGTAAGTAGCATAATAAAGAAAAAACAGAACTCTGACTGGCCATTTGCTTTTTTTTTTTTTGAAGATGGAATCTCACTCAGTCGCGCAGGCTGGAGTGCATAGGCGCGATCTCAACTCACTGTAACCTCAGTCTCCCGGGTTCAAGCAATTCTCCCGTCTCAGCCTCTCGAGAAGTTGAGATTACAGGCACCACCATCCTGACCAGCTAATTTTTGTATTTTTGTAGAGATGGAGTTTCACCATGTTGGCTAGGGTGGTCTTGAACTACTGACCTCAGGTGATCTGCCCTCCTTGGCCTCCCAAAGTGTTGGGATTACAAGTGTGAGTCACAGCACCCTGTGGCCATTTGCTTCTTTAGGTGAATTATAGGAGTTAGCAGAACATCTGAGCCTAAAATAGATCAAAGAAAGGAAAAACCCAGGCATAACTAATGGCCCTCCTAATTAAATAATTAGACAACTCATGAAATAAAAGTGATCCCATAGCTAAGTGAAA
>NW_012109141.1:2097342-2176391 GCF_000951045.1 Mandrillus leucophaeus
CGGGTTCAAGCAATTCTCCCATCTCAGCCTCTCGAGAAGTTGAGATTACAGGCACCACCATCCTGACCAGCTAATTTTTATATTTTTGTAGAGATGGAGTTTCACCATGTTGGCCAGGCTGGTCTTGAACTACTGACCTCAGGTGATCCGCCCACCTTGGCCTCCCAAAGTGTTGGGATTACAGGCGTGAATCACAGCACCCTGTGGCCATTTGCTTCTTTAGGTGAATTATAGGAGTTAGCAGAACATCTGAGCCTAAGATAGATCAAAGAAAGGAAAAACCCAGGCATAACTAATGGCCCTCCTAATTAAATAATTAGACAACTCATGAAATAAAAGTGATCCCATAGCTAAGTGAAAAATAGATAAAGGCACTTGACAACACTGTAAGGCAAAAGGCATTGGAAAATTAATTGCCTGGTATTGGCTCAATGCTGTAGAAACAAGAAGTGGGATGAGGCCCTTTTCCTAAATGAGGATTATGCAATAAGTAATGTTTTCTCTGTGCCCACATTTATCACTATCTTCCAGAGGGAAAGTGTCAGTACAGAGGACTCCTTTCCTAGTGCACAAAAGAACAATAATTTGAACAATAATCCTGCCACCATTTGGTTGCCTTTTCTTTGGAGTAATTTTACCAACTCAGTGAATGCAATTTCAATCGCTCTTTAAACTCTGCGTTTGACACATCCGTTTTCTGTTTCCTTAGATGACTCACTAGTTAGAATGCCTTTTTGACCCCATTAGTCTTGTGGGAAGATATTTACTACGTAAATTAAGTGTCTTGATTAATTGTGAACAAGATGGTTTCTTGCTGGAAATCCCAGAAGAAGAATCCCCAGCCATTTGATGGCACAGATTGATTACCCACTTTTTAGTACTTACCCTGTTGTCATGGTAGACCCTGAGTCTGCCCCACATAATCACTGGGACAAAGACAACTCAGATGTGGGACACATATACTAACCCTTAAAAGTCTCAGTTAAACTGGCTACGCTTTTATGAAAGTTAGCTCCATACTCACGGAAATAAATGGTGGCCCATCATATTTTTATACCCACATACAAGACTTGTCATCCCTCATGCTATGTCTTGCAAAGCTTCCTTCTGTCTGCCAAATATGCAAATGAGTGAGGATATCACTCCGTACAAAACTTAAGAGCTATTAATAGGATTGGACTTCTTTACTTCCAACCCTAATTAGGTTGCCAACCCTAATATCACTCTATTATCAATCCCTGAGACAGATGCTTATTTTATAATAGAATCTATACTTAGCATTAGAGCCAACTTCATTTGCAAGCGATCTGTGTAGTTGCTCAAGTCTACACACTTAGTAGGGCCCTGTGCTTGATTCTCAGCTGCTTTCACCATCTTGAATTTCTTAATAATTTGTGAATCAGGAGCCCCATATTTTCATTTGCACTGGGGCCACAAATTAAGTATCCAGTCCTGGTCAGTATTCTTTAGCATACTGTACCGTCTTGTACCTAGATTCACACTCAATTTACATACATAGTGGGAAGATAACAAAATATATGGACAGTAATTGCCCAAAGCTTTAGAGAAGTGCTCTCTTGCATTTCTTCCATCGCCTTAGAGATATTTAATTTCCCGAGATTGCCACCCTTTTGTAACATGTAAATGACCTTCTGGTGTGCTCCCCAGATTCCAAATGCATTACCTAGAACGTGACAGTACAAAAATGGAACAGCTGATCACCAGATGTCATACACATCTAGGTTCATAGCTCTTACCTATGACTTGGCTACTTTTTAGGTTGATATGGCCAAAACCCTGTAATGGGCTAATCCAATTTACTCAAGTTTATAATCAACAGGGACCGACGCCTTTTCTGAAGGATTAACTGCAGGAACCACTCTGTGCCTTTCAGCCTGGAGACTTGGTTTATGGGAAATGACACCAACATAAGAATATTCTTGAACCTCCTAGAACCTGATAAACACAACACCACAGGAAATCTTCAAAAACTAGAATCTTGTCCTGTTCCTCAGTTAAAAAGACATTACAGACTGCATTAAAATTAAAAATGTTTGCTCTGTGAAAGACCCTGTGAAGAGGATGAAATGACAAGCCACAGATTGGATAAAAGTATTTGCAAAACACGTATTCAACAAAAAACTTATATCTAAAATATGTAAAAAGAATTTCAAAACTCCACAGTAAAACAAAAGCAATTCAATTAGAAAATGGACAAAAGATAAGAACAGACATGAACTAAAAAGGACAAACAGATGGCAAATAAGCACATGAAAAGATGTTTAGCATCATTAACTATTAGAAAAATGCAAATTAAAACCACAATGATATGTTATTACACACCTATCAAAATAGCTAAAATAACAAACAATTAGTGCTAACCTCAAATGTGCTGTGGATGTAGAGAAATTGAGCCACTAATACAGTGCTAGTGAAATTATAAAATGGTACAGCCTTTCTGGAAAATAGTTTGTCAGCAATAAAAAGTAATTAACTGTCAGCACATTCAACAGCTTAAATAAATCTAGAGGTAATTATGCTGATTGAAAAAAAAGCTGATCCAAAAGGCAATATATTCTATATATAATATAGATAGATACTGTGTAATTTCACGTATATAACATTCTTGAAATGAGAAAAGTTTAGAAATGGAGAAGATATTAGTAGCTACCAGGGAATCTGACCCATCTGGATGAGTGTGTGGGGAAATAAGTGGGTGTGTCTATTAAAAGACAATACCAGGGTTCTAGAAGTAATAAAACCTTGACTGTATCAATGTAAATACCCTGGTTTGACTTTTTACTAGAGTTTTGCAAGATGTTACCATTAAGGGAAACTGAGAAAGGAGTTCACAGGATCTTTCTGTAGTGTTCCTTACAACTACGTGAGAAAAATAATTATCTCAATATAAATTTTTTTTTTTTTTTTTTTTTTTTGAGACCGAGTCTCGCTCTGTCACCCCGGCTGGAGTGCAGTGGCCGGATCTCAGCTCACTGCAAGCTCCACCTCCCGGGTTTATGCCATTCTCCTGCCTCAGCCTCCCGAGTAGCTGGGACTACAGGCGCCCGCCACCTCGCCCGGCTAAGTTTTCGTATTTTTTAGTAGAGACGGGGTTTCACCGTGTCAGCCAGGATGGTCTCGATCTCCTGACCTCGTGATCCGCCCGTCTCGGCCTCCCAAAGTGCTGGGATTACAGGCTTGAGCCACCGCGCCCGGCCAAAATTTTTTAAAAGTTTCCTTATTCCCTTGAAATTGTTCCCACTACATGTTAGAAACTGATTTATTTGACTTTTGATTTTGCCAGTATTCCAATCAAGAAAGCCTCAAGCTAGTAATTCAGAAATTTTGAAATAAGATGTACAAAGTTGTCCATTAAATTTCAAACTCAAGTTGTAATTCCAGCTGTGCTTATGGTCTGATAATTAATAGGGGCTGTTAAGGTGAGCAATTAATTATGTCTTAGTAGCTTATTATTAATAATCTCTGTTCAGCTCCAGTTTCTTACTATGGGCAGTGGTACTATATTTAAATACTTTGGCTGACCTTCCTTTTTCTTTAGCAGATGTAAGGTTATTAGAGTAGTTATGAAGAAATATGACCCCTTTGGTTGACCTGATCATTGGTGTCTTTGATTCACTAAAGGAATAATTATGCTGGCTGACATTTAAACCAATGCTTTCCACTGGAAGAAGAAACTAGTGCCCTCTTGTAGTAGTGCAGTGCTACAGAAACAAATGATCTTATTTAGAGACACTGTAAAAAAAGATTAAATGGCTAAGGGTGCAGTGACACTTGTGGCGTGGTAGAAATAATGTACTTAATTTCACTACTTGCAAATGATGATCAGCTATGTCTCAAACTCTGTGAAGAAAATTTTTTTTTTCTCTGTAAAAACGCAAAGACCAAGATGAGCTAAGGCAGTTTTGAACAATGCAAGCATGGTAAGAGTACTTGCTCTACCAGTTAGAAAGACTTACCATAAAGCTACAACAATTAGACCATAAAGGATTTGTACACAACTGGACCAAAAGTGAATGCCTTTTTGTTGAGGATCTATCTCTCTTTATTCCCTTCCTTTCTCATTGATTACTTATTTTCTCCATTTTTTAAAACCTTTCTCCGACATGTTAATATTGGAACTCAGACTTCAGATCTCTTCTCTTTTCTCAACACTCATTTTTAAGTGACTTCAGTGTTCTGACTTTACATATTATCTCTACACTTACAGCTCCCAATTTTACATCTTCAACCTAGCCCTCTCTCAATTGCCCATACAAGTCTCTATCAGAGGTAGCCATCTCAAATGTAATGTGCCCAAAATAAAATTCAGATTTCACTTCCAGGTCAGACACTGCCTTTTGTCTACCAGTATTTATTCTCTCTGCTTTCCTTTTTATTTTATTTTTCAGAGACAAAGTCTTTCTTCGTTACCCAGGCTGGAATGTAGGGATACAATCACAGTTCACTGTACCTTTGGGCCCCTGGGTTGAAGCCATCCTCCCTACTCAGCTTCCTGAGTAGCTAGAACTACCGGTGTGCACCACCATGCCCGGCTATTTTTTCTTTTTAGTTTTGTAGAGGGGGTCTTGCTATGTTGTCTAGGCTGGTCTCAAACTCCTGGCCTCAAGAGAGCCCCCCCATATAAGCCTTTTGAAGTGTTAGTATTACAGACATAAGCCACCATATCTAGCCATCTACTTTGCTTTTTTTTTTTTTTTTTCCTCTCAACAGAAACTCCATAGTTTTCATGAAACACATGGCCATAGAGTTAGAGGACAAAACTAGAATCACTAAGATGTCAAGGGTTTGCACAACATCCACATTATCTCCTTAAAGATGAAGCTATTTGTTCTGAGATTTGTTTCTCCCCCTGCTGTGGACTGGGATTGAGATATGGAAGTGAGCCAGATATCCTCATGAGCAACGGGACAACTCTCTGGAAAACTGTAGCAATAGGATTGGAAGAAACTTAGGTCCTCGAATGACTCCTGGAGCAAAACCATCTTGCCAGCCCTGGATGGCATTTTCCTGGAAAGTTTTGTGAGATAAAAATAAGCCTATGACTTAGCTGGATCACTGTATTTTGGGGCCTTTATTCCAGCACTGTAGACTGTACTGCAATTCATACAGTCCCAAAACCTGGTCTTGCCTCAGTTTTCTTCATTCTTGACTTTTTTCACATCCCATCTGCAAGCCTTCAGTACATTCTGTTGAGTCTTTCTTCCAAATAAATACAAAATCTATTTTTGATTACCTACTCCCCTTGTCTAAATTATCATCATCACTTACCTGGATTACTGCAGCAGTTTTCTAACTGGTCTCTTTTTATACTTTTATCTTCTACAAATCTATTTTCAACCTAGCAGTTGGAGTGTTCTTCTGAAACATGTCAAATCATGTTACCCTTGTACTTAATTCCCTCCGATGGCTTTTACCTTACTCTAAGTGAAATACAACATCAAGAGCTTTACTTCTATCTCTGTAACTCATTTTCCATCACTCATCCACTTACTTGTACCTTTCCAGCATTTTTGGACAAATTGCTGAGGATATTTCCAGCTCAGGAATCTAAATTTGCCTTAAATTGTTTCCTCTAAGATATCCACATGGCTCATTCCATCACTTCCTTTAGATTCTGCCATAGACATCATCTTCTCAGTGAGATCTTTTCTATAAAATGTCAATTCCACATTTCCGGGTACTACATATTTTAATGTTACCCTAGTTTACTGTTCTCCATAGCACGTATCAGTACTTGACTTGTAATTATCCTGTATTTTTAGGTTTTTATGAGTGCAAGTTTTATGTAAGCTGCATGAGGACAGGTTATTTTCTTTAGTTAGTTCCCAGATCTTTGCTATATTCTCTGCCTGAGTCACAGTAATTGCTCAGCGCATACTGCTTGAATGAATTGGATAAGTGATCATGAATGTCTACTCAATTAGATATGAAACAACTATCATAAGTGATATTTCTGAACAATATTTAATTTTATAAAAATAACAACAAAGTGCTAATTTTTAAACAGAAGAATATTTAAGTAAGAGTAACTTGATAGGCCAGGCATGGTGGCTCACGCCTGTAATCCTAGCACTTTGGGTGGCTGAGGCAGGCGGATCACAAAGCCAGGAGTTTGAGACTAGCCTGGCCAACATAGTGAAACCCCGTCTGTACTAAAAATACAAAAAATTAGCCAGGCGTGGTGGTGGGCGCCTGTAATCCCAACTACTCGGGAGACTGAGGCAGGAGAATCGCTTGAACCAGGAGGCGGAGGATGTGGTGAGATGAGAGTGCGCCATCGTACTCTAGCCTGGGCGACAGCGAGAGACTCAGTCTCAACAAAACAGAACAAAACAAACAAAACAAAAGAGTAACTTGATAAAAAAAAAAAGTATACATATTTATGTAGGAAACATTGGATTGATGTAATAGTCACTGTTATTCAAATTTACTGTCTTCCGGAGAATGTTTAAATGCATTATCTCATTTAATACTTATCCCATGTGATACTTTTTGAATTGGATTCTATTGCTGTACTTTTTATTCAAGTAACAAAACAAATGTCTCACAATTCGGTTAACTTGCCAAAGACTGAACAATTAAAATCTGCCTCACCAGTACTGGCCTCTAAACCTTATCTCTATGCTGCCTCTGGAGGATAAACTCAAAATATTAACAGTGGATTTGTTTATTAATAGGCTTATAATATATTGTCATTTAAAGATGTTCATACTTTATATTAATGTTAAATTAAAATAAGGACAAGGAAGAAATAAATGAATATTATTAATAATAAAAAATTAAAATCTATGGAAAAAGTTGAAAAGTATTTTGGTGTGATAATTTACAGTAAGAGGAATCTAAATGGTCAACAAATATGTAAAAATCTTTACCGGTTTTCTTTTTTTTCTGTTTTTGTTTTAATCCTACCTGTTTATCTTTTTTACTTTTTCGTTCCTTATCATTGAGGCTGTATGTTCTTACATCCTATCGACAATATTAAACTGTTCTCTAAAATTATCTGTAATCACGTTTACAACTACTCCTTCCGTAAGTCTTCAGGATTGTTTTGCCTTTCTTTTGTAATGTAATCTTTCTGCCTGCTGACTTTTCCCGTTTATTCAGCCTCCAGCAGAGAGAGACAAACAGCTCTCTAGACCCTATAGTGGCCAAAAGAAATTGTGTGGCTTGCTCTTGGCTTCTCTCTCTGTGCATTTGGGTGTTATTCTAACCTTCTTCTCCGAATTACAGCCAGAAAACTGCTAGATGTATGCCCCCCTCTCCACCAGTTTCCAATTTCCAGGAAATAGCAGAGAGTCTGTTTCACCTTCGTTTGACACAGTCTTAGTGACCCAAGATGAAATCTCTGTTCCTCACTCCCTTGTCATCTGGAACTCTCAGCTGTTCACAGACAGTAGCAAAAGCACACACGCACAAAAACCTAGTTTCACTCCTGCAGTGCTGCCAGGGTTTTCTTTTTTCTCCACTGCCTGCAGAACTTGTATTGTGAGGACTCTGCCACTCTCAGTCTTCCTTGTTTTCTGTACGCTCGTTTATAGAAAGATACATGGATGACTTAAAAGACATGATTTTTGCCTCAACAATGAACAGCAGCATAGTGTGGAATAGTGGGATACTTAGGGTATTTGAACCAGAGTTTATACATGAAGGAATCATCAAAATTCTTACTATGTACGTTCTAATTGCTGACTTTGCTTTCTCTCTGATGAAGTAGCCAGACACTGAGTTATCCAACTAATTCCTTTGGCCTTCAGGTTAATGATGTTCTTCTTGGACTCTGAAACAAGTTCACTGTTATTTGTACTTTTTATCTAAACTGGGCATCTTCTTTGTCTGTTTTCTATGTATTTCAATGGGACTTTGAGAAATTCTGTATTATTACTTACAAGCCAGCTTAAATTGGAATTTTCTTCAATTAACTGAAATTTATTTTGAAATTGTTTTGTTTTTACTCTTTGAAACTACGTTTCAGTTACAATTAACTTGTAAATGATTTCTAATTTGACATCCACGTGTTGGATGGTACCATTTTTCATTAAACAGCACTCAAATTTAAGGACACTCTTTCTGTGATACAGTTGTGTTCATAGAATGACGATGTATTTAGATTTACTTGAGAAAGCCCTTGAGGATGTGGAAATACCAGTTTTCAATAATCTTGTTAATTTCATATGTGAATACTATGATAAACTTCATTTTCCCCCAAATTATTTAGTTTGTAACAGAGAGACAAGAAGAGAATGGTACATTGGTTCTGGGTCATAAGTCCTATATCTGTTTCTCCTAATTGTACGAAAACACTCTTCCTTTCTTCTTCTTTGCTTGACCCTTGATTTGGAGCCAGTATAGTGTAGCAGAAATAAACTTGCTGTTGAAAAATGTTTTAGCTGCACTGTCTGCTTGGCTTGCGATGGGCAGGCTATCTTACTCTTCTGAGACTGTTTACCACCTGTAAAATAAAGATAATCCCTTTTGGGGGTCTGCTAAAAGGACTGCTTGAGATGCCAACAAGTAAGAAACCAACAAATATTTTTATTTTTGATTCCTCGACTATCTGAAACAGCTACTTGTTTTCAAAAGATGAAAATGACTAAATTTTTAAAAGAACAATCATTAATTTTCCTTTATTCTCCAACCTTAGTATGTTTGCTTTCTAAAGAGATTGGAAGAGTAAATCTGATAAATAGGGGCAATAACTCAAACATGTAAAAATTAAGGTAATAGCTAATCTTCTCCCCTGCAGTTTTATAGATGCTTGATCCCATTCTTTTTTCCTTTCCAAATTTTCCTACTAGAACTGGTAAATATATAATTTCCTCAGAAAAATTGCTTATAATACTTGATATGTCATGAATATTTGATTCCATTTTCTCTGAAATCCATTGGAATAAATGGAATTTAAGTGTGTATATATGCATGTGTTTCAGAATGCACTCTACTCAGTAATAATTTTGGCTATCTGTAATCTAAAAACTCTTATTTAGGGCTGCACAAACCAGAAATAGTCCAACTATGGCTCAGAAATCTTTCCAGAGGGAAAATACTTTGTAATTCCAACTATCTGTTACAACTGATTAAATATAGTTACATGTTTTATACATGAAAACTATTTTTTTCATAAATAATATTCTCATTCATGAAATATTTACTGAATACCTAATATGAATCTAGATCTGTAATCATAGCACAACATATTATATTGAACACTAAATGTCCAATCTGTTTTTTTTTTTTTGAAACAGTCTCCTCTGTTGCCCAGGCTGGAATGTAGTGGTGCAATTTCGGCTCACTGCAAAATCTACCTCCCAGGTTTGTGATTCTCCTGCCTCAGCCTCCTAAGTAGCTGGCATTACAGGCGTACACCACCACACCTTGCTAATTTTTATATTTCTAGTAGAGATGGGGTTTCACTATGTTGTCCAGGCTGGTCTTGCACTCCTGGTCTCATGTGATCTGCCCACGTCAGCTTCCTAAAGTGCTGGGATTACAGGTGTAAGCCACTGCACCTGGCCGAATATCCAATCCTTAACATATGTAAACATGATCTCTCCATTCTTGAAGCTAAGCTTGGTTGAATGAGGGAAATGGACATTAATTCAGAAATCATATGCACAAATATAAAACTATAATTTTGACAAGTGTTGAAAGAAGGAGGTTCACAGCTTATGAAGACTATACTTTTTGGCTATAACTTGCAATATAGGTCAGGGAAAGTTTTTATAAGAATATGATTTTGACATGATTTGAGTGTTGTGAAAGTTTAACTAGGTAGCAGAAATAGCAGCATGTTCAATGACCTTATTATGCAAGGGGGCATTCTAAATTTAAGAACCAAAGAAGTAGTCACTGTGTCTAGAGAGAGGGAATGAAGAGTCATAGTACTAGATGAAGCAGGAGAGTTTGATATGCTCTATACCTTGTAGGAACTTTCAGGTTGTTTCTGTTATATATTGCAGCATAACAAACCATTCTATAACTTAGTGGTACAAGTCAATAACAATTTTATTTTGTGCTTATGGATACCAATACTTGTATATTGGTAACTCAAAAATAGCACAGTGAGCATGGCCCTCCTCTGCTACACTAGGTCTGGAGCTTCAGCTGGAAGAACTCGAATGAATAGAGGAGGAAACAACTGGGCCAAGAAGATCAACTTACAAAATGGTTTCATTTCCATATCTAGCAACTGAGTGTATATGGCTGAAAAATAACTCAGCTGGGACTGTCAAACAAAATGTCTACCTGTGGCCTCTCCAGTATGTTAGTCTTAGGGTTATCCTGCTTCTCACATGGAAGTTTAGCATTCCAGAAGTAAGTGTTCTACAAGCAAGAAGGTTGCGCGACCTATGTAGTCTAGTCCTGGAAGCTATGTAGCGTCATGTCTACTGTGCTTTATTGGGCGAAGCAGTCATAAGCTCAACTAGTTTTGAGGGGAGGGAATATACACTCCAGCTCTTGATGGAAGGATAGTCAGAGAGTTTGTGGCCATGTTTAAAAACCACACATGGAAGATGTTAAGGAGTCATTACTTTTATCCCAAGAACACTGGTTATGGAATAAGGAACAGATTAGAGAGTAACTAAAGTGTAGCCAAGTGAACAAGCTGAGTGTTTAACAAAGCAGTCCGGGTAAGAATTATTACTAGCTGGGACCAGAGCAGTATTGGTAGAGAAGAAGAAAGTGAATAACTTTGAGAAATGTTCTGGAGGTTAAGTCAGGGTACTTGGTGATGAATTAGTGAAGAGAGGTGAGAGGAAGAGAGGTGACAAGAATAAGTCCCAGATTGCTTGGTTTATACAGTTGGGTGCATAATAGAGCCTTTTTCTGAGATTAGGAATAGAACTAGGAATAAAACAAGAGAGAAGGATAATGAGTTTATTTTAAGAATAGTAAATTTGGGATAACTTTGAAACATCCAAAATGAGACATTAATTATATGGTTATGGAAAAGAGAAATTAAATCATTTTACATTGTATTATATTACCTAAATTGGTTATGGTAGGAGTGCATGATTCGGATGGTACTCATTGAGCCATCAAAATGAGTTTGGTAGAAGTGCGTGATTCAGATGGTACTCAATAAGCCATCAAATATTTTTTGAGCAACTACTATGTGAATGCAGGTATAGTAGGAGAGGCGTTACAGATACATTTCTTACCCTTGAAGAAGCTACTGTGTAGTTAGGACAGCATTAATGCGACTACAGAATGTTAAGAAATAAACAAATTATAACAATTAAGACAACATTGTATTGTAGTGGGTTGGAGCTGTAGGGAGGACTAGGATAGCCTACTACCTGGAGAAGAAGCCAAATTCCAATGAGTCATCTGAGGACATAGCTGTGTTACAATGTACACGCACAGGTGTTCAGTGATAAACATGTTATATAATAAGAATTCAGAGCACCTGTTCAGAGCTGATTTATTGTTAGATAAATTGTCATAATGACATGACATTATTTGCAATAGTGTTTGTGTTTGATAGTTGATAAAATCTAGATGATGCTTTTACATTGTTACTCCCCTCCTAGTCTCTCCAATATAACCTCTGTTCATGACACTTAGGGAATTTTAGTGCTAGGACAATTTTAGAAGGAACTCTTAATGAGGGATCCAAGCATCTCTCAAAATCTGATCCTCTCCAATCTTCTTGTGCCTTTCCTGTGAAATAAATCACATTTTGCAGAGATTCTTGGAATTGTATAAATGACCCTGCAACAGGAGAATGATGTGTTATCAAATAGAAGATGCAGGTAATAAGTTCTAGTGCAGTGGAGGTTGTGACAGGTTATTGGGTTATTATAGTGACTTAGTGTGCCATGAGCAGAATTTAACAAAGTGAAATAGAAGACGATGGAATAGAAAATAATGGAATGGAACCAGTGGAGTATAATACAATGTATTGAAATGCATTGCTATTATTACTATATACATGATATATTTAGATGGACTAAAGTGGATATGTAAGCTTTCATTCCATTAAAAATTAAGAAAGAAACAACAAACAGGCTCAACAGTGCACCAGATTTGCATGGAGCATGGCCTTAATGTGTTCCATGTGGGATTAATATATAATCCAGCTAGAACCACCAGATGCATTAAACATCTGTAATCTTTGATTTCCTATTATTCATTTGGAGATTTCCCCTACATTTTATATTTATATATATTTATAATATCAATAAACTCAAAATTTCTACTAATATTGTTTTAATTTTTATACATTATAAGGAAAAGTATTGCTTTATATAATGTATCAATATCCCCAACAAAATGGTGACGTTTCAGGACAGGACATTATTTTAGTCTTATTTGTATGCCTAGTATCCAGTTCAGCACTTGAAGACTAGTGTTAGTTTAATACATGTTTGTTATGGCAGTGAAATAAGTGAATTTGTTCATTAATAATGTACTCAGACAATTATTTTGTCTAATCTTTTGGTTTCAATGTAAGAGAAAAAAAGCTGGTGCTTAAGGGGACTGGCATGCTCTTGCAGAAGCTCTTCCCCTCTTTGATGAAAAATGGGTAAAGCCTGGCTTCCTGGCAACTCATTATTCTCCTACTTCAGATCTCCTGCCCCAGGCTTCAGGCTGGTCCTTTGAGAACATTATTCTGGTCTTCTAGCTCAGTTGTGTAGAATCATGCCACCGTTTTCCACTTCAATAATAATAATGATGAATAGTAACGAATGAATCTGAAGTTATCCGGCCTGCAACTTGCTCTCCAGTGATCAGGTTTTGTTTAGAAAACCATCTTTATACTTGGTGAGTGTAAAGACGTTCATCACCTTCTGTTCATCACCTTCAGGGATAGATCAGTAAGAATGGGGCCTCGTGGTAGAGCCCCCATACTACACTGAGCTTCTTTAGCTGCTTTGGCCAGTGGTGTTGGGCATCAGAACTGGCTCTATGATGAAGAGAAGTAGACAGAACCTGTCATAGTGTGATTTCTAGGCTCCCGAGAGAGTCCATCTATCTTAACTTGTTATTTATACGTATTTTGTTTATCAGTATACAGTTATGTAAGAGAATTTTCTTAATCTTGTTGTTTCTGTTATCATTCTTAGAAAAGTCTCTGCTACATAGTGAAATGTTAGAACTTGGTGGGGCAAAGATTAGAAGAGAATTCCTAAGCCTGGTATTCCATGACACTTTCTCATCTACATAGGACTAATAATCCTAAGTAAAATCTTCTCATCATGGCTACTTCCCAAATCTAAGTAATAAATTCAGTGAATTCCTCTAAAAGGTCACCTTGATAATACATCTGCCACCTGAGAAAGATCTAAACTTTCTTGTCTGGCTTACCAGCTCAGAGGACTTCTATCAAATTAGCCATTTTTCATTTTGGAAGTAGAGATTGGCAATGGGAACCTCGGTAGAGAAAAATACGTACACGTCTTCAAATATAAGAGATCACATCCTCCATATCCAAATATCTCAGTAATGCCCCTGCCCCTTTAGCCTTATTTGGATCTCAAATATTGGAGTTTTCTTTCTTTTTATAAAATACTAAACCCGTTTTTAAATTTGTTTTCACAGAGGGACCAGTTGTGCAAGTTTGTCTAAATATTTCGCACTAAATAATCATAAAGAATGTCTCTGGGACCTTAGGTCAATTTTAGTGGCCTGAATTCTCAGAATATCAAAGAAAATACTTACACTTTGGAGGTGGAAATATAAGGAAACTGATTTGTCTAAAATGTTCATCGAATAACATGTGGAAACTATAGGTTTTGAGATTAGAAATGAGAATTTGACATTTTAATTGGTATTCCTTGTGTTCATTGGGTTAAAATTTCTCAAAATATCAATCTGTTTTAGTGACAGAAATTTCAACTAGATCAAAATGACAGGGTTTGCAGCAGAACTATAAATCTGGCAGTACTTATGTTCAGGTTCCTTCCTACAGTGGTAGTAATTTGCTTTTATGTCAGACAATCTCAAGGATATGCTCGTAATGGGGTTCTAGTGAGTTGTTGGGAATCTGTAGGGCAAAATGGGACATGAATTAGCTGACATTTTCCCGGCTGAAGTATCGTTCTTATTCGATCAAATGTTGATCGATTAGCAAGAAGGGGAAAACAGCTGTGCTTTTGGAATTGGATGTGTATGAGTCTGCCAGACTTATTTCTTTACTATCTCTTTGAAGTGTCTTGAAGGAGTGTCGGCTCCTAATAATTAAATTATTTAGGGTAACACTTCTTTGAATCTAAGTCCTTGGGATGAGTGAATGTGAAGAGGGAACATCAGGGAACCTCAGAATCAGGACACTTCTTCTGTTTTTGAACATTATAATTGTTTTGGGGAGAGATTTTTTTTTTTTTTTGAGTTTTGGAACTTCCTATAAAGAAAAGTCAGAGGTTTTGTCAGACTCACTAGTATTATAAAACTTCAGACTCAATTGGGACAAAGTAGATTGAGTTGGCTCTTCTTTAAAAAACTGCATATAATTTTTACATGTTTTAATTTCTGCACATGTTTTTATACTAATATGTTCAATAAACAAAAAATAGTTTTTAGTCTACCATGTACCTGATACAAAAAAGAGTCTTGCAATTATGTAACTGAACCTATTTTCATTGTACATATCCCCCTGATATGGAGGGGAGTGAATAACTTACCAAATTTCTCAGGGTGTGGGCAGTATCCTATTTTGTTTGTATTTTTGTTATTTGTGCATATTTTATTATTATAGGCTTATGTAAAAGAATTTTCTTTATCATATTATTTGTATTCGTTGTCATCCTTAGAAAAGTCTCTGCTACACAGTGAAATGTTAGAACTTGGTGGGGCAAAGATGAGAACATGGCTCCTTATATTTTTAAATGAAAGCTTTTGTTATAGAGCTAGTTTGTATAATACCATGGGGGAAGTGAACCTCTTAATGGATAATAAATGAGAAAATGTTCAGGCAGGGGACACACATCATTTAAAACTGCTATAACAGAATGGGAGTTCTAGTTAGAGATGGCAGATTGCAAACATACATTTTATTCCTCTCCCCTCTGATATTCACTATGACAAAGGATTTTTAAAATGGCATACATTCTGAAGGGCAAAGAGAGAGAAGATAACCCCACAGTGAAATGTTCAGAACCTAGAAAACAAATGCATAGTGGCAATGACTTAGCAGACATGGCAAAACTAAATCCTAAGCTTAAAGTATGGAAAGCTATTAAGCAATAGAATATCTATGGGTGGAATACACCTCCGAAAGTGTCATAATTTGGAAGGACCAGATACCTTTGGAAATGATGACAAAAGTGGGGTTAAAACCAGGAAGTCTGAGAAACAGATCCATGTGTCTGCCTCATCTCCACATTCCAGGGGATTCTCTCCCTAGTCTCTAATTCTCTGAAAAGAATTAAACAAGTTGGGTGATGGACTGGTGTAGATATTTGCATTGTGGAAAATAAACTTAAGGAAATCAGCAATAAAAATACAAAAGATCTGACAGTATTGAAATTGTAAACAATGTCAGTAATTAATTCACCATAAAGGAAATACCAGGAGAGCTAAAATCAATTAAAGAGATGTCTACCTCATTGATAAATCAGAGAAATCAAAATTATATCAACCCTGAAATACCACTTCAAATTCAGATTGGGAAAAAAATGTATTGTCAACTATTGAGAGGTAGTAGAGAAATGGAAATTCTCTTGTTATGCTAGTGGGATACTAATGAGTGTGTTCAATTTATAAGGAATGTGGCATTTCCTAGACAATGAAGTCCCATGTTGTCAAATCTATCCTACATGTGTAACCTTATAACACTCACACACTGACACATGGAGATATTCACAAGAGTGTTCATTAAGGATTTGTTTGTTCTAGCAAAGTTGAAATCTGTCTTGTTGTCCACCTAGTGAAAAGAAGAATGTGCCTGTCCTTGAATATGACACAGCTTTTCCTAACGTAACTTTAAATAAATCTTGTTAAACATTATAAATATGAAAAGTAGGTGACCAAATGAGACATATAGCACAATCCCAATTACTAAAGTATGAGTATTCAATACAGAGTATGGGTCTCTAAGAAAACTAGTGATGTTAGAAATGGAACTTCAGGTGCAGGATAAATGAGAAAGATTCATAAAATAATGACAGTGAGTTATTAAATAAGGATAATCATTAGCGAAATTCTCAGTCTCTGGAATCCTTAAGCAAAGGGTAACAAAAAGTAAACCGCAAAAGGTAATCAGAAGTGAGGAGAAAAGTCAGCACAGTATCTGACACAAAGTACTTGTTCAATAATTGCTTCCTGAACAAACGAATAAATAAATAAATTTGTGAATGAGCAAATTTAAAAAGAGTGAATAATATATGTTTAATGTGCTATAACTTTATTATGTGGAATAAGAAGTATGTACAAATATAAAATGCAACCAAGGAGCATTTTTCTATATAATTTAAATAGATACACACTACAATGATTGATAATTGCTTTGGACTGGGGATTTAGTTATGATTATTTATGAAACTGAGGGGAAAATGCGGAATTGATTTAGACGATGCTGATTGTGCTGAAAAAGCATAATGTTTGTTGGAATTCAATTAATTATATGCATTCCTGACCATCCTAGGGGCCCTTAGGTCTAATCATAAAAAAAGGAGACCATGATCAATTTAGAAATCTCTTTAAGGCAAACATATTTCAGTGGGAAATACATTTTCCTATCTACAATGTTTGGTTCAGCATAATTAACATGAATAATTCAGGACAATTTCCTGATAGTTATTATATTTGAGAGTTTAGCTGGATCCTAACTGCCCTCGAAGTGTAGTCAGCATGTAAATTTCTCAGAACAGAGTGGAAAGTAGGTAGTTTGATTAAAATGTAATACATATTTTGAATTAACAATATTCAGGGTCTTAACAAAATGACCTTAACAATATTATTTTATAAAAATACATTTGCATAATTGTTGCAATGACATCTCCGTCTCTTCCTAACTCTCCCCCTAAGCCACCTAACGTATTTAATTTCTCTGTTAATCAATAAACCTTCATGAAATGGAGCATAGTTTATTTTATAGTTCATTTTAAGTTTAATGTCAGCTAAATGAGGGAGTGTGGTTTTAACCTAAAGAAAGTACACAAAAGCTCTGCTATTATAGAAATGAGAATGTTTGAATCAATTGCTTGTACTGGGTCATGTTTGCCATATTTACCTTCTACAGCAAGACCTTTACCTTTGTGAACCTCTGATTTGATTCCCTTTCGTTGTGTATAAAACCCAGAAAAGGCATTAGGTTATAGGATGTGTTGTAAGAGAATGGACTTCATATGTGATAGTGTGATTTTATTTTTAAAATTTCATACTCTCTGAGTCAATTTTAAATATTTTCAGTATAAACAAAACATCTAAATGCAGGAAGATCTCTTGAGCTCAGGAGTTTCAGGTTAGAGTTAGCTAGGATTGTGCCACTATCCTCTGGCCTGGGCAATTGAGCGAGACCCTGTCTCTAAAAAGTAAACAAATAGAATGTAAACATAATAGAATAGAATGTAAACATATTTACATAATAAATATGTTATTTATAATAAAATAATAAAATAAATGTTAAAAAATAGAAAATACATGTATTCTTCTGATACTAATTTAACGTCTCTGGAACATCCAAATTGTGACTACTTTAATCCCAAATTTCTATGTGCCCACTTTTCCATTGCCATAGAGGATTAAAAAGATGGTAAGATTTTTCCACTACAAGTTTGCTAGCCACAATTTTTACAATAGTCAAGCTTTTAGAATCAACTGTCAGTTTATATTCTAAGCCTTTTTATTGATATTAGGAATATATAATTACACTATATTCCTTGCATTTTGAGAGGTGTTTCTTGCTTCATTATAGAAAGTAAATAGGAGACATCAAGAGAAGAGCTTTGCATCCGTCTCTCTGAGAAGTTCCTCATTTATTATTACTACTGATGAAGGTTAATTTTGAGAAAAATCACTTAGTATCAGCATCAATTGCATCTTCTAACAGAATGTCAAAATTAAGCAGAATTAGTGGCCCAATCACAAGCAACATTGGACCATAGAAGCGCCCTTCATAGAAGCAGCAGAGCCGACCTATGGGAAAGCAGATTAGAAGATAATCTTCCACAGGGAGCTTACTCCCAACAGGACGAGGGAAAAGCCAACTCAGGTATGTCCATGTAACTGTACCAAGTGTTCCAATCAGAGAAACCACCACTTTTCTCTGGGATAAAAAGTGTAATGGGACAGAGTAAGGGCACCAAGAACACTGATTGCATTTGTCTACTGAAAAGGGGAATATTACATGTGGAGAAAAGGCATTCTCCCCCAAATTCTGTTATAAAAATTCTGTGTATCTATATATACACATACACACACACACACACACACACATAGACACATATATATACACACACACACACATATATATATATACGCATATTCCTTACCTTGTTTCTTCAGAAGCCAGTTTCCTCCTTCTTTGTGGTACATTTCTCCAAATTTCTTATTTCAGAAGTAAGAAATGCTATATGTCTATATGAATATATATACTGTTATAATATATTTATTACACACATTCACACACACAATTGATATGACTGCAAATTTAATGGAGACATTACGGTATTACTAATACGGCCATTGAGAATGAACACTCCCAACCCTGAAGCTCACATAACTTAAAGCCCAAGAACTTGCCTGACCTCTCCAAATTTGTTTTCCAAAAGTGAAAACCTTGGACCAGGACTTGTGATGATCCTTCTCAGGGTAGTGCTCTTCTCACAATAGGATTTGGTGTTTCTTACAGTAACTATTAATAACTAATAACGTTGTCTTTAAAATACATGGGTGAATTACTTTTCCAACACTTTTAGTGCTGCCATTTTCAGGTTGTATTATATATTTATTTGTTCCATCCACATGGTCATATAGTCATACTTCTCTGTTTCCAATTTTCCTGTGGCAGAGGTCTAGTCTGTAGAGGAGGAAAGCTGGTGTTATTTTCCAGGGCTGTGAAACTTAGTGCACGGTTTTAAAAATCAGAGTCATGCTTAATATTATATCACTATAGGAGATAAGAAAATAAATCTACTCTTAGGTACATCTGCTTACTACAAAAAACATATTGACTAAAGTAATCCCACATTTTAAAGAAACATCTAGCATTGAAATAGTGATGATGTCTAGTATTGATACAATTTTCTGAGCTAAACTTGATTGAAGCAGTTGGGCAAGGGCATGTAAGTCCATGGCTCTAATGCAACAACCTTGGAAGTGATTGAGACAACAGGAAATGCCTCTTTTGGAAATAAGTTGGGAGGAAAAGTGTCAGTGGGAAGTAGGCCCCTCCTTTAGACAGAAACAAGAGAAGAACTCCTGGTGAGGAGCCTGAAGCCAGGTCATAGGTCAGGGCTTCTATAGCATTTATGCTGCTTGTTCTGAGGATTCTTTGGGAATTTACCCTAGAAACATAAATGAAGTTGGAACCCAAAAATAGGCAGTCTCTTTTTTGAATAATTACAAAATATATTTCATACTGAGGTTGTGTTGGAGCCACTTCTTACCACCTTTACCAATAAAATGGGCTTTTTCTAGAGACCCTCATTGTCAGAATAAATAATTGGTGCCCATTCTTTTCCATTCTTCTCCTCCAGCTTCTCCCTTCCCTGATGACATTGCCTTATTCTCCTAGCTAACCCAAAGAACATTGGAAGTTTTATACCTTTCTTGGTTAATGTCTTTCTCTGGTCTTGTTAGCTGTTCATGCTTGTCAGTGTTCACTCATCTTTCCAGAGCCATCTTAAATCTTATTGACCCATCACATGTGAGTCAGTTAGGAGTTTGCAGATACAACTAACTGAAACCCAAACACAAAATAGAGTGTTAGTTCACATAAGTCGATGTTGAGAGATCAGGCAGTTTTTACAGTTGGGTGGATCATGAACTGAAGCACATCTTAAAGGACTCAGGTATTTGATGTCACTCCACTCTGTTGTCTGCTTCCTATGGTTGTGGTTTAAGAGTAAGGAAGAACTTGGGAGGCTGAGGCAGGAGAATGTAGTGAACCCAGGAGGTGAAGCTTGCAGTGAGCTGAGATTGCGCCACTGCACTCCAGCCCGGGAGACAGAGCTGGGCTTCCTTTTATTAAAAAAAAAAAAAAGAGTGAGAAAGAACTGTTCCAGAAGATGACATCCAATGTCTTCTTTTAAGTCAATGGCCAGAAGTTGTCATGTGCTCATTTCTGAACTAATGCCTGATAAGAAAGATGGCACTATCCTTAGATTAGAGTTGCCAAATCTTGGTGCTATTCACTTTTGTGGCCAGATAATTCCTTTTATGCAGAGCTTTCTCGTACATGGTAGGAGGTTTAGCACCATCCTTGGAGGCTATCTACTGAACGCCAAGTCTCCTCCACTATGTGACAACCCAAAATGTCTGTCAGCATTATCAAATGTCCCCCAGGGCAAAATGGTCCCCGGAACTGCAGCTTTAGACCCATAAAGTTAACCGCTCAGGATAAAGGTGAGCTTGTGGTACCCAGCTCCATAAGACAGAGGTGGCTACTCTATCAACGACAACAAAAAAAGTTTCTTTGAACAATTAATTAGAGGACAATGGTGATGTGTGACTAATCAACAATGTAAATTACACAGTTAAATCAACTCCTGTTTTAATATTGCTGATGATCAATCCAGGATAAGCCTGACACTCCTCATTTAGATTCCCATCCATTCTGACTGGCTATGGAAGGGGAATTTCTATAAGGAGAATGGCCTGAATAAGAAGCAGGAAGCCTTACTTCTGTGAAAATATCTCTTGTCTGTCCTGTGTCATGGCTGCTCAAAGAGATCACAGTCCTACAGCTTCTACTACCTGGACAGAAGGAGTGGTGCTCAATTAACTCCATTAGCACATCACTGTTAGCATGTGAGATTTGTCAGGAGTTGCAGGATTTTCAGAACATTTGCTGTGAGTTGTGGAACCTTGGGGTAAACTGAGCATCTTTTGGACAAATCGGCTCACCTGGTGGCACTTAAATGGACCTGTCCTCATACGCATCTGTCCATTGAAATGCCCAATAGCAGGACCTACCATGCTGCCTTCCAAATCTTTGGCTACATCCCTCATTTCAGTGTAAAGAAGTCCTCTGCTCCTCAGGAAGCCATGAATGGTACAGAAGATGTCCTCTAAATTCCTTTACTACAAAGATGACAAACAGAAGATAAATGTTAATTAATTTGGAGTTTACTGGAACATAGCTCCAGATAAACCCAGCTCTCAGCATGTGGAGTATCATTACATGCTAGCATTAGCCTCTTTTTTTTGTGAGCCCTTCCTGGGCATTGGCCTGGATACCTGAGGCACCGATTTCTGTTTTAATGTTAGTAGATGCAGGAATCAAGTTGCTTTCCTCCAGCTTTATCATCACTTATATAACACAATGAAGATGCTGTTATTTTAAATGAAGCAACTGTCTCAGATAAAGGAGGCTTTTGACATGACTTAAATTTTTAGCTGACAAGGAGTGGAGTTCCAAATATGTGCATTTATCCATCCATTCATGCACATTTATTTATCAGACATTTTGTAAGTTCCTAATGGCACATTGATGTTTAAAGCAAAATCTCAGCCATCAAGGAAATCAGGGCCTAACTGGGAGAAAAAATGTGTAGAAAAATTATTAAAGTAGGCTGTAAAATGTGTGATAAGAGAAAAGGACAAAGTGTTGTGAGAAGACAGAGGCAGCACACTTCTAAAAGCAATCTGTGATCCAATTCCTGCTAAGAAACAGGCTACATTCAAAGAATTTACTAATAAGAGCTTAGTGGAGTGACTACTTACAGAAGCATGGGTTGGATTTGGGAAACAAACTTGAATAGCAAAGTAGCCAGGTACTAGCAACAGTGAAAGCCTAAGGGCCTGAAGAGGTAAAAGGAGAACAACATTACTAGAACTCATAAACAGTGTAGCCATTGGAAAGGAGCTGTCCAGGGCACTTGAGGTTGTGGGTAGAAGAGCAAGAGAAGCATAGTACTGCCAAAACTGTAGTTCTGGGTGAGGTGGCGGTGTGCAGAAAAAATACCCTAATCTTTCTCACTTCATGCCTTCTGACTTGGTGTGGCTACCTCTCACTGGCTGTTGCCAACTAGAAAACATGGCAGGGTGACGTGTTCTATAGAAGCAACCTCTTGGTAAACAAGGAAAGACAAAAAGGGCAAAAATGGAACATATATTTAGTACCAGGAGGGCAGGATGCATAGAAAAGGTGCTATTTGTTGGGTCCCAGTAACTGAAACCAGGTTGGGAAGATCTTTGGGTTCTCATACCACCTCATTTAGTAGAGATAAAAAGACATTGGCAGACCGAAGAAAATGTGGTTTCTTTCTTTAGCTTTTTCCCTTGTTACATTAGGGTTTCTGCAGACAGACTCTATGCATGTGTGTGGGCATGCACGTGCGTGTGTGCGTGTGTTTGCATGTGTGTGTGTTCACTTCTCATTTGCATAAAGAAAAACAGCTTTACTATGACCAAAATAAAATTAAGGTTTTTAATATGATTTTAAAAAGTAAAGCAGAAGCAAGTGCTACAACTACTAAGAAATTATTTTAATTTAAAAAAAAGTTACTGACCAGGGAAGAAATTTGGTGGATTAGGACAATAAATAATTTATTAGTAGGGTTTTCATAGTGGGGCTTTTAAGCAAGTTCATAACCTTACAAAAATGCAAAGTATTGTTACTTTATAGACTTTGAGGTGCCGAGAGAACTCCTAACAGACTAGGAAGTCTAATATCAAAGCAGATATCAGTTTTCTGTTTTTTACCTCACAGCTCATGTTGATCAGAGATGCCCACATATTTTAGGTCCTCATTAAAACTAAGGTGGCTTAGTATGCTCTGTGATATGTAATTTTGTCCCTGCTCCTATTTCATCTGGGCTTCAGACAACTGAGGTTTTTAAAAGATGCTTAGAATAATTGGCCAGATACTTCTGTATTTCCAAAAGTGTTTACAATTAGGTTGGCTTTTTTCCCTTCAAGCTTAGTTGAAAAAATGACAAAGGATGAGCTGTTTGTGTATCATTAATCTGCATCCTCGTTAACTAAAGTAAGATCTTTAGTCAAAAGGAAGAGATTAGGCTAATGATGGTTTCTGGCTGTTTGATTGTTTATCACTCCTTTTGTCATTTTTCACCCTCAACATCCCGTTGATTGAGCCAATTGTGAGTACAGGCAATCAATAAAACTCCAGGTGCCATGATTTGGCACTCCTCTGGCATACATTATGTGAGATGGGGGAAATGAGACTGTAGCACAGTTCATCAATAAAGAATTTAGGAAAATTTAGAAACACACGCATACACACACACACACACACAGCAAAACATTGGAAAATTTTCAAGCCAAGCATATGCAGTTGTGTTTTGTGGGTGTATATTTGTGTAGGATTATGAATTAAATAGTATTTTGGCAGAACAAACATGCAATATGTATCCGGAGGAAGTATATATTAGTCTTACACAGACTATGTATCCTAACATATATTCTATTGGCATCCATTTCACCTGTAGACTATGTGTACATGGGTGCTTTGAGCAACCGACAAGTTTTGAATAGTTTTAACAGATCTTAATCTTTTTTACTTACAACAAGAAAGAAAAAAATGACAAAATCATTTCTCTTGCTTTCAGAGATATTAGTCCATAAGCATTTGATAAGCATGTTATTCAATAGTCGATATGCTATAAAAATTAAATTTCCAACATAGTTCCTCTCCACATGAAAATATATTTTAGAGAAAATCAGAACCACTAGACATATGCAAATCTCAATTTGAAAATATTTTAAATTATTAAATAATTTGAAAAATGAATTTCTTAACTTCGAGTATAACATATGTTATCAAGTTAGTTGTAAATGAGTACTAATTAACAAAAGTTAAGTGAATGGAAAGAAAATCAACAATCTTACATAGTCTATAATAAACATAAAAAACTTTTTAGCTTATAAAAGATGAAATGTTGAAGTTCACCAATTAAAATAAGTTATCAAGCCTATTAGGGAATGCATACAGGTTTTGTAAACTGTACGTTTTAAATGATTACCAATTTCCAACCAGAGCTTCCTTATTTATGAATAAACCCTTTAGATCTGGAAAAGAAAACATTATTTTGGTCTCAAGTCACTTAAAAGCGTACGGACTGTAAATGAGCTATGACACGTTCTGTAGTATAGAATTTGGAATAAGGGAGGTTGAAGGTTGGAAGTGTTTGCTAAATCTGGCCATTCCACATTCCCATCAGAACCACCGTTCTCTTTATCCTTCCTCATTCTTCAGAGGAAAAGAGAGTTTAGTGTGAGAAATGGTGTCACCGGTATGAATTATTTTTATTTTTAAAATTGAAATTTTTAAAAATCGTTATGTATTAGTTGTACAAATTTAGAGTGTATATGTGATCTTTTAATACATATATAAAAGGTGTAACAACCCAATCAGGGTAATTGGTATGAATTATTTGCACCTGGCTCTGTTAAACTGAGGAGCCCACTGGAGACCTGCTCCTGAGTAGTGATGCTGTCACTGTGGCTGTGGAGATGACAAAGATAATGAAGAGACACTGAGTGAGCAGGTGTTATTACACTGTCCTTGCTGTGTGACTTGAAATCAGGGAGGAAAACAGCCTAACAGTGATGTCCAGCGCAGCTGGGTGTGATCTCGTTGATCGTGCTCAAGAATCATCGGCCACAGCCCCTCCTTTGCTGCAGGAATTTTGACAGCAACACTGAGCAGCCCCTTCCCAGACAACTCTGCTTTGAGGGTTCAGTAGGCTACCATCAATATTTAGGCTACCTGCTTCTACGGGTCTCCTAATGTAGATTTGTAAAGATTGCATACAAATCTTTTAGGTGCCTTCCCTTCCCTCCCTCCCTCCTTCCCATCTTTGCTTACTTTCTTATCTTCCTCCTTCCCTACTTTTCTCTCTTTTTCCTCCCTTCTTTTCTTCCCTCCTTCTTCCTTTTTCTTTCCTCTCTTCCTTTAGTCTTCCTACATTTAAATGATTGTGGGCCAGGAATGGTGACTCATACCTGTAATCCCAGCACTTTGGGAGGCCAAGGTGGGCGGATCATGAGGTCAGGAGTTCGAGACCAGCCTGGCCAATGTGGTGAAACCCTGTTTCTACTAAAGATACAAAAAATGAGCCAGGTGTGGTGGCAAGCGCCTGTTATCCCAGCTACTCGGGAGGCTGAGGGAGGAGAATCTCTTGAACCCAGGAAGCCGAGGTTGCAGTGAGCCGAGATTACACCATTGCACTCCAGCCTGGGTGACAGGGCGAGACTCCATCTCAAAAATAAATAAATACATACATAGATACATAAATATATAAACAAATAAATTAAATAAATAAATAAATAAATAATTGAATTACTACTATGAATTAGATACTGTTGAAGCACTAGGAATACAAAAGTGAGTAAACAACCTCCCAGTCCAACTATAGCTAGTAAGAGAAGATAAAGCACTTAACAAACATAATAATAATAATAGCATTGGGTAGCAACATGTACTATGAAGAAAAATAAAGGCAGATGAGAAAATAGAATGTGTTGTTTTAGATAAGGCAGTCATACTAGTTTTCTAGAGCTGCTGTAAAAAATTATCATAAACTTGGTGGCTTAAACCAACCAACAGTCAAATTTATTCTTTCATCATTCTAGAGGCCAGAAATCCTAAATCAAAGCATCAGGATGGCTATGCTCTCTTTAAATGTTTCAGAGGAAAATTTTTCCTTGACTCTTCTGGCTTCTGGTGGTTCCATGTGTCCCTTGGCCGGTGGTTGCATATCTCCAGTCTCTGTCTCTGTGATTGGATAGCTTTGTTTACTTCCTTCTGCTTTATCCTTTTTCTCCTCTTCTGTCCCTTATAAGGACACTTGGTCAATGGATTTAGGGCTGAGTAGTAATCCTGGATGATCTCATCTTAAAATACTTAATTACATCTGCAAAGATTCTTTTTGTAAATAAGGTCACATTCAGTTTCTAGGGATTAGGATGCAGGTATATTTGTTGGGCAGCCAGCACATTACAGAAGTCAAGAAAGGCCTGTTGGTCAAGAAAGGGCTTTTGGTTAAGATAACATTTGAACTGAAATCAGGATCAAGTGAGGAAAATGAGCCAATATGAAAATATTATGTAACAGGAAATATATAAATCACAATGTTTATCCGAAAAGTATTGATATCTTGAAAAAAAAATCTGAGGCACGTTCTAAAAAGAGTTCTGCACCAACCTTTTCATTCTTGCTTTGTAAATATAAAATGCTAGTTTTCAACTTTCATTAATGATTATTTTTATGCTAGTTCTTAAAATTTGTCTTGGATTGTCACCAATGTATTAAGTTCAATAATATATCAGGGATGTAAAGGATCTAGCTCCAGGGGTTAGAGATAAATGAAAGTACTAGAAGCTTCTTGAATTATAATGGTAGATTCTCCTTGTGGTGTTTATAGTTGCATGCACAGTTACACACTAGGACCTCCCCATACCCTCCCCAATTCCATCATTAACACTTTGTGCACATTTTTAACATTTCTATTCTTCATAAAATGCATTTATTTATGGAAAGTTCATAAGTTATGTCAATGTAATGTGGAAATGTCAACATGAAAACTAACATGAGGAAGGGGTGGAGATGCTTATGGAGGTCAAGGGATGAGAATGAAACAAAAAGAGGTGTTCCCTCCCTCCCTCCTTTCTTCCCTCCCTCCCTCCTTTCCTCCTTGCCTTCTTTCCTTCCCTCCTTCTTTTCCTCCTTCCTTCCTTCCTTCTCAATTTTTTGCCAGGCTGCAGTGCAGTGTCACAATCATAGCTCGCTGCAACCCAGATCTCCTCGGCTCAAATGATCTGTTCACATCAGCCGCCCAAGCAGCTGGAACTACAGGTGTATGCCACCACACTCAGCTAACTTTTAAAAATATTTTGTAGAGATAGGCTCTCACTATGTTCTCTAGGGCTGGTCTCAAACTTGGCCTCAAGTGATCCTGGCATTTATTTTCTAAAAGAAAACAAACAGACAAAAAACTCAGTCAGAATGCAGCTGAGAACTGATCACAATAACCACAGTAAATTTTAAATACTAGGTGAAAGTATCTTGCTAAGTACAGAAAAAAAAAAAAAACAGACATTTTTCTATAGGAAGGGTTTCTTTTATTTTTTCTTTTTCTTTCTTTCTTTAGAGATAGAGTCTCACTCTGCCCACCAGGTTGGAGTGCAGTGGCACCATCTCAGCTCACTGCAACCTCCACCTCCTGGGTTCAAGCAATTCTCCTGTCTCAGCCTCTGGAGCAGCTGGAATTACAGGCATGCACCTCCATGCCTGGCTAATTTTTGTATTTTTGGTAGAGACAGGGTTTCGACATGTTGACTAGGCTGGTCTTGAACTCCTCACCTCAGGTGATCTGCCTGCCTCGGCCTCCCAAAGTGCTGGGATTACAGGCGTGACCTACTGCGCCCCGCCAGGAAGGGTTTCTTATTTCTGTTTCTAACAATAATTATTTATGTTGAAACCGGAAGAATTTCACGACACAGCAGAAACCAGCATGAGGCAGATCTGTTTTTTGTGCTTCAAGATTTTTTTACTCATTGAAATGACATTCACCTGTGACCCAGTTGTAAACCATAGATGTGAGGAGATTGAGTAATTTTGTCCTTCCCTCTTCACAGATTCTGCGCGTCAGTATCTCATGCAACTAGTGCACCACATGACCCGCAGCAATAACCAGCATTGCCAAAGTGAATAGGAGTTCAGGTTTTCTCTTCTTAATTACATTATTTTACTTACCAGAAAACACAAAGGGCTAAAGCTAGAAGGTACCTTCTACAATGTGTAATGAAGGAAAACTCATTTTGTATTCAGAAGTCAGAAAATCTGATTCCTAAATACGTTTCTGAAATTCAGTCTCCTCACCTGAAATGTGGCTGTAACACTGCCTTCACAAGGTGTATATAAATGTTTTTTTTTTTTTAATTTTAATATCATCAGGCGGTGGCTCACACCTGTAATCCCAGCACTTTGGGAGGCCGAGGCGGGCGCATCACGAGGTCAGGAGATCGAGACCATCCTGGCTAACACGGTGAAAACCCGTCTCTACTAAAAATACAAAAAATTAGCCAGACGTGGTGGCGGGCGCCTGTAGTCCCATCCCCCCCCAAAAAAGAATAGCTTAAAAACAACTGCCTCAATGCATTTTAGTTGAGAGCCCACAGTTATTGAAAGGAGTCCTCATAGCCCTTCCTTTTTTCTTTTATGTCATCTTTCTTTCCCAGTGACTTCCGGATGACACACTCATTTTTATGTGTGATGATTTTGATCTTTTCCAACAATGTTAATATCCTTAATGTTGATTAGGCTCTGTAGTTGCCAAGAAAGGTACAAGCATTTGTCAATTATATATGTTAAAAACATCTTTTTCTTCTCTGAGACTTGTCCTTTCACTCTCCTCATGATGTTTTTGATGGATAAAAATTTGTATTTTAATATAATCTGTTAATCTTTCTATTTGTAGTTAGTGTTTTTTGTATTCTATTTAAAAATTGCTACTGCCTCCAATCATGAAGACAGTCTCCAAAGTTATTTTCCACTATCTTTATTGTTTCACCATGTCTTTATTTCTTTTTAAAATTTGTAGTTAGGCCAGGCACAGTGGCTCACGTCTGTAATCCCAGCACATTGGGAGGCCGAGGTGGGCGGATCACCTGAGGTCACGAGTTCGAGACCATCCTGGCCAATATGGTGAAACCCCATCTCTAATAAAAATACAAAAATTAGTGGCCAAGTGCAGTGGCTCCCACACTTTGGGAGACTGAGGTGGGCAGTCCATTCCAGCACTTTGGGGGTCAAGTTGGGCAGATCACGAGGTCAGGAGTTCAAGACCAGCCTGGTCAACATAGTGAAACTCTGTCTCTACTAAAAATACAAAAAATTAACCAGATGTGGTAGCAGGTGCGTGTAATCCCAGCTACTCGGGAGGCCAAGGCAGGAGAATCACTTGAACCTGGGAGGCGGAGGTTGCAGTGAGCCGAGACTGAATCATTGCACTCCAACCTGGGTGACAAGGGCAAAACTCCATCTCAAAAAAAAAAAAAAAAAGTATGTAAATATTATTCTTTTTAAACTAACTTTTATCTTAATTATATTACTCTGTGATCAAATAATGAATAATAGTTTTCCATAGAAAGGAATTTATTGGTATTTGCTTTGTGGAAATTGAGAGATATCCAAGCATAATCATGTTACTTAAGTCCTCCTGTTTTACTGAAGAAATTCCAAGAAAGATATGTCAAAATTTTGTCCTAATATACTAGAGAAATGTGGAATTTCTGCTATTCAGAATCTATTGAGGCTTTCTTTTTGGCCTCACTTTGATCAGCTTTTTAAAAATCTTACGTGATCACTGGGGGTGGGAAAGCATATTTTCTTTTGGTAAACTTTGAATCAAACCTATTTACTTGGCATTAGTAAATATTGCGTTGTCCATATATTTGGTACCCTCATTTTTATTTCCCTTCATTCATCCAACAAGTATTTATAGAGTAACTATTAAGCACCACAACTCTTCTAGTGACTAGATGTTAAATAATGAGAATCGCATATAGTTTCTACCTACAAGTTAACAAGGAGAAGAATTTGAAAGCAATGAACCATAGAAAGGTAAGTACAGGGTAATAAGGAGAGAATATAAAAGAGGAATGGGACCTGTCCTTTCTGGGCATGAAAGATGTCTTCATTTTGAAAGGGACAACTCGTTTATATTTGAAAGATGATTGGGGTTAACTAAACAGGTTCAGCTGTCAGGTGGGGAGGTCAGTAGGCTAAGAAATAGTTTTAAGCAGAGAGAGCAGTGTGATCAAAGATTTTATTGTGGAAAGGATGTTTATGAGGATCTGAAAGGCAAGGGCAGCTCCAATGTCAACAGCAAGGAGGAAGTGGGGCGAGGTGACCCTGGAGGAGTTGGCATGAGGCAGATCATACAGAACTTGTGGACCATACTAAAAATTGAACTTGCCTCAGAAAAACTGATGTATCTTATAAAATGCTTCACACAAAAGCCTCAAACTAGCTTAAGCAGTACAAAATTGATTTGTTGGATGTCATCTATGTTCCAGAATTGTGGGATAAAGGCTCTTCCTTGACTCATTTGAAAAGTTCTCCCTCCGGTCCTCCTCTTTCCCTGCGCCCACAGCTCACTTCTAGCCCTAACAGTTCTATCAATAGGCTGTCTCCAATCATAGGGACAAACTATTTGCTGATGGCACCCAGGGCAGTATGGTTTCACAATCACTTCTCAAGGAAAGAAGAAAGCATTTATCCTCAACCCTCTCATAAAGTCCTCACTTTCTTCTTGTATTTCTATTATTTTCTCCTTCATTAGTTTTTACTTTGCATATTCTGAAATTTTTAAATGATAGATAAAAGTTTTAGAGAAAGCATTATCTCTACAATGATGACATTTTTATGGGATTTGAGTGTTTTCATTACAATCACCCATGTTTTCCAAGTATCCCTATCAACGTCTCTTTATATGTCTGTCTACTTTTACTTTATTTTATGATTTTGGTAATCAAAAGATTCATTATGGTTGGTACTTATTGTTAACAAACTATATGGCTTTGTTCTCTCTACATAAAGAGAATGAATTCTACTGTTGTATAATATATTCTATTTTTCCTTAAATTTTTCAAAAAAATAAAGAATGTATATTTTAAAATCAAATTCAAGCAAAAGATTATAAGCTTTATTAATTTCTTCATATTTGCTTTAAGAAATATTATATATCTTGTTTACTTTTATCTAAAGCTTGTACCTATTTTTAATTTAAATGCTAATTTCCCAAGACTTGGCCTTTTATAACATGAATTTCCTTTTGTGTTTTGTTTATTTTCATTGATCTTTCAGTTAGCTGGAATGTTACTAAGGGTGTTTTGTTTTTCAGAAAGAATATGCTAGTTATTTGTGTTTTGAGGCTTGAATATCTGAAAATTTTATTCAGCTGTCTTCATATGTAAGTGATAACTGGGCCAGCTATGGAATTCTTGGCTTACATTTGTTTTCCAAAATTCCGCTCATATCCCATTACTGTTATTCTCTCATGTTTCAAAGGTAGGTATTCTAATTTTTGTTTCTAGCCTCACATCCCTTACAACTCTTTGGGTTACAATGAGTAAAGTTGGGGTGAAAATCAGGTCACATGGTTCAAATTTCTTCAATTTACTTTGTTCAAAGTCACATGCCTTCTGAAGATTAATTACATTTTAGCCATGACAAAATTCTATAATAATTCCTCTCAGCAATAAAATATTCTGAAAAGCCACTGCCATTTGAATGAGTTTCTCATTTGGCTCGCATCATAGATGATTTTTTCCCTCTATCTTCATATTTCTCAATAGAAACTGGAACTGAGGTTACAGTAAGATTTGTATAATCAAGGCTTTTCTTTCCTAGGAAGTTTCAAGAATATTTTAACCTTAACTGCAGCAATAAATACTTAGACTTCTTTTTGGAGAAACATTTAAAAAGCAGACAAGGATCTGCAAGGATCTTCTAGAAATCAATCAGAAAAAGACCAAGCACCTAATAAAAAAAGAATACTCAAATAACAAATATGTAAAAACGTACTTGGTCCCCAGAGAAATGCAAATTAACACCACAGTGAAATACTCTCTATACATACCCTCCAAAACATTTAAAGTTAAAATTAATAATGCCAAGTTTTAGTGAGGACATGGAGCAACTGAATCTCTCATCTAATTGTGAAAATGAATCATCACTATCTACTACAATTCAACATCCGCATGACCTTTGTCCCAGCAATTTTTACTGCTATGTAAACATCCAGAAGTATGATAGCAAATGTGCAGAAAGACATGTATAAGAATATTTGCAGTTGCACTATTTGTAGTAGCTCCAAATTGAAAACAACTCAGATGTTCAACAGGGTATATAAATTATAGCATATTCATAAAATTAAAACCATATAGTGTTTTTCAAAGAAATAGAATCATGTTCACTGTGATGATGTCAATGAATCCCATGAATATGGAACTTAGCAAAGGATGCCACACACACATAAACACACACACAAACAAACACATTACAAACCATATAATTTAACTTATAGAAACACAAGTGTGTTCATTCTAACTCGTTGGTAGAGACACATATTATTTTTGAATTCTTAATATATTTTAAATTAAAAGTTAATAAGAAATCTATATGCCTATGCACACAAATACGTACACACACACACGCACACACACACACACCATACACAGAAAACCCTTTTGAATTCATATTAGAAATTACAAACTACTTAGAAATTGGAAAGAACAAAAACACTAAATACCAAAACCCAAATATGTTTGTGCAAAGACCCATCAATTTTTTTCTGTGTTGTTCAGTCAACCACTATCTCTACTTCTACAACTACACTATATTTGTATCTGCAAAGAGAAATATTTAGAACAATATTTAGTTAATGTTGAAAATAATTTTCTTATTTCTTCTAAGTAGAGAAAATATTGATAATTTTTTGGGTTTTCACTTGTATTTTAAAAGTATTTTAATATGAATTTAATAAATATTCCTTATATTTCTTTCTAAATATAAACCATTATTTAATTTAAGATCTTTTATTTAATTTTAAGTATTTATTTAATAAAATCTTATTCAATTTAAATTCTCTATTAATTCAAGTAAAAATTTCCTACTAGGTTTTATCAGACATATTCCTAAATCAAAACCCAGCAAGCACAGGACACAGGACATATCATATGATACATATGATTCTGAATATTGAGCAAATATTTGTATTAAATATGTAGTATCCAAATCTGAAAAAAATAACCTTATAAAGGATACATTAAAAAAGTGAAATTTATATTGGTAATGTAGTATAATAGACAACATTAAGAAATGAATTAAAATAATTATATTTTTAATTTTATTATACATGTAATTCATATTTTTAAAAAACTAATAATTTTCTATTTTCTGTAAATATGACTGATTTTAATAATGTCTCTTGCTCTTACTCTCTCTTGTTCTCTCCCCACCTTTTACCTCATTTTCCTAAGGTGTTTCCCATGTGGTATTATTGTGGTATTCAACTCAATTCTGTGTGCTTGCCATCTCTCTTTTCACCCCTTACTAGTGTTTATGATCTCATTTTAAATTTCTTTTAAAAACTTAAATTCAAGTTTCTGTTAATTTATTCCAGAAAATGAAGCACTTGCAGGGATATATATATATATATATTCTTTCCTTCGACTTTCAATATATTCCAAATGTATTATTTGTCATCTTTTTGCTACTTTCTTTTTTTCTTCCTTTCTTTGTTTTCTAAATTTTCTTTTTTTGTGTTAATTTTCTCACCTTATATTTGTGTGTTTATCTCTATTCTCACAAGAGACATGCGAAAAGTCTCTGTTTTATTTTTCTGATCAAAGAACTAGATCTTGGACCTACTCATCTTTTCATTTCCTACTCCCTACTCCCAATTGTTGCAACCTCTGTCTTCTTTTTGGTCTTCTGCAACTTTCTAAATTGCAAAACTTCTCTGTTGTTTTCATACTGCCTATCTTTCTCCTTTTTATTGTCATGAAAATTTGTTTTGTTCTCCCTCTGCAACTATTATATAGAAGCTATAAGATGGGGACTCTCTCTTCTTACTTTGGGAAATGAATATACCTGCATTTATATTACAATGAAACAGGTGAGCTTTCTAAAGTGCTCCTCCACTTAAAATCTTTCTCACTACTGTACCTCCGTACCACCTCAAGTATTGCACTTATGTATTCTTCCTCTTACCTGTATTGTAAATCACATTCTTTTTCTCCTAAATCTTTTGCATCATCCTTGAAGCATGTTCTATTGCTTTTTTCCTTTACGTTTTTTATTGAGACCTGTCACCCAGGCTGGAGGGCAGTGGCACAATCATAGCTCACTGCAGCCTCTAAATTCTGGGCTCAAGCAATCCTTCTGCCTCAGCCTTCTGAGTAACTGGGAATATAAGCACATGCCACCACACCCAGCTAATTTGTTTATTTATTTGTTTGTTCAGGCATAATTTGCTGTCTTGCCCAGGCTGATCTGAAACTCCTGGCCTCAAGCAATCCTCCAGGCTCGGCCTCCCAATGCACTGAGATTAGAGGTGTGAGCCACCATGCCTGGTCAGTTCTTCGCTTTTAAAAAATGACAAAAGAATTCGTTGCATCACGTATCTTCTTTTCTTTTATATTTGCATTCAAACCTTATATCCTCTACTAGCTTCAGTCTTATCTACCTTTTTTTTTAAGAAGTCACATTTCTCAAAAGAAATGCTTCTTGCACAAGAAACTTGTGTTTCCCTAGTTTCTGCTCATTATCAAACTACAATAATATGGATTCTGCCTTCACCAATTTTCTTCAAACTGCCATTCTCAGTTGCTAGCAACTTACGTATTATAAATTCAACAGCAAAATTATAAATGATAGTCCAATCCTTCTTCTTATTTTCTTTCTTTGACTTCTGTGATGTCGTGCCTCTCAATTTCTTCTTATCTCTTTTGTTCAATTTCTAGGTTTTTATTTTTTTGCATCCTTCATGTAGTTCTTAAATATTAGATTTCATCACGGCTTTATCTTAGATTTTCATCTCTTCTTACTTTGTATGTTTTTCCTGGGTAATTGCATTAATCCTTATGTTTGTAATTATTGTAGCCATGCTTACAACTCTAAAATATGTATTAAACATTTTAATCTCTTCCTAAGTTGAGAAACTTAGAAACTGCATATCTACTGAAACCTAGTTTTATGTCACTATATATCTCAAATACTACATAACTGATGTTAATTTAATGATTTTCTCAAAACTATATTTTTCTTCAGTAATTTTAGTCACTAAATAGATTTTTTTTTTTTTATCATCCATTTAGTTTTTTATAGCCCATGTAGTACTGGCTACCTTCTGTCTATCCAATCAATAAGAAACTCCTCTTGAATGCACCTTCTAAATAACTTCAGGGTTTCTTTTCTACATATAAACAATCAAAACCCCACTAAAAATCCACATAAACTTTACCTGAAATGTTGTGAAACTGCCTAATTTGTTTTCTTTCATATGTAATGCCTCTGTAAATTCATTCTTATTGCAGCTACAGAAATGATCCAAAAATGTAAACCATATCATGTCATGCTTGGACTTTCCTTTTGCCTTTAGGTAAATATGACAGCCCTTAACATGCCCATAAGGCCTTGGCTGACCTAGCTACCATTGACTTATATCCTGAATCTCATGTTAGTTTCTCCTTGGTTGATTTTTAATTCACCTTTCCTTTCATTTATTAAAACAAGCTTCTCCCTTTCAAGAAAGGGAGAAGGGTCTATCTTCTCATAGGGTCTATCTTCTTGTTGATTACAATGTTTTTATACTATCCAGTCTTACCATATACCAAAATTAAACCCCATTGTCATTCCCATTCATCAAGTGAAGTAAATGCATTTTTCAAATCTTAACTTAAGCCTCCAACGTTCAGAGAACATTCTTCTGATCATCCTGACTAGATGAGGCCTTCTCATTATAATTATCCAAAGTACATCCTATGGCCTTCATAAGTTACTATAATTCTAGTTAAAAATGTAATTGCTTAGGGTAGGCTTTGCAATTTAGATTATGAGCTATATAAGAGCTTGAAAGATGTCTTCCTTCTGACTATAGTGTCAGTACAAAGAATAGCATCTGGAAGACAAGAGACACGCAATATAAATTTATAGAATAAAAAAATTAAAACCCATTGGTTTGGAAGACAGCTATCATGTTCTCACTATTACGAACCAAGGATACCATCAGTATCTCACCATCTTCTAGATGCTACCCTTTACTCTTACCCCAGTCAAAGGCTTAATTTGTCCATTACTGTAAAATCCAATTATTAAGATAGAATATTAGTGCTATGTGGTTATAGCATTTTAATGTTACTTCAACACATCAATAAATTCTGGTATAATAGAGAACTCTGGGTTAATTTGTATTTTGGGTAGACTTTAGGCAGTAGCAAAAGTCAATTTCCAGTAGTAAAAAAAGTCTATTATGGACTTGGAAAGCTAGAAATATATGCCACTTCAATGGCTAAATAGTTATTTAGCTTTAAGCAAATGAAAACACATGACCCAGTGGCTTAATTACTTAAAACACTTAAGGCAATTTCACTACTTCTCTTAATTTATTTATAATTAAATGATTTGAAATTTGTTTTTATTAAAACACACACACACATACACATACCTAGGATTTTCCCTCTATTCAGCACGAGACTTTCTAAGACATTTTATCTAGGGAAGAACTAATATTAACAGATATATACAATTTACATGTTAAATCAACATGACTTCTACTGTCTCTCAATTTATTCATTTTTAGTTAAAAGCCATTTTTGTTTTAATTTGATCAAATTGTTAACATTGGTTTCACCTTCTCCAAACAGATTAGTTTGGCATAAATAGTATGTCTTCTAAATTGATGTTGCTTCAGTTAATGATAGAGACTATTAAGCTGAGTCTCAAGTAATGCCATTAAATAATGAATTGATCCTTGGTTTTAAAAATGGCCTTGGGAAGGCCTATCTTAGTGAAGTCAGTGATGTCATCTTAAAATGAGAATTGAAGAGAGATGACAATTTTTTAACAAGAATAAATTAAAAACAGCAAAATAGTTTACCTGTAGAAGTATTAGTAATATAAAGAACAACAAAAGCCCCAAAGAGTATAATAACGAACTTCAACAGGTAAATTAGGTGAAGTAATCAATGAATTTCCCAGCGTCATATCATGAATCACTGGTTGAGCTGATTTTAAGACACCCTGGACTCTACTACTTGTTCTATTAGAAGGGAAAATACTTTTTCTTCTTAAATTTGGGAACAATTTGCTTTCTCCTCTGACTCTTGTTTCACTGATAAAGGTAAAAGTAATTAAAATAACAATTTTTCCAATTTGTATGGTACACATATATAAATTCTTATGGGTGTGAGCATATTATAACACAAATTGCATTTGTATCTGGAAATAAGATCATTTTTTTACATAGGCCCAAATTAATTTATAAAAGATATACTTTTGTTCAACGTGGGTCTAAGTACATTACAAATACTAAGTTATTCAATCCTCACAATAACCCTGTGGTGAAAGTACAATTTTCTTCATTTTTTAAAGATAAACATCAAGTTTCAGTGATTTGTCAAAGTACAAGCTACTGGTTAGTAGTATATATGAAAATATATTATTCAATGAAAATTTCTGTGTTCTAAGTTATGTCAGATAATATACATAAGTTCGCACACTGTATATTTGTATTCTTATAGTACACCTGTGAGGGAGATATTTAATCATGCCTTTTATAAAGAAGAAGCTGAGTTACAGAAATATTTAAGCAGCTTGCTCAATAATGACTAAAGGGACTTGAAGCCGGTGCCTCAGCTCCAAACATGAATTCCTATTACTCTGCAATGTTGGTTCCCTCTATATTTTAACTACTATACTTTAATATACTCTTTTTTTAAGTATAGTTAATAGTCTATCATTAAGTACTCTATATTTTAAGTACCTTTTATATTAAAGTGATAAAACATTACTTTTCACATTTTTGTTTTGCTGAGGTCATATTCAGCATTGTTTAATTGTCTATAAAATGATCCTCTGCCCAAGAAATCCTAAAAGAAAGCAAAAGTTTTAGGTCTCTTTGTTGGGAAGCATCATTGCTATATAAGCTAAAAGTTAGAAAAGAAAAGAAAATCCCAAACTGTGATTTGTGTGTTTTATTTTTCAATACGCCAAACGTGTTGCCCTTGGAAATCTGTTTTATAGCAAAGAGTCAAAACATTCTCTTTTAGTGTTTTGTTGGTTTGTTCTTTAGGTTTCAGATAGCTTTTGCAAGTATTGTTTAGAATAAAGGGTTATAATACATAGAAGTAAAGTTGTCGATGTGTGCAAACTACCAACCGTGTGCTATCAATGAGTTAGCACTGAATTTAATAACTTAAAACGTGGTTCCACCTGGTACAGATGAGCAGAATCCCACTTTATAATTCATTGTATTGTCCCATGTGTGCCTTACATTTATTGGAATTAAATAGAACAACTGAAGGCACTTTGGTAGAATCATAGGGTAGGAAAGAAATTTGACTGAGAATTTCAAGTCTGGCTCCACTTATAACATGATCTTGTAAAATTACAGTCTAACTTTCTTCAAATGGTAAAATACAGGAATTGAACTAGATTGTAATGTCAATTCTTGCTTAGAAGATTATTTTTCAATAGCGAGTATATTTTCAGTGATGAGTGATAAGATGGCTACGTTCAATCCCTCCATGTTTGATGAGAGCGGACAAGTAATTTAACACACCTATGCCTCAACATTCCGGTACAGATCATGAGAAGTAGTAAATCCAACCGACTTCATGCTTCTAGACCAATGCTGTCCACTGGAAATATAATGTAAGCCATAAGTGTGATTTCAAATTTTTATTAGTTACATTAAAAAGTTAAAAAAAGATGAATTTAAGTTTAATAGGATATTTAATATTATCATTTTAGCATGTAATTAATATAGAAATATTGATGATATATTTTATATTTTTATGATACTAGGTCTCTGGAATCTATGTATATTTTACATTTAGACTAGCCACATTTTGGAAGGTTCCTTAGCTACATGTGGCTAGTAGCTACCATTTTGGACAGTGCAGATCAGGTGTTAATTTCCTCATCTGTCAAAGCGTATAACCCAGATAATGCTGCAGTGAGTATTATAATTGTTTCTACGATCTGCCTTGTTTAATTTAAACTATATACTACTGTGGCATTAAAAGTAGCCTTCTTTTAAAAACACAAAGATAGGATAAATATCAAAATACAACTCAAAGTTTTTCATTTTAAATTATACATGTGTATAATGCCACCACTTGACAATGAGGAGGCAGTGAATTAGACAGAATAGAATTTGGGCTTTAAAATCTGAAAGGCTTGATTCAAAGCCAAGCCAGGTCACAGAGGAAGTTTGCATGTGTGTTTACACATGTGTTTGTGCACACTCATGCATATGTGCCTTTCATACACTATTCCCTCTATGCTTTATTTCTCTCATCTATAAAATGAAGATAACAGCATTCCACATGCAGGGTGTTACATTGATCATCTGGCATATAAAATATTATCCGCAAATATCTCTTTCCCTCACTGTACTCCCACATCTTTTGCTTTCGATTCAATCACAGCAACCCTTCAAGATCTTACAGCTATCTATGGAAAGAGTGAGGTTAGTTTAAAAGTATTACATAGGCCAGACGGGGTGGCTCACGCCTGTAATCCCAGCACTTTGGGAGGCTAAGGTGGGTGGATCACCTGAGGTCGGGAGTTCGAGACCAGTCTGACCAACACGGAGAAACCCCATCTCTACTAAAAATACAAAATTAGCCTGGCTTGGTGGTGCATGCCTGTAATCCCAGCTACTTGGGAGGCTGAGACAGGAGAATCACTTGCACCCAGGAGGCGGAGGTTGTGGTCAGCCAAGATCACGCCATTGCACTCCAGCCTGGGCAACAAGAGCAAAACTCTGTCTCAAAAAAAAAAAAAGTATTATGTAACACAACTTACAAGCATTAAGACTTTGTTTCATACAACTTAAGGGCTGTAGAATTTCATTTATGTATAAACAAAGAGCCATATAACTATATCAGTTAGATAGCTTCAGGAACTAATAGAGAAATTAATAGCAATAGTAATGACATTAATATTATTTCTTACCTATCATTGAAAGTGAAGATCTATGTCTATCCAGTCATCTACCAATCTACCTAACAATGACTCTATATTAGGAATTTTTTAGACATTTCATTTGATTGATGAAATTGCATGGTGATAATGATATTCCTTTTTCACTTTACTAACTTTGAAACTAATTTCTACAAACATTTTGTCAATTTGATGCCTAGTTTCTTTGTCTCTAAGCTTGTGAAGTTTAAATTTTGTCACATTGCCTCTCACTATCCAGAGAAGAATTGCATCAAAGTATCATATGTCTTTCTAGATTTGTAGAATGCCAAGAGGGAAAACAGCCTAAAAGTTTGTTTTATTTGAATTGTTTATTAAATAGTAGAATCTCCCCAGCAACATTCTGGACATTTTGTTAATCTAAGAAAGTACAAAATTATTTTGAAAACAAATGAGGAAGGTATTGTAATAATAGGTATAAAAATATCTTATGATAAAGTGATTTAAACAGTCTGCTTGACAATGGTACATAGACAAGTTATGAACAAATGAATAACCAAGAAACAAACTCAAGAAATATATGGATTTGAAATTGATATATGATGAAATTAGCACATTGAGTCTTTGAAGATAAGGTGGATTTTTGAAAAATAATTTCTAGGCCACGTGTGGTGGCACATGCCTGTAATCCCAGCATTTTGGGAAGCTGAGGCAGGAGCATCACTTGCACCCATGAGTTTGAGACCAGTCTAAATTTTAATAATAATAATAATAATAATAATTCTTATTTTTATTTTAGGTACATATGTAGGTTTGTTATATGAGTATACTGCATTACACTGAGATTTGGGGTATACATGATTCCATCACCCAGGTAATGAGCGTAGGATCCAATAGGTGGTTTTTCAGCTCTTTGTCCCCTCCCTATCTTCCTCTTCTAGAAGTCCCCAGTGTCTATTGTTCCCACCCTTATGTACATATGTGCCTCAATGTTTACATCTCACTTATAGGTGAGAACATGCCACGTTTGGTTTGGTGTTCCTGTGTTAATTTGCTTAGGATGATGGCCTCCAGCTGCATCTATAGTGCTATAAAGGACATGATTTCATTCTTTTTTAATGACTGCATAGTATTCCATGGTGTACATGTACCAAATTTTCTTTATCCAAGTCTCTGTTGATGGGAACCTAGGTTGATTCCACAACTTTGCTATTGTGAATAGTGCTACCAGGAATATATAAATGCATGTGGCTTTTTGGTTAAATAATTTATTTTCCTCTGGATGTATACCTGTAATAATGGGATTTCTGGGTCGAATAATAGCTCTGTTTTCAGTTCTTCGAGAAATTTCCAAACTGCTTTCCACAGTGGCTGAACTAATTTACAATCCCACCAACCATGTATAAGTGTTTCCTTTTCTCCTCAACCTTGCCAGCAGATAAGATGAATTTTTAAGACCTAGTATCTCTTGCTAGATTAGTTGGCATTATTTGAGCCCTTATACTCAGTGTCAGGCACTTTCTATGCATTGTCCCATTTGATCCACACAAAGACCATATAGTTTAAGTATAAATATTATTTACAATTTACAGGTTAGAAGAAGAGCTTAGAGAGACTCAGTAACTTCCTTATTCTCACACAGATAAAGAATTAGTTTAAAAGCCCATATCCAGACCCAGATATCTTAAATGATGATTTTTGTTTTTTAAAAAAATATTAGTAGAATGTTTCTTCAATGTCTTGAAGACAAGTCTGAGTGCACCCTGATTAGTGGTCCTTTGTAAACAACTTAATTTTCTGCTCCTTTTAAAAAATATAGTTTTGTTTCCCTTGACAGCATTGTTTCCTCCTCATGTTTCTTGTTCTGTTTCTCTTCCTCCATCTTTTCTTTCTCCCACTCAATCTCCTCCCTGAACATAATTGACCTCACAGACTCTCATCATTTTCTTTATCTGCTGCAGAAATTACAAGTTGGGGGAGAGGTTAGTATTAAGCTGGGGATCCTTCCTTGACATCTTAGTTCCCTGATTATTTTTCTTCCTATGTGTCAATCACACTTTAGTAGGTTCTCTTCTCCATCCAGCCTTTCCTGTACTTGCCTGAGATATGGATTTGAAGTTTCTGCCATTAAGATGGTGTGATAGATTGTATTTACCAAAAGGTTTGCACAATTTATTCCAGATCATATGCATTTACAGAGTCTTGGTAATTTCCAACAATAATGGCATTTAATATTCCTAACAATGAATCTGGATGAGATTTTGTGGTTATTGCTACAAATAAAATGAGGCAAAAGTTACTCTGTGTGGCATCCAAGGGTTGGTCATAAAATGTGATACAACTTCTTCCACGCTCCCTCATTATTGGGACACAAACCTTTGAACCCTTGAGTCACCAAATAAAAGTCTAGCTACCCTGTAGCTGCTGGAGAGGCTACATGGAAAGAACACCAAAGTATAAAGTGGTTTCCGAGGGGCTCCAAGCTGTTTCAGTTTAACCAGCTGTTTTGAGTCTTCCCATCCCAGGTGCCAGATGTGTGAATGACAGAGCCATCAGATGACCCCAGCCCCTATACTGTCTCATTGTAAACACATAAAACCCTGAGTGAAAAGTGTCTAGCTGAGCTCAGTCAACAAAAATAAAATAGTTGATACTGTTTTGAACCATTAATTTTGGAGGTGTTTTTAAATAAACCGATAGTTAAAACGGATGAAACGGATGCTAACTTTCCCTTGATCATTTAGGAATAAAATTTTTAATTAAATGTTTTATTACCATTTCTATGAAAACTTAGGATGAGTGAAATTATTTTACTTAGGGTCCACACTTTGTACTATAAATCTCTCTGGTTTATTTTGTGAATTAGGTTAAAAAGCTACTGATGCATTCTGCATCTGGATGTCATCGAACGGTACTTTTCAGATTGCACAGCACTCATGTGGTTTCGTAATTAAGCTTTTTAAATTAATTAGGCCAATAAAAACAATTAAATCATAGAATGACTTCCTGGGTCACTTATTCCAAGTTCCTTCTCACATTAAGGAAGGTGTTCAGAGAGGAAACAATGACCACCAAATGACAGTACGTTCAGGAGATCTCAAGGTCTGGAAAAGAGAAAGAGCGTCCTAGGTTATGTCAAATTAAACTTACGAATGCTTCACAATTTTGAAGTCTTGTCATGTATACCATTTCACTAAAAAATAGCATGAGAATATGGAGATGAAAGGTGATTTCTAGAAACACATGTGTTTATGAAATCTAATGCTGAGTTAAACATTTATATATAAAAGTAAGAAGCCTAAAAGAGAAAATAAATCTAATACTTCCATTCTGCTTGTTGCAAGAGTCATTGTGGATTTTTTCTGACCCCAGCTATTGAATTGTAGGATTTCAAAGTGTTACACAATGAGTTTAGGTTATCCTTCTTAGCCCTGATCTGCAGGACCAACTCTGTACTTCTCATTTGACACTCACACAGCAGCATTTGATTTTGTGTTTACATTCTATTTACTCAGACTGCTTTGTTCACACAATTCTATCACAAGGCCTGTTAAACAATGCTCAGGGAATGTTAGATGATGACAGTTATGATGATGGTTATGATGATAATAGGGTATATTTTCTTTAAGTTCTAGAGTTGTAAGAGTAAATATCAATTATCTGATTCATTTTTTCATTTTTAAGTTGTAGAAATTTAGAAATTTTAGGAGTTTCTCAAGCAGAAAGGACTTCTGATGTTCAGTTTACTTTATGCACTATAACATGTTGAATATAAATACAAATTTATAGATGAAAATACAATAAATTATATAATATAGAAAATATACCTAATAATGAATGGATAATGGGATAGATTATCATTTTTTTCACATCATTTTAGTCATCCTTCCAAATACTAAGGACAGTCTTCCTTTCAATTATCCTGAGATTTTAAGATTTCAACTAAGAAGACATATGCATTAAGCTGTCGAAGAATCACGCCTTAATGGATTGAAACAAACTACAGTTCTATGGGTCCTAGCACTTTCTGAAGTGTGCATAATAGATGCCAAGACTAAGAGACAATCCACTGACCTAAAAAAACTTGAAACATTAATCCTAGTGGAAACTTCCACTAAAAATAAATGGTAATGAAGGGAAGAAAGAATGTGGCATTCTTTAAATATAAATAAATTATGCCAGAGTACTAAGTCCATAACTGAATAATGTAGTCCAAATTACACAGACAAAAACAAATATTTTCTCCACATGAAAAAATATCTGTGAATAATAAAGCATAGATACAATTCCTAGTAGTTAGCAAATCCATAAAATTTCTGTTTATATTTGCAATCTTCATAATTGAAAACTGTAATCTCTTTATGTATCATCTGATATGGTTTGGCTCTGTGTCCTCACCCAAATCTCATATTGAATTGTAATCCTCAGTGTTGGAGGTAAGGCTTGGTGGAAGGTGATTGGATCATGGGGGTAGCTTCTAATGGTTTAGCACCATCCCCCTAGTGCTGCCTTGTGATAGAATTCTCATGAGATCTGGTTATTTAAAAGTGTGTAGAACCTTCCCTCTCTCTCCTTCTCTCTCCTGCTGGCCATGCAAAGGCAGGATTGCTTCCCCTTTGCCTTTGGATGTGATTGTAAGTTTCCTGAGGCCTCCCTGTAGGGGAAAGCTTGTACAGCATGCAGAACCATGAGCCATTTAAACCTCTTTTCTTTATAAATTACCCAGTCTCAGGTAGTTCTTTATAACAGTGTGAGAATGCACTAATACATCATTTTTATGGACTACAGCTGAAATAATCCAAAGATCATGTTTATTTTCTTGACGACATTTCATTTATAGCAATATTCAAACTAACACCATGGGAAGAGTGCTTAAACTATACACATCTGTTTTAAAAGCTATAGTTTGTTATTCTATTTTAAGTGCAGTAAAGGTGATCATTTTTTTCAATTGCACAGAGACTTTGTACAGATTTCCTCTTTGCTATTTTTTGTAGAATAATAATAGCAAATATAGAGATACCATTTTTCTTCATGGTCACATAGTGTCTATTCTCTGATTCAGATTCAGATTCACCAAATAATAATTGAACCATCAGTTTGAAGCAGCACTGTGTGCTTGTACATAAATTTCAAAATTAAATCTTATCCCTGTGAGACCAGTGTTTTTATTCCCATCTTGCTTAAAAGGAAACAAGAATTAGAGTTATGTGATTCAGCCATTGTTACCTATACAGTAAACACATAAAGCAGAATTCATAACCATACTCTGATTCAAATGTAATGCTGTTCTGTGTAAATTATAATGACTCTTTTGATAACTATGCTAATCACTTTTCAGTTTTATACTTTAAAAATCTCTTTGTTTCAGTGTACATATACATATTCTATGAAAAGTTAGAAGTCATTATGCATTAAGATAACTACAAGGAAAAAATAAAGATTAGTGCTAGCAAGTGGTGAACACGATTAGCTTGAATCTTTTGATTTTACTCAAATCTTATCACACACAATATATTTTGTACAAAATGGTAGCTCAATTATTTTCACTTTCTTATCATTCCCATGTTTTCTATTTAGGCAATAATGGTTTTTAAAATCATTTTAAAATCCAAAATTACTTTTATTATGTTTTAAATTGGCTATCTGGACCCTAAACATCATTGGTATTCTTCAGTCTCATTTTTTAACAATAATCTAATTTCATAAAACTGTCTTAAAAACATGTTATGTATTAAGATTAATTTATTGATCATACAAATATTTAAGTGATTTATTCCAAATGATTTAGTCTAAAGTGGCCTAACATAAAGAACCATTGCATTGTTGATGTTTTCTAATTATTATTTGCCAAAATGTAGACAATATAAGAAAGTAATAATTTTTTATCAAATGATTGGGAATTAGTAATTCTCTAGGTTAAAGAAAACTAGGGGAAAATAATGAAATCATTTTTGTTTAATTTACTATAAATCTTCATCAGTGGCTCTAAAGTAAGAGTAATCGCGAACTCAGGAGATATTTGGCAATGACTGGAGATACTTTTGGTTGTCACAACTGTTGCTGCTGGGATCTGATAGATAAAGGCACGGGATGATGCTAATCGTCCTACAACGTATAAAACAGACTCCACAAAAAAAAAAAAATTATCCAGCCCTAATATCAATAGTGTAATATATCTATGTTTGTATAGATACATAATACCTAAAAATTTTCATACACCAAAAAAAAAAACCTAGTCTTGTTGTTAAGAACAATAATATTGACCAGGTATGGTGGCTCATGCCTGTAATCCAAACAGTTTAAGTAGCTGAGGCAGGAGGATCACTTGAGGCCAAAAGTTTGAGCCCAGACTGGGCAATATAGCAAGACCATATCTCTACACAAGAGAAAACAAAGGGAATGATAACATTTATTAGACCAGAAAGAGGGTAGTATTGATATGGGAAAGGGGCAGCAAAGTGCTAAGTAGAGAAAGGTGGGGACCCTGGTGAGGGCTCCACCCTTGGGCCTATGCTCATGGACCTAAATGAGGACAGGTATTTCTGTTTTCAGGCCCAGAAAGTTGTCCTTTTGCCTGCCATGCTCCATCCTGTGCCCATAAAAACTCAGGACCATAGCAGGCACACACACAAGTGGCTGGATGTTGAGAGGAGCAGAAGAACACGTTGACAAACACCAGTAGACGCCAGTAGAATGACACAGACGCCAAGGGGAATTCGGCCAGGGGTCTCTCAGTGGCCCTACTGTAGGGGAAGACCACGTTCCCACTCCATCCTTCTTCTGGCTCCCCAGCCATCTTACTGAGAGCTACCTCTACCACTCAGTAAAACCTTGCACTAATTCTCCAAGCCTACATGTGGTCTGATTTTTCTGGTATACTAGGACAAGAACCTGGAATACAGAAAGCCCTCTGTCCTTGCAATAAGGCAGAAGGTCTAATTAAGTTGATTAACACAATCCACCTGCAAACAGCTAAGCTGAAAGAGCACACTGTAACACTTGCCCGCTTGGGCTTTGGGAGTTATAAAAACTCACCACTAGATGCTGTTCTGGTGTCAGAGCCCAAAAATGCTCCCTATGACCTGCCCTTCTGCATGCTCTTCCTAGGAGTTTCAGCAGCAAGGCACTGAAAAAGCAGGCCACAGCTCTGTCACACGCCCTGTGAGAGCAATAAGGGAACACAGCTGAGGGCTCATCCAGGACCCAAGAAGGTGAGTGCAAATGTGAAACTGTTGGATCTGCCTCTTTTCTAAAACCCTGCCACCTCTCTCTCTTTCCTGCAGGTAAAAGGTCCTGTTTCCCTTCTCCAAGGTTTAACCACCCTAACCAGGACAGTCAACAGCCCCCCCTCCACACTTTGTATCTTTTCCTCTCTCATGGTTTGAAAAGGCTCTTACCTCTTCGTTTGTAATGTTAAGGGTTTTGCTAGAGCCTGTGGCAATGTTACTAAGTAAAATGGGAATTTGGCTCAGTCATGAAGGGTGAAGATCAGAGCAACTATTCTTAGAGGTACTATCTCTGCCTCCACCCTGACAGCTGCAGGGACGCGCAGCTCAGGGCACCCCCTCCAAACCTCTCCTCTTGAGCTCGAGCACCTGGGCATGTCCATAGCAGGCAAAGGCCATGCCCAACAGCCACAAGGAAGGGGGGTGGGAGGGAACCCCCAGCACTCCCCAGCACTCTGCTGTTGATAGGGAAGCTAACAGAGAAGTGGTGCCTGCTGACTGATGACTGCAAATTTGGCAAGGCTCATTTGAGACACTTTAAACAGATACAAACAGCCCCTGAAATATCTTTCCAGTCCCAAACTCAACTCCAAGATTCATACTGAGGCCCTAGGAAGAAAGACCAGGTCTGAGGGATCCAAAGTCAAGCAACAGGCACAATGTAAATGGGTAGGATCAATTCTTGCCAATTGAACCCCCCAGCTCATGGAAGGAGGTCATGCTCCATGGCATAACCAGGGTCAGGGAACTGAAAGTTTGTCAATAGCAGGGGAAAATGGAGGTACAGGTGAGGGCGATGAATTCCTGTTCTCTAGATTTTCCCTGCTTCATGGGTATATACCACATTGGTACTTATGGGCGGTGCCTGCCGAGGTTGCTGGGACTCGAGGATAAAAAGATGGAAGGGAAAGGAAGGACACTTACTTTCTCTCTCCATCACACCCTGAGTTTTTTGCTGAAAGAAGGAAGGAAATGAGCGACACCTCTATTCACTGTCTTTTAGAATGGACAAGCAGCTCTCTTCAACACCCCCAGCTTATATATAACCCTCTGGAGTGTATCCTGAACCATTGGGACTGCTTTGACCCTCAGAGTCTGGAGGAAAAAACTGCTTCATAGCTCGCTGAACAAAGTTTTGGCCAAATTTTAAAGGACTGTGTTGGCCCCAGGAAGGAACCATTCATTTTGATACCATCCAGCAGTTGGAACTTTTCTGTAGATGTGAGGACAGTTGGTCTAAGGCCTCATATGTCCTCATACATACACAGAAAGCCATATACAGGCTTTCCATACCTTGTAAGGCAATTCAGAGTTTTGCTGACAGTGTAGGATTGATCCAGCCCTCCTGTTTCCTCCTGTTTGATCCAGTGTATGCCTGGCAAGTCCAGGGTGTTAAAGATATGTGTCCCAGAGGCATCCCCAGCAGAGGAGCCAGCTCCCTCCAACCCTGCTCCTCCAGGTCCACCCTAACCTCCCTATCCAGCTTCAGCCTCTCACTTGGCACCTCCTAGAAATCCTTGCCCTACTCAAAGCCTAGTCTCACTCTTGCCCCTGTAACAGATGCCCAGTGAATTGGGCCCAGAAAGGTCCAGGTTCCCTTCTCCCTACAGGACTTAAAGCAAATTAAGAGGGATCTTGGCAAGTTTTCAGATGACCTTGATAGATATATAGAGGCTTCCAGAATTTCACCAAAATATCTAAACTTTCCTGGAGAGACATTATGTTACTTTTAAATCAGACCCAGATGGACACTGAGAAGCAGTCCACTCTGCAAGCAGCAGAGAGAGTTGGGTATGAGTTTTGTATCACATATAGCATCAGGGAAGAGACAAAAATTATCCAACTAGAAGAGAAGCAGTACTAGTGGATGACCCTCAAAGGGATCTCAGTGATAAGATCAAAGCCTGGAAGAGGAGACACTTTCAGGTGTGCATAATGGAGGCCTTACATAGCACTAAAACCAGACTTCTCAATTATACTAAGTTATTTATCATCGACCAAGGATATAATGAAAATTCCACTACCTTCATGGAAAGGCTAAGAGAGTCCTTGGTAAAACATCTCACAATCTCCTGATTCAGTCGAGGGACAGCTAAACCTAAAGGATAAATTTATTACTCATTGACATCAAGTGGAAGCTATAAAAACAGGCCCTGGGACCAGATAGTACATTAGAAGGTCTCCTGAGAGTAGCCACCTTAGGCTTCTACGATAGAGAAAGGGAGATGCGAGAAAGAGGTAGAAGCTGTAATGGCCACCATGCAAATTCACAAACCCTAGAATTCCCAGGGTACACCTGTTAACTGCTAAAGATATGGCAAGAACAGTTATCTCTCTTCTAAAGTTTAACTGCTCCCATATAAGGTTTTATTTCTTTCATCAGGGTGAAACGACTTGGGGTACAATATTGTTGTTAGTTTATATTTCACTTCTTATCTCTGTAATCTTTGTCACTAAATTCTTTACTTGTATAACACAAATGTTTAACTTATGCATACTTAACCTTATAAAGCTTGTTTGTTTCTCTCTCATTTAGAGGCCGTCAAACTACAAACAGGCATGTAACTGGAACCACAGACAATGGCTCCCCTTTGCCAGGAACCCTTACGTGGACCTTTGGGAGGAATCTGACTGCTGTTTTCCCCAAAACAATGTCCCCGGTCAGCAGAAGTAGCTAAAGATCAGTTGTCATCCTTCTTCTAAAGGCAGTTAGAGGTACCTCCTCAGACGGAAAAATGGTATGGGAACAGGGCAGGGAGGTGCTAAGTAAAGAAGGGAAGGGTCCCTGGCAAGAGCTCCACCCTCAGACCTGCATCCTTGGGCCTAAATGAGAACAGGCATTTCTGTTTTCGCACTCAAAGAGTTGCCTTTTGGTCCTCCGTATCCCCATCCTATGCCCATAAAAATTCAGGACACACACAAGTGGCTGGATGTTGAGAGGAGCAGAAGAACACACTGACAGACACCAGCAGACACTGGCACACCATCGATGGCAGAATGATGCAGATGTCAAGGGGAATTAGGCCAGGGGCAGTAAGAGGAGAGTCTGGTCACTGGGCACCCAAATTCCAGGGGAAGACTACCTTCCCACTCAATCCCCTATCTGGCTCCCCATCCAACTCACTGAGAGCTACCTCCACCACTCAGTAAAACCTTGTACTCATTCTCTACAAGTTCACATATAATCCAATTTTTCTGGTACACTAGGGCAAGAACCTGGGATACAGAAAACCCTCTGATCTTGCGATAAGGCAGAAGGTCTCACTGAGCTGATAACACAAGCCACCTGCAGATGGATAAGCTGAAAAAGTGCACCATAACACAGGCTCACTTGGCCTTCGGAAGTTATAAAATCTCACCTTTAGATGCTGCCATGGAGTCGGAGCTCAGTAACGCTCCCTATGACACACCTGTCTGCATGCTCCCCCTAGGAGTTTGAGCAGTGGGGCATCAAAGAAGCGAGCCACATCCTTGTTGCATGCCCTGTGAGGATGATAAGGGAATTCCTCTCATTTCAGTATAATCCCATGAGCTTTTTAGATTCATGAGAAAGATGGTATCCCCTAATGTTTAAAGATGATGAATCCCAGTACCACCAGGATTAATGTGAGAATACAATTATTACCTGTATAGTTGTGAAAATCAGTGTAATTGATTCTAAAATTTATGAAGTCTAAATTCTAACTTCTATATTACTCAATGTTTCCTTTCAATGGAACTATGTATATGGTGAAGAGGAAAACCAAAATTAGATATAAGCTGGAAAATTTCTTACTCATGAATATATAAACTTTTCACCAATGTAATATAAAATTTTGAGAATCTGTTATATGCCAAAACTGTGTTAGCATCTATGGATGATAGCTTTCTACATTAACCAGACCCAAACATCCTAATATTGATAATGCTTTTTCTTGGAAATATCTGACAGAGACTATTCTTGTATCCCCTGCTCTTCACGCCCTAGGATTAAGACACAGCCTGCTTTTTGTGTGAACCCCTAATTCCAATTACTCACCTATGATCCTTGTTTAACATTTTCCCTTCTTTTTAAACCTAGACCAACTTTATTTTAACTAGTGACCTAAAACATGTAGTCAATAACCACAGTCTATACTTTCCCAGTTTCCTCCTCATTCTATTCATAATTTCTTCAGCAATACACTGCTAACTTATTCACATATTGACCTCATAGTTACCCAGGTTGAAAATGCAGTAACATCTTGACCTCATTGTTCTTTCTAATCACCATATTGTTTCTGCTTCACCTCAGCAAAACTTGGATCTATTCAGCGTAACTATTTCTTATAAAACAGCCTTATCTCAGCCTTCCTTTCTCTTATCCCTCACATTTACTGAAATTAATTTTAACCTCATTGAACTAATTGTTTTCTAAATCCATCATTTAAAATCTAACCACAGATGCATACACAAGCAATCTCTTGGAGTCTTACATCAATTATGTCCTCTCCATAGTCATAATGCACTAGATCTTAGATTTTTGCAAAACTTGTCTTGACTATCTGCAGTCTAGAACAAACTCATTTCTCATGCCCAGCCCAGGCAGCAGTACTCATGGCCATGAAACTTCTGATCATTTCACTTTGCAGTCATGACACTGAACTTCATCTTTGCCCTTGCTAGTACTCACAATTGTTTTAGTTCGTTTCTTGCAAAAAGAAAAAGCAGTAGTTACATACAACAAATCACAATGAAATTATTGAATTTGCTATACTAATCATTGTTCTATATGTTTGCTAAATTGGGCTAAAGTTTGTGCAAGGTGCACTGAGACAATTGATGAAAGAAAGAATAATTAAATACTTCATCTGGTCTCTTCATATAACTTCCAATTGAAATTAAACTTTCTAATTGCATATGTGCTTCTATTACTCTTATCAGGAGAAAATCCAAGCAGGATTAGATAAAGTCAATCTGGAGCTACGAGATGATAGACTATACAGATTGTGTTTAAGGAATAAGGATTTGAAGATAGAGAAAAGCTGAACAATCTGCTGAGGCTCTAAGTAAAAGATACTGATCAGTCAGCCAAGATGAAAACAGCTGTATATCAGAGAAAACTGTAAAGACAAAATCAGTTAAAAATTCACAGAAATACACACAGAAGTCTCAATTAGTCTCTCATGAATATAGATACAAAATGATAAAAGAAATATTACTAACGACATGTAAGTATGTATGTGTAAATACACCTGTATACAAAAGTATTCATGGTCCTTATGAAGAAAAATTCAAAACGTTATGTAAGATTAATTACTAAGCAAACGTATTCCCTCCTTCAAATGACACTTGGCTTCAAAGATTAGTTTACCAAAATTTCAAGAAGTTAATAATTTATTTTTATGCAAGTTGCTTTAGTGAATAGAAAAAGAAGGAAAACATTGAGTATTCTAAAGTTCGCTTTTTTCCATATGGTAATATTTTTGAAAGTATGATGCATCTTATAGTGAATGTGCTAAGGAAGCATTCTGTCATTTAATTGGCATAATTCTATATAATAGCAATAAAATATCAGTATACATTATAATTAAATGACATCTTAGGTTCAATGAAATATCATAGTGTTATAAAAGATCATATACTATTGACACCTGTGTTAATTTTCTATTGCTACACTAACAAATAACTGCGTATTCATATGGCATAATGCAACACAAATTTAGTATTACACAGTTCTGGAAGTCAGACTTTCACTAGGCTAAGATCAAGATGTTAGAAGGGCTGGATTCTTTTCTTGGAAGCTTTGAGGGAAAATCAGTTTTCTTGCCTTATCAGGCTTCTAGGGGCTGCCCACATTTCTTAACTCATAGTGCCTTCCGTTTTCCAAACCTTAAATGTCTGGTTGAGCTTTTGTCACATGAAATCATTTCAACGTTGACCCTTCTATCTCCCTTTTCCACCTTTTAAAAATCTTTGTGATTACAGCAGGTTCACCTGGATAATTCAGGATAATTTACCCAGCTTAAAGTCAGCTGATTAGCAACCTTTATTTCATCTGCAACCCTAATTCTCCATTGCCATGTAACATAATATGTGTATAAGATCTGGAGATTAGAACATGGACATTGGGCAGAGCCATTATTCTGCCTACCACAACACACAAATTGGATAAGACTAGTATAAGAAAGTATTAACATACACTGTATAAATGTAAGTGCAAAAATGGCAACATAGTACTAACAAAATAGATTATAGAGCTACATAATATATATAGCTCACATATGCATGGATGTATTATATATTATATATGTATATATCATAACTAGATTTATTATGGAAACACAAAAATGGCTGAAATAATATATCATTTGTAAATCATTAATTATAAATTATATTTATAAATTTATCATTAAAAATTATATAATAAAATTTAACCCTCCCACTGTAACAGATGAATAAAACACATATAAATTTAAATAGATTCAAAGAAGATATTCAGTAAAATTTAACAATACTTTATGTTTTTAAAACTATGCTAGTAAACAGAATACAGTTCTTTCTTATCACAACTACTATAGCATGCATCATAATTTAAACAATAGTACGATATAAAGAAAAAGTGGGCCAGGCACGGTGGCTCACACCTGTAATCGCAGCACTTTGGGAGGTCGAGGTGGGCAGATCACAAGGTCAGGAGATCGAGACCAGCCTGACCAATATGGTGAAACCTGTCTCTACTAAAAATACAAAAATTAGCCAGGTGTGGTGGCACATGCATGTAGTCCCAGCTACTTAGGAGGCTGAGGCAGGAGAATCACTTGAACCTGGGAGACGGAGGTTGCAGTAAGTTGAGATCGTGCCACTGCACTCCAGCCTGGTGACACAGCGAGAATCCCGCTCAAAAAAAAAAAAAAAAAAAAAAAAGTGTACATTTTAGGATTGATAGAATGTGTTATTCAGTTAGATCTTCTTCATTATTTTACACTCTAAATTAGACTAATAGCTGTCAACAAGAAAGTTCCTAATCAGTAAAGTGAATCTAATGTCAACCTAATAGTAAATATTCTACCTACTATAAAAACTTGTCATATGGCTTGGCTGTGTCCACACCTAAATCTCATCTTGAATTGTAGCTCCCTTAATTCCCACATGTTGCGGGAGGAACCCAGTGGAAGATAATTGAATCATGGGGGTGGTTCCCCCATACTGTTCTCATGGAAGTGAATAAGTTTCAGCAGGTCTGATGGTTTTATAAGGGGTTTCCCCTTTCACTTGGTTTCCATTGTCTCTTGTCTGCTGCCATGTAAGATGTGCCTTTTGCCTTCCACATGATTGTGAGGCCTCCCCAGCCACATGGAACTGTGAGTCAATTAAACGTCTTTTCCTTTGTAAATTAGCCAGTCTCAAGCATGTCTTTATCAGCAGCATGATAACAGACTAATACGATTTGTATAGAGAATTAGCAACCAGATTGAATAGCTGCTGTCAACTCAGGCATTCAAGATAGTAATGATGATTCTAGTAAAGCAATTAGAAAATAAAAGTAAATAAGATTTAAAAGTGCAATTTTGAAAACATTACTGAAACCCACAAAAGAATATCCAAATAAATAGAATGTTATAGCATAGACTATTTTAATGTTGTCACTTATTCCTATATTGTTAAATATAGGAATTTTTAAAATTCCTAATTTTTCCATAAATTCAATGTAATTTTAAAAACTTGCAAAGTGGTTTTAAAATTCACATGAAAGAGTAAAAGTTCAAGAATAACTGAAGTATTTTTGAATAAGAATATATTGTGAGTGTATACCTTACCAATCACAAGATTGATAATTTATTTACTACAATTTAACAGTTTGATATTGTCACAGTGTTTTAATCAGGGCTCTCCAGAGAGATAGAAAAATAGGCTACATATAAAGAGTTATATAAGAAGAGATTTCTTAGGGAAATTGGCTTACACAATTATGGAGGCTGAGAAGTCCCTCCATTTTCTGTCTGCAAACTGGAGAGCCAGGGAAGCTGGTAGCATGACTAAGTTCAAGTCCTAAGGTCTCAGAGCCAATGAAACTGATGGTATAACTCTCAGTGTGAGTTGGGGGTGGGGATACTTACTCAAGTTCCAGAGTTCAAAAGCCAGAGAACTTTGAGCTCTGACATGCAAGGGCGGGAGAAAAGGGCCTCCCAGCTTCTGAAGAGATAACAAGAATTTGCCTTCCTTCTACTACCTTTTTGTTTGATCTAGAATAAAAAGGCACTATCCAATTGTTCCAGTCGATTGCATAGGACCCACCTACATAAAGGTGGATCTTGACTCAGTCCACCAATTCACATGCCAATCTCTTGCAGAAACACCCTCAGAGACACATGTAGGCAGTCCAGTCATTGTAATCAAATGCCAAACCACCCGGGTTTCCCTTGCATCAAAAGAGGGATGGGCTCAGTTCTTACTAAAACACTGAGAATAATTAATGCACTGATTAGGAATAAATAATGCTTTGCCAGCTATCTGGACATCTCTAATTCACTCAAGTTCATACTCCCAAATCAACCATTATACGCAGCAATAAACAAATAGATGAGCGAAACAAAATTGTGAAATAAGAAACAGATCCACATATTTATGGAAATGTATAACAGGGCTGACATCACAAATCACTGAAGAAGGGAAGTGTAAATATCCAAATCTTCAGAAAGCATCATACTTATGAGTGAGAAGTTCAAGTATTTCCTCTAAAATCAGGAATGAGACAAGAATGTCTGCTAAACCTGATGATATTCAATAACATGCTACAGGATTTCCATGGAACATTAAGAAAACAGAATAAAATAAAAGACAAAGAAGTATTAAAAAGGAAAAATAAAGCTCTCATTAATTGTAAATGATATGATACATGACTAGCAAAAGAATGCAAATGACTTCTAGAATTAATAATAAAATTATGCAAATTTGCTATCAATGTACAATAAAATTTTCATAGCTATAGAAGTTCTAAGGCACCTTGTAGTAAATACAAAGTGTATGTAAGACTTATGTGGAGAAGTTATTAACTTTACTGAAAGACATTCTAAAAGATAAAACGAATGGAAATATTTACCATGTTAATATTTAGGGAGACTCAATATCATAAAAGTATTTATTCTCTTCAAACTTAATGTGATTTTAATCAAAACCCATCAGAAGTTTTTATGTAAGTTGATAAGTTGATTTTACAATCTATGAAAATTGCCAAGAAGCAGAATTCCCATGACGTCCCTGGAGAGAAAATTGAGTTAAAAGACACTTGATATCTCAGATATTGCAACTTTTATAAAAGTATAGTTATAAAGACTATGGTATCAATTTAATAATTACCTTAGAAATGTATTGCTAAATAATCAGTGATTATATACATGTACATACACACGTGTATGGATACGGGTTTTATCACAGTGAAAAGAAATAAAAAATGCCTAACAACGGGTGCTTGGTGTTATAAACTATATTTATGTGATTTACTGAGATCTCATTTAAAACCAAGAGTTAGAAGGGAAATTTAGCTAACAGGATATTAGTCAAAATATATTGTTTAAAGAAAAGATCATGTTACCTAAACAATTGCAGCATGATCTTTTTTTGAAATATAAAATGTGTGTATATCTCTATATAGTTATATAGACATAGTGATGCGTATGAATGGAATATGCAAACCAGATATGTACCCATTTTCTTGTGTGTATAGTGGGAATAAGGTGCTGTGTGAGCTTTTAAAATGTATTTGTTTTGCAAGTTTTCTCTTTTGAGATGGGTTATTTTCCTCAATAAATTAATGAAAATTATATTATTTGGATAAAACATTAATATCATGAAAAAATGCTTAGATTTTAAATTAAAACTTTAAAAATATTTGTAAAACAATACACGACTAATCACTTACACCTTATGTAAAAAATGCTTTTAAAAAATATGTATGTTTAAACTTATAGAGTTGTCCTTTGGTATCTGTGGGGAACTGGTTCCAGGACTCCCACAGATACACCATAATCTGTGGATGCTCAAGTCTCTAATATATAATGATATAGCATTTGCATATAACCTATGCACATTCCCTGTTACTTTTCATCGTATCTCGATTACTTATAGTACCTAATAAAATATAAATGCTATGTATGTGACGCTCCATTTTTTACTTGCATTGTTTTTTATTCGTGTGTTATTTTTTTCTGAATACTTTAGATCCATGGTTGGTTGAACCCGTGAATGCCAAGCCCATGGATATGGAGCACCATCTGTATTTATTTTTATAACTTATTTTCTCTATAATTTTAACTTTTACTTTTTTTCTTATTTCCATTTTCACATAGATGAATATCGCAGCCACTTTGCTCAGGAATATCCATTGAGTGCCTGACAAATGTAACAAAATGAAAAAACATAGGCAGGGTATAGTTATTCTCAGTAGATTCTTTGCTTAGGTGGTACCTATAAGGGTTAGAATCTGAGTAAAGAGCCAAAATACTCATAAAGGTAGCAAAAGGCAAAGAGAATGACCAAATCAGAAACGCCTACTAAACACCACCACACAATTATGAAGTTTACATTTTATGGCGACGAGGGAGAAAAAGCAATGACAAATAGACAGGCTTACCCTCAAAAGGATGTTTTTTGTCTTTGTAGCCATGAATAGCTTAAATCTGAATCATATTCACAATGCAGGGTCTAAGGCTGCACTTTTCAACATTTCATTACTCCTTAATTTTCCTGTGTGTTAAATATCATTAAAAGCAATATAAAATTCATGCACTTCATTGTATATAATAAAATGAATCTGTGGAGCTAAGTCTTGCTTTTGTTTTATGAATTTCGGACCATTTTATCTAATGATAGCTTGAGCCTAGCCAGAAGAGTTTATCAGGATTTCTAGAGAATCTTTTTTTTTTCCCCACTTTGTGGTGGAATGTCACATGGATTTCACTTAAATGAGTAATTAAACTCCAATAGGAAACCTTGGTAACATTTGAAACTGTTTTGCCTCATATATCATGAACCTCTTCTCGCCATAGGAAGAAAAATATTTTCCAGCTTAAATGACTGTTTGGAACCACGCTACCTAAGTTTAGAGAAAGAGGTTTAACTAATCGAAACAATAAAAACAAAAAATTGTAAGAAACATAAAGTCTCCAGTTTGCAATGAAAACCCTAAAGAATCCAAATCCTTGAAAATATGCAGACACATTGCTTATCACCATTGCACAGGCATGGGCCTTTAATCTCAGTCTCTAAGACTGTTGCTCTATTTTCCACCACCAGCTTTAGGATATCCATACATCATACTCTTCAGCATCTGCCCGGTTTTCTGTTGAGCACTATTGTCCCTCTAAAACCACAGCGTGATTATCTCACTTGTGCTGCTGCTTCAGGAGTTCAGAGTCCTCTAATGTTCTTCACATCTCAGTTTGCTTTGCACATCTTGAGGGTTAGGAAAACATTCACAGTTCCGTGTCATTGCATCTTTTAAAATTCTTTCCTTGCTTTCTCTTTCAAAACAAAATGAAACAGAAAAATATCCTCTTCCTTCTCCTTTCAGAATTTCTATATTATGATTAAATTCTTTTTCCCATATTTCATCATGAAACTTCTCTGGCACTCCTCACTGTTAAAAAACCAATGAACAGGTATACCACATCCCAGGGTATGAGGGGAGTCTATAGAGGAGACACGAGTAACAGAGAACACCTTATTTTTTATTAAATTGATACTTACCTCAATACTGGTTAATCTACTATCAGTCAAATTAATGCTATGATGTATTTAGTAATATTCCTATTTCACAGATGAGAAAAAAGTGAAACTTAAGTTTAATAAATTGTTCAAGATGATGAATATCAGAGCTGGAACTTGAGTCCACTTTCCTAATTATAAATCGCTTATGATAGTCACTAAATGACATAATGAATGTTTGGTGTCAGCGACTCTCTCAAGAATGCCTGGCACAAAGCTAGCTGGGACTTGTGGCTCTCCTTCTCCCCAGCAGGTGGGGCACCCAAAACCTTCTCTTTACAGAGACTACTAGGTACCCTATCAGCACATGCTTGCTACACCCCAATGCATCTCAGATACGCAAGGCTTCTTGCATGCTCATGCTTTGAAAAGATTGATAAGCAGATGTCTAGGGATCCCCTTTTGTAGCATAGCCCACAGTACATCCAGACTACCACAGCCTCAGCATATCTCTCTGCTAGAGGATACTGCCTCAGGGAACTAGATCTTTTATCTTCCTAACCCTTTGCTTTTGAGTTTCTTCAATAGAGCCTATGTCTCTTTCATCCTTTCTTTCTGTGAGGTGTGGCTTTTGTCTTCAATCTCCACTATACAGCATGTAGAGAACCCAGTAATTAACTACTTGATGCGTGTTGGCAGTGATTACTATTATTATATGATTGCTGTTATTATCAGAGTACACTATCATGTGGAATTTTTGATCTCTGTGTTTACTTTTGCCATGATTCTAGGTATTTTCATACACCCTTCACTTTGCTGAGAAAGTCTTTACTTTTCACTCTCAAGAAAACTCCTTACCACCTTTAAAACCCAGTCGAAATTTCACTTCCTCTGTGACTTCCCCAGGTAAGTTTAGACACTGATTTTCTGTATGGTTATATAGTATGTCCCTCATGGTAACACATCGTAACGTTCCAGGTAGAGACACAACTCCCCCACTAGGCTGTCAGAACCTCCTGGCAGAGGTAAGTGGTCTACCCAAAGGGATTAAAGCACAAAGTCTATATAATGTAAACTTGTTTTATAGCCCCTTTGTCATTCTATTTAGCTCTTTATTGATCCAGAATATATTTTTCCTGCATAGTTGGTGGTAGAAGCATTGAAGACATATTTTATTGACATTAGTGTGAATTTTCTCCTCCCAATGTTTCAAATTGTCCTTAAAAGATTTAATGACAAACAGAATTTGCAGTTTACTTTAAGGATGCCACACGAATTCCCTAGAGAGATCTCTTAGAATAAATATATTTTTTCACAAAATACAGAAGCCAAGTCACTTGCTGTAGATTGGCAACATTCTAGTGAAAAAATAATCACCCTTGCAATAACAAATACAAAATGTTTAGCTCTGGGCATATGCTGTGTTTTTTGTCAAGGCTCTGACATAGCATTTGTTATCATATTAGTTTTCCTCTAATCTACTTACAACCCCAGTACTCTCTGAAATGGATTCCCCCTTTTGATCAGAACAAAGAATTATTTCCAACTGATGACAATCAGGTGAAAAAGCGTATGTCTTTTATTATTTTGAATAAGCATTCAGGTTTGTAAGGAAAAACATAAGAGAGTAAAATGTATTAGGTAACTACCCAGTATCAGAAATTATGTTCACTTGAGTATGTATACAAATAATGAATAGATCATAGATAGAAAAACAGACAGATAGAGGTTTTGAGATCTCAATTACTGTGATCAGCACTGCCATTGGGACATATGATTTTTTTTAAATGGTGAAAAAATACTTGTTAAATTTTCCAAAAACCAAAGTATAATATTCCCGAGATTTACATGTTATTCACTTTTCTGAAAATTTCAAGTATGTTAAAACAATGCAAAAAATATTAATTATGCAATGGAGATATATTCCATATGCATTTTTCAGTGAATGATTTAAAATATTCTTTCCTACTGGGTACTGCCTGATTCAGGGCACATGGCTTGGCTGGGCTTTGGCCTTACTTGGCCCCATAGCTAGGCATCCTTGTGCAGTGGATAAATATTTGCAGAGGCCCTTGTTTTAGCTTCTAGTAATTGTAAAGGACTTTTTACCTACTTTAGACATGATAAAGTCTTGGCATAGAGTGGACAATTTTGTATTATTTCTTGCCATAGACTGGAAAATTCTTCATTGCATGTTATTGTTCTGCCCATTGTAGGGTCACTAGCAACACTGGCTCCTGCACATTTAATTTCAGTAGCTCCTTCCATCATCCCCAACTAAAAATGATACACAGCTTTCTAAAACACACTCCACAGAGCAGTAGCACACCCACAGAGAACCACTGCTTTAATCTCACTTCACTGGAGATTGGTTGGTGAGAGATCTGCAAGCAGAAGAAACCACGTGATTTTATACATTGGCAGACCTTGAACTTTATCGAAAACTCTGTCTTGCCCTCATTTGAGCCTCGAAACATCCCAAGCAATTAGCAGAAGAGACTTTGTTATTCCCAATTTAAAGATGAGGAAGATAACGTGACTTATCTAAGGCCGTGTGACTAGAAACTTTCAGCACCCTGATAAAATCTCTGTTATCCTGAAGGAAGATTAGGTTTTGTTCAGTTTTCTTATCCAGTACTTCCCCTTTAGCATAAACTGCTCTCATCAAATCGCCAGAGATTTGAGTCCCTGGCTGGCCAGAATTATTCTAAGAAATATTTTGAATTCCACCGCTCTCTTGTTTTCAGTCTTGTTTGGGTTTTAATCTGATCAACCTCGCTTGCTCCTTCAGAAGCTGATATCCCCAATTATTAACAATCTGCTGCTGTGAGTGCCGTGATCCAGTACAGTGAAAACTGTTTCTATATTTGGATTTCAGAGAAAAAGCAGCTGCGGCTGCCGCTCTGCATTTGGCTGGTAGAAAGTGAGGAGGCTGCTGGTATGATCCAGTTAGAGTAAGATTTATGATTTATGATCCCATCCTTGTTCTAAGTTCACAGTCCTCTTATGCCAGATTCTGCTTTAGAAATAATTTCTCTCCCATATTTGGGTTGGTTTATTGTTTACTCACTTCCCAGCAGGAATTAATTAATGTAATCATTTTTTCATTCATTCAAGTGGTTGTTATTGTGGTCGCTGCTGTTTTAATTGCACTCTTCTCAGGTAGCAAGCATTGTGCTGAGAAATAAGGACACACAGTTACCAGGATATGTTCCCAGCACAACAAGGAAAGTGTGGTCTTGAGGAGAAAACAGAGGAGTAGACAGTCACATGGTAAGTAGCAACCAGGAATGAGCACAAAAAGAGGATATGACTTCATTCAGAGGAATTAAAAGAGATTTCCCAGATGAAATGGCATTTACACTGGGACCTTGACAATGAATTGTCTTTATCCTGATGAAGAAGGAATGACAAAGCCTTTTTTAAAAATAAGACAAAATATTTGCAAATGTGCATATTGTGACTCTGATGGATTCCAATTAGTTAGTAGGACTGAAAGAGAAAAGGGTGAGAGGTGAAACTTACATAGCAGATAGGACCCACATAATGATTAGTTTTACATGATATGTCAACAAAAGTTGGTCTTTATTTGTAAGCCATGGTGACATGGGCGTGAAATGGTCAGACTTTTATTTCATAAAAATCAGTCTAGCTAGATTGTGGAGATGATGATGCAGAAGTTTGAGTTGGAGGAACAAACCTGAAGGCCATTAAGATATTGCAAACGAGAGATGATAGCACCAGATAGGGAAAGGCTTGGCAGATATTAGGAGAAGAGAAGCAACAGAACCTGCTGTTTGATTAGACAAGGGATGACCTGTGGGGAAGGGGGAGGGAAGACAAAAAGGAAGGAAACCAAATTCATGGGGTGGTAAATGTAGATTGAGAGGATGGCATTTGCTGTGGGAAGAAACCCAGGGAAAATTGGAAAGATCAGTGTGGGGTTCAGTTTTGATGTTTTAAGCTGAACTTGAGGTGCCAGTGGGACATCTGATTGGAGATATCCTATAAGCATTTGTATGTAGGGACGTGGAGTCCAAGGGAGAGGCTCTGGCTAGGGTTGTACTTCTGACTCATCAGGATTTAGAGAATACACAGCTCAGTTTGAGAACTTATAATTCTAAACATGGCATTTGGGCCTGACTGACTTAGGTTCAAAACATGATTCTACTTTTACTATTTTAGTGACCTTGGGCATAATAACTAATTTTTCTGTGTTTCAGCTTCATCAATCTATAAAACATGTATTATAATGTCTACTTTGAGCATCCTCTTGAGTTATTACTCATATAATATTCAATAGTACTTAACCTCCCATGAGGTTTAAAAACATTAGTTATGTTCAAGAAACAAAACTTTATGTTTCTATAACTTTGTATTGGTTTATTGACATATGCCCAGTGCCTAGAACAGTGTCTGGCACATAATAGGGGCTCAATAAACAATTGTTTAGAAATAAATGAGGATTGCTTTCTAGTATGAGCTCCCATTCCACAAGGAGGACAGAAATGTAATCTCCATCAAACTTTCCTCCTATTTTCCTGTTCTATACCTGAATTATTTCATGAATATGGAGTTTTAATACATTAAACTAAGCAGAGGTAGGTGGAAAAGGATGGGAGCCACTGGTCCTCAAGACCCTTTTCATGAAGGAATATACTGCCAGTTATGTCTTTCTGACTGGCCTTTGGTCCATTTGGGTTCCCATAAGACAAAATTAACTGAGCATCTACTATGTGCCCGACATGTTGTAGGAAATGGGGAAAGAGAGGAGAACAAAACTGAGATCCTGTCTGAGTAAAAGTCCACACTCACATGCCCCTTCTATTAATATGGTTACTTTAGTCTCAGAAGCCCTTCCTGCTACTTTAATGCCAGTTTGGGGTGACATGGCGTGTCCTTCGATGCTTCTGCAAGATTCTGGCACTCAGAAACTTTGTGGGATTGTTGATGGAACATTTGACCATGCAGGTGGATCATGCATGCATTTCCTGTTTCTGGATCACGCCATTCCCTTTGGTCTCATGCAGGATCCTTCTGTCCTCTTACCCGAAGCTACCCCTGCAGTGAAGTTCTCCTTATCTTTCCTTTCCTCCCTCTAGCTGAGCGTAAAACCATTCTCACAAAATTAACAAGAATTATTTACCATGTTCTGGACAGAAATATAGTTATAATTAAGCATTAATCAGGCTGCACTTTGTCCTGCTTCTTTGTAGCTGCTTGTTAACCAAAAGTCACCAGATACTGACTTTTGCATCCCCATTGTTACTAGAGATATGATCTTTGACATTAGACACATTTTTGATTTAGAGTTGCTTAAGATGTTTTTCAGATCCTGAGTTCCTGGGGAATGGCTGATTCCAGACAGTTTGAAGATCCCACAGAGGAGCCAAATCAGCATGAGAATGCAGTTTCTTCATCTCTCCATCCCATGCCTTCACCCTGAACTCTTTGACCAATCAATGATCCCCACACTCCAGCACAATACTTCATTAACCCCCTTAAAATCCCTATCCTTAAACTCCTTGGGAGGCAGATTTGAAGTTTCCTCCTCTCCTTGTTCAGCTGCCTTAAGATCAGACTTCTTTCTCTGCTGTAACCTTGTTTCTTGAGGTATTCACTTGTTGCACATCAGGCAAGGAACCGGTTACATTTACAAGAGGACCTTTTTTCTAGCTGCTTGAAGCACCGGTCTCTTTCCACGTGCTCTTCCACACATTTCTGTGTATAGCAAATGTACTAAGTTATCCTAAAGCTCCTGAAACAAAGATACACAGGCATTTCTGCTGTCTGCCTACTACATCTCTCTTTGGGGAAGCACATCCAGGGCCACCATCTCCCGGAAAAGCATAAAGAGAAAAATTTGAGGATACCGCAAAAAGAAAAAAAATGCACATTACTTTATGTATCATAACATTGTTCTGTTATGACAACTTGAGCCATGAAAGTAGATGAGATTACCTACTTATTAGATGTCAAGTTGAAGTTTACCAAAACTCTAATGAAATTAATTTCATTCCCCTTAAGTTTTGTTTTTTTCCATGCATTAAATGCTAATCGTTCATTATTACAATCGTTATTTAAACTATTATTTATATATTTTGCCATTTACCTTTTAATTAAGTTCAATTTCCCTGTCTCTGATTTCTTCACCACCCCCTCCCCACCCCTGCAGGACTAACCTTCTACCCCTAGATTTTCTCCTTTCTGTTATATTTGAATAAGTTCAGTTTCCTAGCAGGTAACTCCTTATGAGCATTTTAACTTCTTTTTCAGCCTCTGGTTGTGTTTAGACAGTCAAATATTCTTGGAAGTTTTAATTACATGAGACTTTCAAATTCCTCTGTATTCTCAGATAATTAACTGGGCATAAGTCCTGTTCAGCTTTAGGAGTCTTTGCTTCACTAAATAAGGGGCAAGATTGCTCATTACTGCCTCCCTGTCTGAGGCATTCCTGGTGATGGTAGGTGAACCATTGGCTCTGGGGATGGTAGGTGAACCAGATGCCCATGTCAGGCAAACCACTTTCTATCTGGGTGAATTATTCCAATCGATTTCTCTTTTGCTCATGATCCAGGAGCAGGAATTGTAGTGACCACATACAACTTAAAGAATGGCAGAAACTCTATCCTAAGAAACATTTTAAATATATAAAGAAGCAGCACCAGTGACTGACATTCATTCCATCTTTCTTTTAAAAGTCTCCAGGTAGTTTCATTATCTAGGCTCCTTTTTTTTTTTTCTTCTTCTTCTTTTTCCCAATTGCTTGTGTTGAAAAGTTCTTACTACATCTTCACTTTCCAGTGGGCTTCTATTTCTTTGAATCTGTCGTTTTTAGTTCAGGAGGGAAGTAAGCTATGATGGTGTTTCTTGGAAGAGAAGAAAGCAAATCCTGGTTAAGGTTTTCTTAATCCATTTCCATCTATTATTGGCAGGGAGTCAAGCCAGATTCCAGAATTTATAGTCTCGGTTTTCAGGAGGATTTTGATTTTGTGTTTTTCCAGAGTCATCGTTGAAGAATGCCTAAGCAGGATTTGAGATCAAGTGTTTCTAGCCTTTTCCTTTCATAAATGATAAAATTGAAGTCTGAAGTCTGTAGCTTGCCCAGAGTTGTAAATGTTGAGGATAAACTGCAATGCATCAGATATCTACAGTTCTTGATATAAAAATGCCATGTGTGTAACTATACTAATGTTGCCCCATACATCCAGCATATGAAGTCGATTATAATTACTTAGCACAAGCAAACACAGGAATGGAGGCTCATGGGAACATGGTTCTCACTCCATGATGGCACTGGTTCAACTCATATAAACTCAATCCTTGCAACAATCTCCTGTAGTAGATACCGTTATTCTTGCCACTTTACAAAAGAGAAGACTAAGCTACAGAGAGGGTAAAGACATATTCATGTTCACTCACAAATAAAGAGTAGAGCCAGGATTTTTTAACTCAGGCTGGTTCCAAGAAATCCTAATCTTACTTGCCATGATCTATACTACTTCTTAACAAGAAGGCTTTTTTTGGTAATACAAAAACTACTCCTATGCTTGTTGCTTTTTTGTAATATTTCAAATTAAAGATGCAGTTTCTGATGAGGGAAAATATAAAATACATTAGTACACAAAACAACAGTTGTCATCAGCCAAGTTAATTGATTAAAAAGCAGATAATTTCTATTTCAGAAACTGCCACAGGAAAGGTGGTCAATAAATTAGAATTTCCCCTCATTGCAGTGTTTGATTGACTGATCAAACTAATTAGATCTGCTGGCAATAAAGGTATTTAGAAACTTATTTTAAAATCTTCTGATATCTGAGACTTTTTCTTTGCTTGTGGAATCCACTGTTCGAGCATTTTGGTGGGAGACAGTGTCTTATCCCACTAGCATAGCCAAAGAAGCCAGAGCCTTGCCATCCCTGAAGACTAGCAACTAGGTCATAGGCATACAGGATTACTGATACGTACTCCAGGAATATGCTGAATACAGAGAGAATAACTCAAAGAAACAGGGACAGTTAGAACCCGTCCAGTATTGGTGTTGCTTGTGTATTAGTCTGTTCTCATTCTGCTAATAAAGATATACCTGAGACTGGGTCATTTATAAAGGAAAGAGGTTTAATGGACTCACAGTTTCACATGGCTGAGGAGGCCTCACAATCATGGTGGAAGAGGAAGGAAGAGCAAAGGGACATCTTAATGGCTGCAGGCAAGAGAGCCTGTGCAGGGGAACTCCCCTTTATAAAACCATCAGATCTTGTGAGACTTATTCACTATCATGAGAACAGCACAGGAGAGACCTGCCCACATGATTCAATTACCTCCCACTGGGTCCCTCCCATGACACGTGGGAATTATGGGAGCTACAATTCAAGATGAGATTTCGGTGAGTACACAGCCAAACCATATCAGCTTGTTTGGCTTGTGAGCTCTTGAAGTGGGCTGACTCGTCCTGCAGTATGATTCCAGCTCTCTTTCTCTACCCTGTGGAACTATCCAACGCCCTTCCAAAAGATACTTTATCTGATTAGAGTAACCAGAGCAAAATTCCTTTGCTTGTTACCAAGAACTATAATTAGTATAAGGCATATAGTTCTTGCCTACTGAATAACTTCTGGCTTATAATAGGGCTTTAAGACCCGTTTGTCTCACTTCAGGTCTTTTAAAGCTCAGGTGCTCTGAAGTATTGCCTTTCTTCATAGTCGATTCAACAGCAAATGTAAGATTTGTAATTTTCATATATGAGTTTCCCAGATGGTAGCTTAAGCACATCATAATATATTCGTATTTATTGCCTTTACTCATATCTTGTTTCTTAAACATTGGTGGGAGCTCAATCAAAAATTGTTTTTGGCTTAACTCAAATAAAACTGTTCAGGAATAAATAAGCTATTTTAAAATAAGCCCTTGATAGTGTTGGTTGGTAGAGTTATTTATTTTGATTTGTTATGTATTTATTTTTATTTTTAAAAAGGAGTTATCCATGCGGCTCAAAATCATTTTCCTTCTAACATGTTTACCTGATATTTTTATAGCTCCTAGCTCTCGTGTGAATGTCTTAAAAACAAAACTAAACAAATAGGAGATAAACTGTAAAATACATTTAACCTTTTACTTTAACCAGAATGTATCATAGCATTTGTATATGTTAGTAGGATATTCTTAAATCAAACAAATCATAAATGATCACCCATCCAAAAAAAGCACTCTGAGGAGAGTCAGTTCAAGCAAATGAAATAAAAGTTCATAAAATTATTCTAGAAACTTGTTTTCTATCTGTGGTTTTACCTCATATTATTTATAGTTTATATTTAAAATTTCATTAATTTCACTCCAGATTTGAAAATATTATGTCAGTCTGGTACATTAGCACATTTCGTTTCATTCCTAGAATAGCTTGCAACAAACACCCTTCTGCTCAAATTAATAATTCAGTATTGACTACACAAAGAAAAAAATCAGTACAAGTATTAATTTTTTAAGACCTATATAGATTCTTCATAGAAAAACAAATTATATCATCATGGTTTCATAAGTATTGAGTCAAAAATATTTGTTTTTTTCAAAAAATTACTGAAAAATAGAGATGAGTATTTCACTATGTTGCCCGGGCTAGTAGTCTGGAACTCCTGGCCTCAAGCAGTTCTGCTGCAGCCTCTCAGAGTGTCATGATGACAGACGTGAGCCACCGCACCCAGCCAAAAAATGTTTATTCTATGTTTGTGTTTTCCTAGCTTAACCTATACCTGTTCTGATCTTGGTATGTATTTTTTAATAATAGAAATTGCAATATGAAAAATCACATGTGTGGACTTATAATTCCTAAATTTTAATACCTATATTTTGGCTAATTAAACAATGCCCATAATATAAGAGCTGTGGTTTTTCTAATGCTTTTGTTTAGTGTGTATTTACAACATCTGTTTGATTTCTAAGACTGTTAAAAGAGCATACTCAGAAATAAGTAGGACATTGAGATACAGCTTGATATTTCACATAGGTTTTTCACCTTATTCTAATGATAAAGACTTTCATCCATCGTTAATTCATGTTTTAACAAATACTTAACGAGTAGCATCTGTGCCAGGCTCTCTGTTCTATACAATACCATGAAATCTTACTTTTTATAAAAATTTCGTTCAAGTAGGAGAGAGAAAATAAATCGCAAGCTTACAAATAAGTAAATTATAAGTTTGCTGGGAGGTGATACAAGCTAGGAGACAGAAGAATGGGAGTGCATTGGGGAGTAAGCAGGTTGCACTTTAAACTGAAGTGGTAAGAGTTGACCTCAATGAAGATGAGATTTTAGAAGACTTTAAGGGGCCTAGAGTTAGATGTGATTAGTATCTGGGATAAGAGCATTCAAAGAGTCAAAGTAGCCTGTGCAAAAGCATGGGGGCTGGACGTGTTTGAGGACTAGTATAGAGCCTAGCATGGTAGCACCTGAGTGGAGGAGGTGAGATGAGGAAAGAGGGAATGAACCAGATCACATGGGATTGGCTAGTGATGCAAGCAGAGGGGTGGCATATTCCTACTTACTGATCTGACTAAAGTTTTTAAAAAGTAATTTTGACTGCAGTGTAAGGATACATTTGGAAGGTGGTCATTGTAGAAGCTGGGGAATCAGTGATGAAGCTAATATTGTAGTCTAAGGTAGAGATGATGGCTGAGCCAAATGAATAAGTAATTAGATCGTGAACACATTTTGAAGTTGGAGCCAACAATCTTTGCTGACAAATTGGGAGTGAGATGTGAGAGAGACCTCAACAGTGACTTCTAGCATTTTGGCCTGAACAGCTAAAACAATGTATATTGGAGATCCCTTAAAGGACAATGGATACAAATCTACTACATTGTTTTGAATAGTTTCTTAATATGCCATGGTATGGGTACATCACCATTTGTTTATTCTCCTACTAATGGACAGTTGCCTTCTTTTTAAATTAATATCTGAAATAATCCTTCAACAAAAAAAGGGTATAGAGTTAAAATAATTCTGCTATCTTTAAAAGTACTTAGTTTATTTATACAGTTTCTGCATTGTATTTAAAATGACTTGGTTTATAATTAGTAACTTTTAATTAATTTTAAAGAGATAATTCATTAATCAAGATGGCCTCAATGTTCCTTTCTTCTTGGGTAAAGTTCTTACAGACTTCTTTCTCATCGCCATTTTCTTAGAACAATTGCTTTAGCAAACTTGTGATTGCAAATCCTTTCTCTTCCTCTTAGTGATACAAATCTTTTAAGAAGCCTCATGCCATTTTTACAACCCAGGAATGTTTCTCGAGGATCTGGAAAATATCATTTTAAAATGTTATCATCAAGGAAATCAGTACCTCTATCTCCCAGTTGCTGGGTCTCTATGACAGAGTAGGAGTCTAACTTTAGTGGGTGCCTGGCTTTAAGATGTAAAACTACCTCCTGCCATAAAGATATGGGTAAATTTCTTTTTTGAGGGACAAGGCCAATTAGCAAAGAAGCGATTCACGATCCAATCACCTAAGTTCCTAAAATCCCTCTAGCTGCTCTAGCTGTTTGTTTCAGTAAATTTGAGTTCAGACTTTCATTCTGGACTTTGTCACCTGCTGCAATGGCATTGACTGAAGGCTCCCTTGCCCGTTTAACTTTATCCAGTGTACTTTTGCTTTGATGTAATTGCTTGACAGGTTCTTCTTGCCCACTGCGCTGACAAAACCAATTCACTGAAACCATGGTATTGAGGACTATTGAAGGAAAGAAAGAGTTTAAATAATGCAAGACCAGACACACAGAAGATGGAGTTATTTCTCAAGTAAGTCTCCCAAAAGGCTCAAAGGTTAGAGTTTTTCAAGGACAGTTTTGTAAGTAGCAGGCTAGGGAATAGGTGCTGCTGATTGGGTGAGGATGCCACCATTGGGGCACAGAAAATTGTCCCCATGTGCTGAGTCTGCCTCCAAGTGAAGGCCACAGGACCAGTAGAGACATAAGTTACATGTCTGGATGGGGTCAGTTGCCACAACACAAAAGCTTGAAAAATGTCTCAAAAGACCAATCTTAGGTCCTACAATTGTGATGTTATCTATAGGTGTAATTCAGAAAGTCACAAATCATGTGACCTCTGGACACATTGACTCCTGGGTAGTAAGGATTATAGAAGCTATGTTTATATCTTAGCAGAGTTCAGGCACCTCTCATAATCCTATCCCTGTGGACTTTTATTAGGTTTGCAAAGTGGTTTAGTTTTGGGAAGAGGTACCTTCTTCCTTGCTTTAAAGCTAAACTATAAACTAAATTCCTCCCATGATTAGCCTGGCTTAGGCCCAGGAATGAGCAAGGACAGCTAGCCTTTCAGGCTAGAAGCAAGATGGAGTCCAACCATGATAGATTTCTGTGACTGACATAATCTTTGCAAAGGTGGTTTCGTTGGCATTATAGAGTTCTCAAGGTCAGAACTCAGAGTTCCCTCAGAAAGAAAATGTCCAGGGTCAGCATTCCTTCCCCGTCTTTCTATCTTCAATCATTTCCTCTTTTATTTGCAGGAAATTATCATACTGAATACCCTCATGAAAAAGGAACTATGAATATAGTATAATCTATAGTTTTAGAGTTAAGAATAGCTTTACATTATAAGGTTTCTGAATAAGTTAATGTTCAGCAATGATTGTTCAGTAAATAGAATGAGTTAAGATCAACATTTTTGTTTCAAGTAGGATAATTTCCAATTATTATTAACAATTTTCAGAAAATTATATATCACTCATGTTTATGTTTTGGAAAATAAAGTGAGGAGAGCTTGGAAACATTATTTAAATGTGCTCTCAAACTTGATTGAGGGAAACATTGCTTAAAGTTAGCATTAACTCAGAGCTATTTTGGTGATTGGAGAAAGATGTATACAAGGCCTTCATATATACCCTGCAGAACTTTTACAATGTTAAATTTTAGACTTTATTAACTTAGATTGTAGAAATGGTCATTGAAATAGTAACCATCGGCAACAATTATTTAAATGCAAATTCGTCTTAAGAAATTTAAGCTTTTAAAATTGTTGAGGATACTATGTACATTAATTAGGGGAGAACAAAATAGTTTTCTTTCTACCATAGTTGTCTGAAAGAAAAAAATATTAATGACACTTGGTAAAGATACTAAGTCAGACTTTTTTCAGGGTAGGGAGTTACTGTGATAAGCCTCGGGGCCATTCAACGGGATTTTTATGGGGGGAGAGAGATTGGATACAACTTTGACTCCAACAAGGACAAGTGGGGTTTACCACCAAGGAGCAGAGCTGAGCCAGGAGCAGTGACCAGCCTGGCCTACATGGTGAAACCTCATCTCTACTAAAAATACAAAGATTAGCTGGACGTGATGGTGCATGGCTATAGTCCCAGCTACTAGGGAGGCTGAGGCAGGAAAATTACTTGAACACAGAAGCCAAGGCTGCAGTGAGTGAACTGAGATCGTGCCACTGTACTCCAGCCTGGGTGACAGAGTGAGACTGTCTCCAAAAAAAAAAAAAGAAACAGAGCCAAAGGACAGTGGTGTGGTTGGGAAATTACTAAGAGGAAATATCAAGGATAAAGGGTTTCTGGCTCAGCTTACTTGAGAAGATTATTTTGGAGGGCAGGTCAGGATGCTAAGATATTGGAGAGTGGTCACATACCAAGAGTGGGGGATTTTTGCCTAAACTAACTTAGCAGGATTCTTGCTCAAACTGCATTCTACGAGGACAGAGAGGGAAGTCCAAGTTTGGGCATAGTCAGAAAGGACTCAGAAGGTGGACTAAAGTTTTAGTCAAAGGACTCTTTGTCAGTTCTTATTTGCACAAACCCCTGTAACAAAAGACAAATTAACAAGAGAAAAAGAAGTTTAATAATGTGTATACCCTCTCCATATACGGGAGATAACCCAGAGATGTGAGTAATTATCTCAAGAAGATCCTAAATAATTGTCTCAGATTTCAGGCTTAAGTACCCCTGAGACAAAGAAAGAAGGGAATGGGAAAGGGTCCAGTTATGAGCAAGTGCAATAAACAGGAGCAAGGCTTACTTTGCAGAATTAAAGCCCATACTTTCTCCATTTAGTCATCTTGTTTTTCCCTGGTACAGAGAGGAAGACACCTTTAAAAGCAGATTTCTTTTCTAGATGTAAATTTATCTTACCAAATAGTAACTTTCAGAGCTTCTCCTATGCCTACAGTTTCTAAAAAGAAGCCTTTCAAAATAATTCTTAAGCCAAGAGGCATATTTGGGGTGGCATATTTTGTTCTCTTAGGATGATATTTTGGGGTGATATGTCCTGAACCTCATCAACTGTGAAATATAGCAGTCCTATATGTAAAAAATTGCATTTAGATGTTATTTACAAATTTATTCTAAAACAGCTATAACCCAAATGACTCATGTTTTTAAGCTCACAATACTTCATATAGAGATGCATATATTCTAGAATTTTTCCTCTATTTGGGAGATGAAGAGCTATTCACTACAAAATAAAAACCTATGAAAAATATAAAAATAAAACAAAATAGAGCTCCACAAACAATTCTGGGCCCAACTGGGAGCTCTGTACAACCAGCCAAGCAACATAATTTTAAAACCGAGGGACTAGATTGCTTCTGCTCTTTTAAAGTAAAGGTTACATTGGTAATCAGTGTCCCATAGTACTTTTATAAACTGGAGTCATTAAATTGTTTCCTAACAAAATGCAGGGACCTTTTACACAAACATTAAATGGTTTGTTTTCAAAATACAAAGTTTATTTTTGAAGTAAAGGTTTATGTTCCATGAAGTCTCTGAGCCTCAGAATGCTTTCAGCTTTGGGAAATTCTTGTTGGAGCCCCAAAGTAGCAGCTGTAACCATTGAAGTACTCTCCTGAGTGTGACATTCCCAGCTTGATGACTTGATGGCTCAATTTACTTATATGGTGCTCTCCAAAGTGATTTTGTAGCTTTGGGTAGGAAGCTGAAGCCAGAGTTACTGAGCCACAGATAAGTGAAATTTACACTCATGAACACTGAAGATTGCTATAATCATTTTCAGAGTTAAAAAAACAAAAAACTTTACTAAAGATGTCAAATCAAAACTTCAAATGTAGAAGTATTATTCTATGACTTTAGTTCATAGGAAGTACGTCCGGAAAATGGTTTAATTAAGGTCATGTTGAACGTCTATTAACAATTCAATAGTTTGCCTAATTTCAATGAAGACTTCCTAGAATAACATGCTCATTGTTTGTTCCTTCTTCAAAGACAATTGCTGATTTTCTGCATTCAGATAGTATCTGCCCAGTGACATCCAGTGGCATGCATTCAAAATCACACTGGGATCATCCAGGATGACACTGACAGAAGGAAATGCAAGAGAGCTTTGATGGAAAACCGTCACAGATAAAGCAATTGCTGCAAATTAAGGAACAGAATTGAGAATAGAGTCATTCAGTCTTCTGCTTTTGGTAGTACCTGGCTTTATTACTTGAAACAGAAATTGCTTGGAAAAGGATCATGCTCTTGCTTTTGTAAATTACCAAGGCCTTCAGCAGTCAAAAAGCTGGACTCCTATCTCTATGTGCACTTGAACAGTCTTCTATAAATTGGGGCAATTGAGAGAGTGTTGCTGCCTCTGTCCTCACTTCACCCTCACAGATACATAAGTTCATGCAGAGATTCCAAATTGCAGGGAATGACTGGTTGACAACTAACAAGTGTTGACTGTGACACAATGTATCCTGAAAAGCTCTCCCCTGGAATAACAAGCTATGAATAACATAAACTGAAAGAAGGCTAGAGACAGTGCTAGTGATAAACAATTGATTATTTCATTGCATTGCATGGGGTCCTAGAGAACCAGAAGTTATCTTCAGGAAAACCAAGGAGATTTGACGAAAACCTGAAAATGGAGTGAACTCAAGGCTGTTACTAGGTGCCCAGTCTCTCGAGGTAGACTTTGGAAGGAAAGTTGCTCACTATGCAATTAAAGAGCAGAACAAACTACATGTTGACTGATATTATATGTATGTTAATATTCCAAGATAAAAGAGAAAAGATAAAATATTTAGTTAAAGGGGGTCATCTCCTTTTAAGTAACTATTTTCTCACACACACACACACACACACACACACACACACACTAAGAACTGCAAATGCTAAAAATATGGAGGTTAACAACAATAAACAAGAATATTATGCTGTATGCAGCATAAAAGCTGCCCTTAGAGGATAATAATGATTAATATTACTGTCATCAATAAGAATAAGAAGAAATAATGAATATAAGAATTTAGGAAGTGATAAGACAAAAACATAAAGAAAACAGAGGAATGGGATTAGATTAATTCAAATTATTTAGAAATTAGAAAAATTTAATTTATCGGCTGGGCGCGCTGGCTCACGCCTATAATCCCAGCACTTTGGGAGGCCGAGGAGGGCGGATCACAAGGTCAGGAGATCGAGACCATCCTGGCTAACACAGTGAAACCCCGTCTCTACTAAAAATACAAAAAATTAGCCGGGCACGGAGGCGGGCGCCTGTAGTCCCAGCTACTCAGGAGGCTGAGGCAGGAGAATGGCGTGAACCCGGGAGGCGGAGCTTGCAGTGAGCTGAGATCGCGCCACCGCACTCCAGCCTGGGTGACAGAGCAAGACTCCGTAAAAAAAAAAAAAAAAAAGAAAGAAAAATTTAATTTATAAATTCAATAACTTTTCCTTTAAAGAGATAAATAATAAATTAGTGTTGTATTTTAACAAATATTATCAAGGTAAAAAATAGAGAAAGTGAAATTTAACTATGACCTTGGAAATTATCAATAAATTTAAAATCAAATTTAGAGAAAATAGAGCTACAATATAGTTCTTGTTAATAATTTGGAATTTAATGTGATATAGAGTTCTTCAAATATTACCAAATTTATCTAAAGAACAGATAGAGCTCTTGAATAGGTTTCAATTTCATAGATATCAAAAACATTTTAAAAACTACTATTAAAATAGGTGATTTTGCTGAAAAATTCTATCAGACCTTCAAGGAAGAGAATATTCATTGCTTATGCAGTTTTCGAACTATGTAAACTCAGAAATCCTCACAGTGCAATTTATGAATCTAAATCAATAACGAAATTTAACCAAGATAACACAAAGAATAGTTCTGAATAGCAATTTAATTCAGGAGTTCTATCTTCAGTAAAGGTAAATTATATTTAATAAAATGGTAAAATAATAACACAGCCTGTCTAAGTAAGGGTTTTATTTCTCTGAAAGTAGACTGTGTGGAACAGACTCCCAGCTAATCTCCATGAACTTGATGGCTGTGGTTTTAAATTACTGAGGTGTTATGGATATTTGTGATGATAGAAAAACCTAGCCTATCTTATATACATAATATCCAATAAAAAACTATATAATAAAGTTACAGTTCATCAGCTAGAACTGTAACTTTATCTTCTAATATCCAAGAGGTATTTTCTAAAATGAAAGAGATATTTGCAATTACAAAAGAAAACTATATAATAAAGTTACAGTTCTAACTTAGAGACATTTCAAGTATCTTTAAAAACAGCACAAAGTGATCTTGATAGTTTAAAATAATGTAACATTTTTTATTCTAAGGTAAGGAGTGTTGAGCAAAGAGACTTGTAACTTGGAAATAAAATTTGACTCTTAATTTATACTTTAATATTTTTAAGTGGGAAAATACACTTTAAAAAACCCACACCACACAAAAAAGCCAGGTGTGATTATTACTTCTTTTTTGGTATAAGTCTTTCTAAGAATGACTTCACACGTGAAAAAGACACTATTGTCAGGTGCGTCTGTGTGAAGAGACTACCAAACAGGCTTTGTATGAGCAACAAGGCTGTTTATTTCACCTGGGTGCAGGTGGGCTGAGTCCAAAAAGAGAATCAGTGAAGGGAGATAGAGGTGGGGCCTTTTTACAGGATTTGGGTAGATAGTGGAAAATTACAGTCAAAGGGGATTGTTCTCTGGCAGGCAGGGGTGGGGGTCACAAGGTGCTCAGTGGGGGAGCTTCTGAGCCAGGAGAAGGAATTTCACAAGGCAATGTCATCTGTTAAGGCACGAACTGGCCATTTTCACTTCTTTTGTGATTTTTTCACTTGCTTCAGGCCATCTGACTCAGAGACCTGACATTCCTGTCTTCTTATGTTAATAAGAAAAATAAAACAAAATAGTGTTGAAGTGTTGGGGCAGTGAAAATGTTGGGGGTGGTGTGGAGAGATAACAGGCGATGTTTCTCAGGGCTGCTTTGAGCGGGATTAGGGATGGTGTGGGAAGCTAGAGTGGGAGAGATTAAGCTGAGGGAAGATTTTGTGGTAAGGGGTGATATTGTGGGGTTGTTAGAAGGAACATTTGTTGTATATAATGATTGGTGATGGCCTGGATATGGTTTTGTATTAATTGAAAAACTAAATGGAAGACACAAGATCCAAATAAGAGATGGAGAAAAACAGGTATTAAAGGACTAAGAATTGGGAGGATGCAGGATATCCAATTAGAGAGTGCCTAAGGGGGTTCAGCATAATTACTTGCTTGGTTGGTGAGTTTTGGGATTCTATCCTTGACAGAGTCCTCCTTTTTAAGTTGGAGATTGAGCTTGGCGAGGTGTGTTTTTAAAAGACCTTTAGTCCATTCTATCTTTCCTGAAGATTGAGGATGGTAAGGGGTTTGAAGGTTTCACTGAATACCAAGAGCCTGAGAAACTGCTTGGGTGATTTGACTAGTAAAGTCCAGTCCATTTTCAGACTGTATAGAGGTGGGAAGGTCAAACCGAGGAATTATGTCTGACAGAAGGGAAGAAATGACCACAGTGACCTTCTCAGACCCTGTGGGAAAGGCCTCTATCCATCCAGTGAAAGTGTCTACCTAGACCAAGAGGTATTTTAGTTTCCTGACTCGGGGTATGTGAGTAAAGTCAATTTGCCAGTCCTGGGCAGGGGCAAATCCCGAGCTTGATGTGTAGGGAGGGGAGGGACCTGAACAATCCCTGAGAAGTAGTAGAGTAGCAGATAGGACACTGAGAAGTGATTTCCTTGAGGATAGATTTCCATGATGGAAAGGAAATGAGAGGTTCTAAGAGACGGGCTAACGTCTTGTAACCTAAATGAAAGAGGTTATGAAATGACGGAATACAGTGGGTCTGTGAGGCTGGAAGGAGATATTTTTCTTGGTCTGAGAACAATTTGCTTCATGTGGGAAGAGATTGATAGATGGAAGTTTCAGCAAGGGAGTACATGGGAGTGACTGATGAGAAGGAGAAAAACTGTCTGTGAGGGACAGAAGTTGGAATGCTAGCTGCTTCTTTAGCTATCTTATCAGCATAAGCATTGCCCTGAGCAATGGGATCTGATGCCTTTTGATGGCCCTTGCAATGAATGACTCCAGCTTCCTTTGGAAGTAAAGCAGCCTTGAGAAGAGTTTTGATTAAAGAGGCATTAATGATGGAGGACCTTTGCATAGTGAGGAAACATTTTTCTGCCCATATAACAGCATGGTGTTGCAGGATATGGAAGGCATATTTAGAGTCAGTATAAATATTGATGCATAGTCCTTTTGCAAGAGTGAGGACCTGAGTTAAGGCAATGAGTTTGGCTTGCTGAGAGGTAGTGGAGGGGGGCAGAGCAGTAGCCTCAATGATAGATGTGGAAGATACTATAGCATAACCTGCCTTTGCTGGTGAATGGTGATTAAGTCTGGTGGAACTGTCATCAATAAACCAAGTGTGATCAGGGTGAGGAACAGGAAAGAAGGAAATTTGGGGAAATGGAATGAATGTTAGGTGGATCAGAGAGATACAGTCATGGGGGTGGGGGCCAGCCTAAAACAGTAAGGTCAAGTTGATTGGACAGAAAGTCATGGTCCCGGGCATGGTCCTGGTTCTTGTGTAAGAATTTTGACCACACAGCCCTGTACTTTGCCTGTGTGTAATGAAAAGGGTTGGGATGAGTTAGGGAGAGCTAGTGTGGAAGCAGCTTCTAGGGCTGTTTTTAAGGAATGGAAAAAGGAGTGGTGAAAGGATTTAGCATCTGTGGGGTCAGATGGGTTTGCTTTTGTGAGTTTATATAATGGTTTAGTCAGGATGGTAAAACTAGGTATCCAAAATTGGAAGTACCTAACCTTGCTTAGGAAGGAAAGGAGTTGTTGTTCTGTAGAAGGGGTTGGGATTTGGGAGATTAGCTGGACACGATCAGCAGGGAGAGCACATGTGTTTTCATGAATAATTATGCTGAGATAGGTAATGCATGAGGAAGAAATTTGAGTATGACTGAAATAATGGGGGCTGTCCCTGCAGTCTTATGGCAGTACAGCCCAGGTAAGTTGCTGAGGCTGATGGGTGTCAGGGTCAGTCCAAGTGAAAGC